>NC_084731.1:73098375-73425875 GCF_033978785.1 Entelurus aequoreus
GTTAGTCCATCATTACATCAGATAAGTTATCCACAGGAGCCAGCTGGTACTCACCCTAAGTATGGGGAACTTGGCATCAGGAAGGACATCATGGACTCATCTTACACTCAACATGGACTCATCTTACACTCATCATGGACTCATCTTGGACTCATCATGGACTGATCTTACACTCATCATGGACTTATCATGGAGTCATCTTGGAGTCATCTTGGACTTATCATTGAGTCATCTTGGACTTATCATTGAGTCATCTTGGACTCATCATGGACTAGCTTGGTTAAGTTTAGTCTTTGTTTGAAGGGACAATGCATAAAAACGTGGAGTCATCTTGGACTCATCTTGGGGAAAAAAAAGGACTCATCTTGGACTTATCATGGAGTCATCTCGAGTTATCATGGAGTCATCTTGGACTTATCATGGATTCATCTAGGACTTATCATGGACTAATCTTGGCCTCATCTTGGACTCATCTTGGACTTATCGTGGACTAATTTTGGACTCATCTTGGAGTCATCTTGGACTTATCATGGACTCATCATGGACTTATCATGGAGTCATTATGGACTTATGGACTCATCTTGGACTTATGATGGAGTCATCTTGGACTCATCATGGACTCATCTTGGACTTACCATGGAGTCATCTTGGACTTACCATGGAGTCATCTTGGACTCATCTTGGACTTATCATTGTGTCATCTTGGACTCATCATTGACTCATCATTGACTCATCATGGAGTCATCTTGGACTTATCATGGAGTTATCTTGGACTTGTCATGGACTCATCTTGGACTCATCATAGATTTATCATGGACTCATCTTGGACTTATCATAAAGTCATCTTGGATTTATCATGGAGTCATCTTGGACTCATCTTGGACTTATCATGGTGTCATCTTGGACTCATCTTGGACTTATCATGGTGTCATCTTGGACTTACATGGAGTCATCTTGGACTTATCTTGGACTTATCATGGGCTCATCTTGGACTTATCATGGGCTCAACTTGGATTTATCATTTAGACGAGGGCTCTCATCTCTGTTCCGACCTCTGACCCTTCTGTCCCGTTTAACTACTCTGCTGTTTTTAATCAGTTTGAGCAAGTGACTCTGCGGCAGCTACAGGAATTAACTAATCATATGAAGCCCTCAGGTTCCCCCCATGATGCTGTCCCTCCTACATTTTTTAAAGAAGTGTTTTCTTGCATAGGGCAGCCTGTTCTTAACATTTTAAATAGCAGTCTGTTTTCTGGTGTGGTTCCTACCAGTTTTAAACACGCCGTGGTTCAACCACTTTTAAAGAAACCTGGTCTGGATAGTTCAGTTTTAGCCCATTTTAGACCCATTTCTAAGCTGCCTTTTCTCTCAAAAATCTTGGAGAAGATTGTTTTTACCCAGTTAAACACTTTTCTAGAGGACTGTGATATTTTAGAAGTCTTTCAGTCTGGGTTTAAACCCCTCCATAGTACCGAGTCAGCATTAGTAAGGGTTTTTAATGACATCTTTCGAGCAACAGACTTAGGTGATCATGTGATTTTAGTTTTACTCGATCTAACAGCAGCATTTGATACGGTGGACCATAATATTTTAATTAGCCGCCTACAGCATCAAGTGGGCATCTGTGGTACTGCCCTGAGTTGGCTGAAGTCATATTTGACTAACAGGACCTTCTCTGTAAATGTTGCTGGTTCTGAATCCTCTGTTGCTCCCTCAACATGTGGGGTCCCACAGGGCTCTGTTTTAGGACCACTGCTCTTTTCTATTTATTTACTTCCCCTGGGCTCAATCCTAAGAAAGCATGATATTTGTTTTCATTCTTATGCTGATGACACACAAATTTATTTTCCGTTAAAGAGAAATCATGCCTCTTCAATACAGCCATTGCTTGCTTGTCTTGATGACATCAAGGCCTGGATGGCCCTAAACTTCTTAAACTTCAATGAAAAGAAGACAGAAGTAATAGTGTTTGGACCTAGTGGTACCTGTGAGCTTCCCCCTGTTGACTTTGGCCCCTTGGCTTTGTACGTTAAGCCCATGATTACCAACCTGGGTTTTCGTATTGACAGTGATTTTAAATTGGACCGTCAGATTGGCACAGTGGTGAAAGCCAGATTTTTTATTTACGTCAGCTGGCCAAGGTTAAAAACCTTCTTTCTAGGCAACAGTTTGAGACAGTAAGCCATGCCTTCATCACATCTCGGCTGGATTACTGTAACGCTTTATATTTTGGAATTAGTCAATCCTCCCTCTCACGTCTGCAGCTGGTCCAAAATGCAGCTGCCCGACTTTTAACAAACACAAGAAAAAGAGAGCACATTACTCCTGTTTTAGCCTCCCTCCACTGGCTGCCTGTGTCTTTTAGAGTCCATTTTAAAAGTATCTTACTTGTTTTTAAATCCTTACATGGTCTTGCCCCACCTTACCTCTCTGAGCTGCTCCACCTCTATGCCCCCACCCGGTCCCTCAGGTCAGCTGATCAGCTGATCCTGGAGGTACCCAAATCCAAGCGCAAGCTCAGGGGGGACAGAGCCTTCTCTGTTGCGGGCACCAAACTCTGGAACGATCTCCCACTCCATGTGAGACAGGCCCCTTCTTTGGCTATTTTTAAGACCCTTCTTAAACCCCATTTTTATTCACTGGCTTTTAACTCAGCATGAGACTTTAAACTGTTTTTAACTTTTAACTTTTTTAACTGTTTTCAACTTTTAACTGCTTTTTATCTAACAAATTGTTCTTAGGGTAATTTTGTATTTGCTTTCTTAATGTGTATTTTACTTCTGTTTTAAATTTTATTTTTTAGTCTGTCCTTTGCCTTTATTTCTTTGTGGTATACAGCCCTTTGTTTTTCAACTGTGGTTGTTTTTAAAGGGCTTTATAAATAAAGTTGGTATGGTATGGCATGGTAGTCATCTTGGACTCATGGACTTATCATGGAGTCATCTTGGACTTATCATGGAGTCATCTTGGACTCATCTTGGACTTATCATGGAGTCATCTTGTTCTTATCATGGAGTCATCTTGGACTCATCATGGACTTATCATGGACTCATCTTGGACTTATCATAAAGACATCTTGGACTTACCATGGAGTCATCTTGGACTTATCTTGGACTTATCATGGAGTCATCTTAGATTTACCATGGAGTCATCTTGGACTCATCATTGACTCTTTATTGACTCATCATGGAGTCATCTTGGACTTATCATGGAGTTAACTTGGACTTGTCATGGACTCATCTTGGACTCATAGATCTATCATGGACTCATCTTGGACTTATCATAAAGTAATCTTGGATTTATCATGGAGTCATCTTAGACTCATCTTGGACTTATCATGGTGTCATCTTGGACTCATCTTGGACTTATCATGGATTAGTTTAGTTTAGTCTTTATTTGAAGGTACTATGCACAAAAACGTGGAGTCATCTTGGACTCATCTTGGAATTATTATGGAGTCATATCGACTTATCATAGAGTCATCTTGGACTTATCATGGATTCATCTCGGACTTATCATGGACTAATTTTGGCCTCATTTTGGACTCATCTTGGACATATGGACTAATTTTGGACTCATCTTGGACTCATCTTGGATTTATAATGGACTCATCATGGACTTATCATTGAGTCATCTTAGATTTATCATGGAGTTATCTTGGACTTGTCATGGACTCACCTTGGACTCATCATGGACTTATTGTTGTCTTATCTTGGACTTATCATAAAGTCATCTTAAAGTTATTATGGAGTCATCTTGGACTCATCTTGGACTTATCATGGTGTCATCTTGGACTTATCATGGAGTCATCTTGGACTCATCTTGGACTTATCATGGAGTCATCTTGGTCTTACCAGGGAGTCATCTTGGACTAATCATGGACTTATCATGGACTCATCTTGGAGTTATCATAAAGTCATCTTGGACTTATCATGGAGTCATCTTGGACTCATCTTGGACTTATCATGGAGTGATCTTGGTCTTACCATGGAGTAATCTTGGACTTATCTTGGATTTATCATAAAGTCATCTTGGACTTATCATGGAGTCATCTTGGACTGATCTTGGACTTATCATGGAGTCATCTTGGACTCATCTTGGACTTATCATGGAGTCATCTTGGACTTATCATTGAGTCATCTTGGACTCATCATGGACTAGTTTAGTTTAGTTTAGTGTTTATTTGAAGGGACAATGCACAAAAACGTGGAGTCATCTTGGACTCATCTTGGACTTATCATGGAGTCATCTCGACTTATCAGAGAGCAGAGAGAGAGCAGAGAGCAGCTTTATTTTTCCATTCTTAACATGTACAAGACACATAAGAACTGAAATTACATTTTCGGCACAATCCCGCTAAGAGCAGACATACGTTACAGGGAGACAAGACGGGACCGCCAACGGATCAGCCACTTAGAGCGTTCCTTAAAAAGGTGGGAAAAAGGTGACATCGGGAAAGGGGGAAGAGTAAAAAAAATATCAGTCTGAGGCTGGACCCTCAGGAGTGGTCCAGACTGAGTCCGAGGAAAAAACCTCACATAGCATGGCACACATAAACATGGTACATGTAATCACAACAACTCGCAACAGAGTCATCCAACAGGACCCTGGAGGCCGGCAGCCGCTGTTGAGCGCTACTCAGCCCCCACAACCCCGGAGGAATTAAGCAGTGGTGAAGGCGTTGATTTGGGGAGGAGCGTGTGCGTGCATGTATGCCCAATTAACTTGGGTGAGATGTTGGAATTGTCTTTATGGGCCGAGGCTGGCCCCAAGAGTTCAAGAGTTCAAGAGTCCGACCCAGGTGCTTTTGAAAAAAAGGGAAGGTCAAAAGTGTCCATCTTTGAGGAGTCCTCAGGGGAGTGTTTTCAAACAGCCTGTTCCTCAAGGCCATTCGAGGGAGTCAAATCGTAGATTAAGATGTTGTTTTTTCTTCGAGCAGTCAAAACAATGACATTCCTGCTCTTGTGTGCTGGCTTCGACAATTCCAATTTTTTCTTTCTCTGCAAACTTCATCAAGATGGAATCCATTTTGCGATTCAAATCAGCAATCGCTCCAGTCTGTGATCCCACAGCACGACCCAATCCTTCCATTGAACAGCCTGTTGGCCCCTTGAGTGGCTGCCATCGTCTTCCGAATTTGACGATACACCAGAGCAATGCCCAGCCCAATCAGCAAATGCCCTGCGATCACAGCTCCAAATAGGTAGATGTCTTCCACGTCCTCGATGGAAAGGACTGAGAGGCACATGATTCTCCAAGTATTCCAGGAATCTCTCACGTACCCCGCAGCAATGTTTCCATCAGGGCAGCCAGGCTCCCCCGAACCTCTTTTCCTTGTCGAAAAGACTGTGTCAATTGCGTCGAGAGTCCAGTTGATCAAATTCATTTTGATGTTTAGATTTGAGGACAGCTCAAGAAAAGAGGCTTCAAAAAAGTTCAGACAAAGACAAGGACACAAGAAAGCAAGCAGGAAGGAGGAGGAGCAGGGAAAAATGCGACCACCCTCACCAAGAGGCAAGACAGAAAAACATGGAGTCATCTTGGACTTATCATGGATTCATCTTGGACTTATCATGGACTAATCTTGGCGTCATCTTGGACTTATCGTGGACTAATTTTGGACTCATCTTGGAGTCCTCTTGGACTTATCATGGACTCATCATGGACTTATCATGGACTCATCTTGGACTTATGATGGAGTCATCGTGGACTTATGATGGAGTCATCGTGGACTTATCATGGACTTATCATGGACTCATCTTGGACTTATCATGGAGCCATCTTGGACTTACCATGGAGTCATCTTGGACTCATCTTGGTCTTATCATTGTGTCATCTTGGACTCATCATTTACTCATCATGGAGTCATCTTGGACTTATCATGGAGTCATCTTGGACTCATTTTGGACTTATCATGGTGTCATCTTGGACTCATCTTGGACTTATCACGGTGTCATCTTTGAGTCATCTTGGACTTACATGGAGTCATCTTGGACTCATCTTGGACTTATCATATAGTCATCTTGAATTTATCTTGGACTTATCATGGACTCAACTTGGATTTATTATTGAGTCATCTTGGACTCATGAACTTATCATGGAGTCATCTTGGACTTATCATGGAGTCATCTTTGACTCATCTTGGACTTATGGAGTCATCTTGGTCTTATCAGGGAGTCATCTTGGACTCAGCATGGACTTATCATGGATTCATCTTGGACTTATCATAAAGTCATCTTGGACTTATCATGGAGTCATCTTGGACACATCTTGGACTTATCATGGACTAATCTTGGCCTCATCTTGGGCTCATCTTGGACTTATCATGGACTAATTTTGGACTCATCTTGGAGTCATTTTGGATTTATCATGGACAAATCATGGACTTATCATGGATTCATTATGGACTTATCATAGACTCATCTTGGACTTATTATTGAGTCATGTTGGACTTATCATGGAGTCATCTTGGACTCATCTTGGATTTATCATTGTGTCATCTTGGACTCATCATTGACTCATCATTGACTCATCATGGAGTTATCTTGGACTTGTCATGAACTCATCTTGGACTCATCTCGGACTCATCATGGATTTATCATGGACTCATCTTGGACTTATCATAAAGTCATCTTGGACTTATCATGGAGTCATCTTGGACTTATCATGGAGTCATCTTGGACTTATCATGGAGTCATCTTGGACATATCATTGCATCATCTTGTACTCATCATTGACTTATAATGTAGCATACTTGCCAACCTTGAGACCTCCGATATCGGGAGGTGGGGGGGCATGGTTGGTGGTAAGGGGGCGTGGTTGTGGCGGGGGGCGTGGTTAAGGGTGTGGTTAAGAGGAGAGTATATTTACAGCTAGAATTCACCAACTCAAGTATTTCATATATATATATATATATACCTGTATGTATATATATATATATATATATATATATATATATATATATATATATATATATATATATATATATATATATATATATATATATATATACATATGTATGAAATACTTGACTTTCAGTAAATTCTAGCTATATATATATATATATATATATATATATATATATATATATATATATTTTTTTTTTTTATTTTTTTTAATTATACATATAAATAAAATAAATACTTGAATTTCAGTGTTCCGGAGGCTATCCAGTAGATGGCAGCATTGTCCTGTTTAACTTCTCCGTTCATGAATGAGTGTATCATTTCGGCCACCGTGTTCAATGGACAAGTTTGTTCTACAAAATGTAGAGGCAACATACATACCCCTTCCCCTCACACCCCTTCCCCTTTGAACTGTCCTGGATGAACTGAAATTCTTGTTTCCATTCGTTTTGGAACTTGCAAGCGTATTTCTTCATCTTGCTCGTCGACGGCGTCGCCATGTCTGTAACTTCCTCGTTTTTCTGCTTCGTCTCCTTGTTGTGTGCGCAGTTGTGCACTCTACTCTCTAAAAGCCGTAGATGTTATGACGTCATTGGGCAGGCAAGCTGTTTATATTGTGGGAAAGCGGACATGAGAACAGGCTGTCCCCACTCAGGTCCGCATTGAGCTGGAGGGGGCGTGGCCTCCAGCTCCGGCTGAATACCGGGAGTTTGTCGGGAGAAAATTTCTGCCAGGAGGTTATCGGGAGAGGCGCTGAATACCGGGAGTCTCCCGGTAAAAACGGGACGGTTGGCAAGTATGATGTAGTCATCCTGGACTCATATTGGACTTATCATGGAGTCATCTTGGACTTATCATGGACTTATCATGGAGTCATCTTGGACTTATCATGGAGTCATCTTGGACTCATCATTGACTAGTTTAGTTTAGTTTAGTTTAGTTTAGTTTAGTCTTTATTTGAAGGGACAATGCACAAAAATGTGGAGTCATCTTGGACTTATAATGGAGTCATCTCGACTAATCATGGAGTCATCTTGGACTCATCTTGGACTTATGGATTCATCTTGTACTCATCATGGAATATATATATATATATATATATATATATATATATATATATATATATATATATATATATATATATATATATATATATATATATATATATATATATATATGTATTCTGTGACAGAGACAGTGTGTAGAATACATAAATATGCATATAGTACACACAAGTACTCATATACAAACCCCATTTCCATATGAGTTGGGAAATTGTGTTAGATGTAAATATAAACGGAATACAATGATTTGCAAATCGTTTTCATCCCATATTCAATTGAATGCACTACAAAGACAAGCTATTTGATGTTCAAACTCATAAACTTTTTATTTTTTTGCAAATAATAATTAACTTAAAATTTGGCTGGGAAAGGGCATGTTCACCACTGTGTTACATGGCCTTTCCTTTTAACAACACTCAGTAAATGTTTGGGAACTGAGGAGACACATTTTTTAAGCTTCTCAGGTGGAATTCTTTCCCATTCTTGCTTGATGTACAGCTTAAGTTGTTCAACAGTCCGGGGGTTTCCGTTGTGGTATTTTAGGCTTCATAATGCGCCACACATTTTCAATGGGAGACAGGTCTGGACTACAGGCAGGCCAGTCTAGTACCCGCACTCTTTTACTATGAAGCCACGTTGATGTAACATGTGGCTTGGCATTGTCTTGCTGAAATAAGCAGGGGCGTCCATGGTAACGTTGCTTGGATGGCAACATATGTTGCTCCAAAACCTGTATGTACCTTTCAGCATTAATGGCGCCTTCACAGATGTGTAAGTTACCCATCTCTTGGGTACTAATACACCCCCATACCATCACAGATGCTGACTTTTCAACTTTGCACCTATAACAATCCGGATGGTTCTTTTCCTCTTTGGTCCGGAGGACACGGCGTCCACAGTTTCCAAAAACAATTTGAAATGTGGACTCGTCAGACCACAGAACACTTTTCCACTTTGTATCAGTCCATCTTAGATGAGCTCAGGCCCAGCGAAGCCGACGGCGTTTCTGGGTGTTGTTGACAAACGGTTTTCGCCTTGCATAGGAGAGTTTTAACTTGCACTTACAGATGTAGCGACCAACTGTAGTTACTGACAGTGGGTTTCTGAAGTGTTCCTGAGCCCATGTGGTGATATCCTTTACACACTGATGTCGCTTGTTGATGCAGTACAGCCTGAGGGATCGAAGGTCACAGGCTTAGCTGCTTACGTGCAGTGATTTCTCCACATTCTCTGAACCCTTTGATGATATTACGGACCGTAGATGGTGAAATCCCTAAATTCCTTGCAATAGCTGGTTGAGAAAGGTTTTTCTTAAACTGTTCAACAATTTGCTCACGCATTTGTTGACAAAGTGGTGACCCTCGCCCCATCCCTGTTTGTGAATGACTGAGCATTTCATGGAATCTACTTTTATACCCAATCATGGCACCCACCTGTTCCCAATTTGCCTGTTCACCTGTGGGATGTTCCAAATAAGTGTTTGATGAGCATTCCTCAACTTTATCAGTATTTATTGCCACCCCTTTCCCAACTTCTTTGTCACGTGTTGCTGGCATTAAATTCTAAAATTAATGATTATTTGCACACAAAAAAATGTTTATCAGTTTGAACATCAAATATGTTGTCTTTGTAGTATATTCAACTGAATATGGGTTGAAATGTATTTGCAATTCATTGTATTCTGTTTATATTTACATCTAACACAATTTCCCAACTCATATGGAAACGGGGTTTGTATATACTGTATATATATATATATATATATATATATATATATATATATATATATATATATATATATATATATATATATATATATATATATATATATATATATATATATATATATAGTGTTACAGAGACAGTGTGTGGAGTACATAAATATACATGTAGTACACACAAGTACATATATATTCATACAAATATATATATATATTTTGTCACAGAGACAGTGTGTGGAGTACGCCCTGAAGGCCCGGCCAGTGCGGCGCTACATCCCCAAGAAGAAGTACCAGTACAAGTTCTGGAAGGTTGTCAACTCCAGCGCCTTCGAGTACCTCATGTTTGTCCTCATCGTCCTCAACACACTCTGTCTGGCTATACAGGTAGGCCCCGCCCCTGACCTGTCACCTTGCAACCACCTGGCCTGTAATAGTCAGCATGCCTTCATGCAGCTACTGCCACCTTGTAGAGTTGAACACAAACACATCGGGGGTTGCCTACAGCCACAGCCATGAATAGATGTGACACATGCCTTCATGCAGCTACTGCCACCTTGTGGAGTTGAATACAAACACATCAGGGGGTTGCCTACAGCCACAGGCCTAAATAGATGTGACACATGTAGCTACTTCCACCTTGTGGAGTTGAATACAAACACATCAGGGGGTTGCCTACAGCCACAGGCCTAAATAGATGTGACACATGTAGCTACTTCCACCTTGTGGAGTTGAATGCAAACACATCAGGGGGTTGCCTACAGCCACAGGCCTAAATAGATGTGACACATGTAGCTACTTCCACCTTGTGGAGTTGAATACAAACACATCAGGGGGTTGCTTACAGCCACAGCCATGAATAAATGTGACACATGCTTTCATGCAGCTACTTCCACCTTGTAGAGTTGAATACAAACACATCAGGGTGGTTGTCTACAGCCACAACCATGAATAGATGTGACACATCCCTTCATGCAGCTACTGCCACTTTGTGGAGTTAAATACAAGCACATCAGGTGGTTTCCTACAGCCACAGCCATGACAAATTTGTGACACATGACTTCGTACAGCTACTGCCACCTTTTGGAGTTGAATACAAACACATCAGGGGGTTGCTTACAGCCACAACCATGAAAAAAGTGACAGATGCCTTCATGCAGCTACTGCCACCTTGTGGAGTTGAATTCAAACACATCAGGTGGTTGCCTACAGCCACAGCCATGAATAGATGTGACACATGCCTTCATGCAGCTACTGCCACCTTGTGGAGTTGAATACAAGCACATCAGGGGGTTGCCTACAGCCACAGTCATATCCACAGTCATAATAACCATTCAGCTACTTGAAATACTTAATTGGATAGAATCTTTCATTGGAGCGTGTATGCTAAAATGTGTGCTAACATGTGTGCTAGCGTTTATACTAACGTATGTGCTTGCGTGAGTACTAGCCTACATGCTAACGTGTATGCTAACATGTGTGCTAGCATTATGCTAACATGTGTGCTAGCATGTATGCTAACATGTATGCTAGCATGTATGCTAATGTGTATGCTAATGTGTGTGCTAGCTTTTTATACTAATGTTTGTGCTAGCCTGTATGCTAGCGTGTATACTATTGTGTATGCTAACGTGTGTGCTAGCGTGTATGCTAGCATGTATGCTAACGTACAAGCAGTTCACCAACACTTGAGCTCCGCCCCTTTTCAGCACCACGGCCAGTCCCAGCTGTTCCATCAAAACATGGACATCCTGAACATGATCTTCACTGGACTCTTCACTGTGGAGATGTTCCTCAAACTCATCGCCTTCAAGCCCAGGGTGAGCCTCAACTACACAAGTACTACATGTACTACTTGTACTACAACTACACTAGTACTACATGTACTACTTGTACTACAACTACACTAGAACTACATGTACTACTTGTACTACAACTATACTAGTACTACATGTACTACTTGTACTACAACTACACTAGTACTAGGTGTGCTACAACTACACTAGTACTACATGTACTACAACTACACTATTATTACATGTACTACTTGTACTACAACTACACTAGTACTACATGTACTACTTGTACTACAACTACACAAGTACTACATGTGCTACAACTACACTAGTACTACTTGTACTACAACTACACAAGTACTACATGTTCTACTTGTACTACAACTACACAAGTACTACATGTACTACTTGTACTACAACTACACTAGTACTACATATAGCACTTGTACTACAACTACACTAGTACTACATGTGCTACAACTACACTAGTACTACATGTACTACAACTACACTAGTACTAAATGTACTACTTGTACTACAACTACACTAGTACTACAAGTACTACTTGTACTACAACTACACAAATACTACATGTACTACTTGTACTACAACTACACTAGTACTACATGGACTACAACTACACTAGTACTATATGTACTACAACTACACTAGTACTACATGTACTACTTGTACCACAACTACACAAGTACTACATGTACTACTTGTACAACAACTACACTAGTACTACATGTGCTACAACTACACTAGTACTACATGTAATACAACTACACTAGTACTACATGTACTACTTGTACTACAACTACACTAGTACTACATGTACTACTTGTACTACAACTACACAAGTACAATATGTACTACTTGTACTACAACTACACAAGTACTACATGTACTACAACTACACTAGTACTACATGTACTACTTGTACTACAACTACACAAGTACTACTTGTACTACAACTACACTAATACTACATGTACTACTCGTACTACAACTACACTAGTACTACATGGACTACAACAACACTAGTACTATATGTACTACTTGTACTACAACTACATTAGTACTACATGTACTACTTGTACTACAACTACACAAGTACTATGTGTACTACTTGTACTAAAACTACACTAGTACTACATGGACTACAACTACACTAGTACTATATATACTACTTGTACTAAAACTACACTAGTACTACATGTACTACTTCTACTAAAACTACACTAGTACTACATGGACTACAACTACACTAGTACTACATGTACTACTTGTACTACAACTACACTAGTACTACATATAATACTTGTACTACAACTATACTAGTACTACATGTACTACTTGTACTATAACTACACTAGTATTATGTGTACTACTTGTACTACAACTACACTAGTACTACATGTACTACTTGCTCCTACAACTACACTAGTCCTACATATACTACTTGTACTACAACTACACTAGTACTACATGTACTACTTGTACTACAACTACACTAGTACTAAATGTACTACTTGTACTACAACTACACTAGTATTACATGTACTACTTGTACTACTTGTACTACAACTATACTAGTACTACATGTACTACTTGTACTATAACTACACTAGTACTACGTGTACTACTTGTACTACAAATACACTAGTATCACATGTACTACTTGCCCCTACAACTACAATAGTACTAAATATACTACTTGTACTTCAACTATACTAGTACTACATGTACTACTTGTACTATAACTACACTAGTACTACGTGTACTACTTGTACTACAACTACACTAGTACTACATGTACTACTTGCTCCTACAACTACACTAGTACTAAATGTACTACTTGTACTACAACTACACTAGTACTACATGTACTGCTTGTACTACAAATATACTAGTAATACTACATGTACTACTTGTACTATAACTACACTAGTACTACGTGTACTACTTGTACTACAACTACACTAGTACTACATGTACTACTTGTACTACAACACTAGTACTACATATACTACTTGTACTACAACTACACTAGTACTACATGTACTACTTGTACTACAACAACACTAGTACTAAATGTACTACAATTACACTAGTACTACATTTACTACTTGCTCCTACAACTACACTAGTACTACATGTACTACTTGTACTACAACTACACTAGTACTACATGTACTACTTGTACTACAACTACACTAGTACTACATATACTACAACTACACTAGTACTACATGTACTACTTGTACTACAACTACACTAGTACTACATGTACTACAACTACACTAGTACTACATGTACTACAACTACACTTGTACTACAAGTACTACTTCTACTACAACTACACTAGTACTACATATACTACTTGTACTAAAACTACACTAGTACTACAACTACACTAGTATTACATGTACTACTTGTACTACAACTACACTAGTACTACATATACTACAACTACACTAGTACTACATGTACTACTTGTACTACGACTACACTAGTACTACATGTACTACTTGTACTACAACTGCACTAGTACTATGTGTACTACTTGTACTACAACTACACTAGTACTACATGTACTACTTGCTCCTACAACTACATTAGTCCTACATATACTACTTGTACTACAACTACACTAGTACTACATGTACTACTTGTACTACAAATACACTAGTACTACATGTACTACAACTACACTTGTACTACAAGTAATACTTGTACTACAACTACACTAGTACTACATATACTACTTGTACTACAACTACACTAGTACTACATGTACTACTTGTACTACAACTACACTAGTACTACATGTACTACTTGTACCACAACTATACTAGTACTACATGTACTACTTGTACTATAACTACACTAGTACTACGTGTACTACTTTTACTACAACTACACTAGTGCTACATGTACTACTTGCTCCTACAACTACACTAGTACTAAATGTACTACAACTACACTAGTACTACATGTACTACTTGTACTACAACTATACTAGTACTACATGTACTACTTGTACTATAACTACACTAGTACTACGTGTATTACTTGTACTACAACTACACTAGTACTACATGTACTACTTGCTCCTACAACTACACTAGTCCTACATATACTACTTGTACTACAACTACACTAGTACTACATGTACTACTTGTACTACAACTACACTAGTACTACATGTACTACAACTACACTTGTACTACATGTACTACAACTACACTTGTACTACATGTACTACTTGTACTACAACTACACTAGTACTACATATACTACTTGTACTACAACTACACTAGTACTACAACTACACTAGTACTAAATGTACTACTTGTACTACAACTACACTAGTACTACATTTACTACTTGCTCCTACAACTACACTAGTACTACATGTACTACTTGTACTACAACTACACTAGTACTACATGTACTACAATTACACTAGTATTACATGTACTACTTGTGCTACAACTACACTAGTACTACATTTACTACCACTACACTAGTACTACATGTACTACTTGTACTACAACTACACTAGTACTACATGTACTACTTGTACTACAACTACACTAGTAATACGTGTACTCCTTTTACTACAACTACACTAGTACTACATGTACTACTTGCTCCTACAACTACACTAGTACTACCTGTACTACTTGCTCCTACAACTACACTAGTATTACATGTACTACTTGTACTAAAACTACAGTAGTACTACATGTACTACAACTACACTTGTACTACATGTACTACTTGTACTACAACTACACTAGTACTACATGTACTACTTGTACTACAACTACACTAGTACTACATGTACTACTTTTACTACAACTATACTAGTACTACATGTACTACTTGTACTATAACTACACTAGTACTACATATACTACTTGTACTACAACTACACTAGTACTACATGTACTACAACTACACTAGTACTGCATGTACTACTTGTTCCTACAACTACACCAGTACTATGTCTACTGCTTGCTCCTACACTTACACTAGTACTACATGTACTACTTGTACTACAACTACACTAGAACTACATCTACTACTTGTTCCTATGACTACACTAGTACTACGCATGCTACCTGCTCCTACATCTACACTTGTACTAAATCTACTACTTGCTCCTACAAAAACAGTAGTACTATGTCTACTACTTGCTCCTACAACTACACTAGTACTACGCGTACTACTTGCTCCTACATTTACACTTGTACTAGGTCTACTATTTGCTCCTACAACTACACTAGTACTTTGTGTACTACTTGTTCCTACGACTACACTAGTACTACGCGTACTACTTGCTCCTACAACTACACTAGTACTACGTGTACTACTTGCTCCTACAACTACACTAGTACTATGTCTACTACTTGCTCCTTCAACTACACTAGTACTACATGTACTACTTGCTCCTACAACTACACTAGTACTACGTCTACTACTTTCTCCTACAATTACACTAGTACTTTGTGTACTACTTGCTCCTACAACAAACTAGTACTCCTAACATTTGACCAAGTACTTTGCACTACACTAGTAACATTTTACCAAGTCCTTTGCACTACACTTGTAACGTTTTACCAAGTACATTGCACTACACTAGTAACATTTTACCAAGTCCTTTGCACTACACTTGTAACGTTTTACCAAGTACATTGCACTACACTAGTACTCGTAACATTTTACCAAAGTCCTTGCACTAAACTAGTAACATTTTACCAAGTACTTTGCACTACACTAGTACTAGTAACATTTGACCAAGTACTTTGCACTACACTTGTAACATTTTACCAAGTACTTTGCACTGCACTAGTACTAGTAACGTTTTACTAAGTACTTTGCACTACACTTGTAACATTTTACCAAGTACTTTGCACTACACTAGTACTAGTAACGTTTTACCAAGTACTTTGCACAACACTAGTACTAGTAACATTTTACCAAGTACTTTGCACTACATTAGTACTTGTAACGTTTTACCGAGTACTTTGCACTACTTTAGTAACATTTGACCAAGTACTTTGCACTACACCAATAACATTTTACAAAGTACTTTGCTCTACACTTGTAACATTTTACCAAGTACCTTTCACTACACTAGTAACATTTTACCAAGTACTTTGCACTACACTTGTAACATTTTACCAAGTACTTTGCACTACACTTGTAACATTTTACCAAGTACTTTGCACTACACTAGTAACATTTTACCAAGTACTTTGCACTACACTTGTAACATTTTACCAAGTACTTTGCACTACACTAGTACTAGTAATATTTTACCAAGTATTTTGCACTACACTAGTACTAGTAACGTTTTACCAAATATGCTACACTACACTAGTATTAGTAACAGTTAACCAAGAACTTTGCACTACACTAGTAACGTTTTACCAAGTACTTTGCACTACACTAGTACTAGTAACGTTTTACCAAATACTGTGTACTACACTAGTACTAGTAACATTTTACCAAGTCCTTTGCACTACACTAGTAACGTTTTACCAAGTACTTTGCAGTACACTAGTAACGTTTTACCAATTAATTTGCACTACACTACTACTAGTAACGTTTTACCAAGTACTGTGTACTACACTGGTACTAGTAATGCTTTACCAAGTACTTTGCACTACACCAGTACTTGTAATGTAATACCAAATACTTTGTACTAACCAGTACTAATAATGCAGTAGCATGTTCTTTGTACTAGATCAGTACAAGTAATGTATGTCATTGGTTTGTAGTAGTCAGTATTATAATACTTCCAAATGTACTACTGATTTTAATATTAATATTATAGTAAATGTAAAAAATTAAATAGTAAAAAATCAAACAAACTTCATTTTTGGTTACCACGGCAAACTATGTAATACTTTAAGATATTTTTCTGAATATAATGCACACTTGCAGTAAAATGTACTACAAGCTGAGATAAAATACTGAAAATGGACCAAATATTCTTCCATGGTGTATTTGTGTGTACTTGTAGTACTCAGTATTCAAAACCATGGTTTGTTAATTGGTTCCAGGTGTGGTTGTGGTACACGGATGTGCAGTAAGTATTATTATTAGTAGTACAGGTTAGATAGAAAGTAGTATTATTAGTAGTACATGTAAGATAGAAAGTAGTATTATTAGTAGTACATGTAAGATGTTCAGTCTCTTGTTAAACATTCAGGAATGAGTAGAAATTACATTTATTGAATACTTTAAAATATATTTATTTATATACATTTATATTTATAAATAACATTTAGTGAATACTTAAAAATATATTTATTTATATACATTTATATTTATAAATAACATTTAGTGAATACTTAAAAATATATTTATTTATATACATTTATATTTATAAATAACATTTAGTGAATACTTAAAAATATATTTATTTATATACATTTATATTTATAAATAACATTTAGAAGATATTTACTTCCTACTTTGTACTTCCAACGTCCTGCTTCCTATTTCCTACTTTGTTCCTCACCGCCTCTTCCCTTTAGACTTCCTACTTCTTACTTCCTACTTCCTTCTTCCTACTTCCTAATTTCTACTTCCTACTTCCTACTTCCAACTTCCAACTTCCAACTTCTTACTTTCTACTTCCAACTTCTTAATTTCTATTTTCTATTTCCTACTTTGTTCCTCGCTGCCTCTTCCCTTTAGACTTCCTACTTCCTTCTTCCAACTTCCTACTTCCTACATCCTACTTTCTACTTTCTACTTCTTACTTTCTACTTCCAACTTCCTACTTTCTATTTTCTATTTCGTGCTTCCTACTTTTTACCCTCTACTTCATGTTTTTCTACTGCCACTTTCTACTTTCTATTTCCTACTTTCTACTTCCACTTCCTCCTGTTTAATTCCTACTGTATACTTTCTACTTCTTACTTTCTACTGCCTACTTTCCACTTCCACTTCTTACTTTCTACTTTCTACCTACCAGTTTATACATCCTACTTCCTGCTTCCTACTTCATACGTTCTACGTCCTGCTTTCTACTTACAATTACCTTCTTCCTACTTTCTACTTTAGATTTTAATCTTCCTACACCTTACATCCTACTTCTTACTTTCTACTCCCTACTTCCTACTTCCTGCGGACGTGCTCAGGGTTACGTTGAAGACGCCTGCAAGGTATTTGACGCCCTGGTGGTGAAGGCAGCGTGGTGCACTCAGCCAGGTAGACGCACGTCCTGTGCCGCTTCCTGCCTTCTTTACTTCCTTCCTTCCTTCCTTCCTTCCTTCCTGCCTGCTTTCCTTCCTTCCTCCCTTCCTTCATTCCTTCCTTCCTTCCTTCCTTTCTTTCTTCCTTCCTGCCTTCTTCCCTTCCTTCCTTATTTCCTTCCTTCCTGCCTTCCTGCCTTCCTTCTTACCTTCCTGCCTTTCTGCTCTCTTCTTTCTTTCCTGTCTTCTTTCTTTTCTACCTTCCTTCCTTCCTTCCTTCCTGCCTTCTTTCCTTCCTACCTTCCTTCCTTACTTCTTTCCTTATTTCCTTCCTACCTTTCTTCCTTCCTTCCTACTTTCCATCCTTCATTCTTTCCTTCCTTCCTTCCTGCCTGCCTGCCTGCCTGCCTTCCTGCCTTCCTTCCTTCCTTCCTTCCTTCCTTCCTTCCTTCCTTCCTTCCTTCCTTCCTTCCTTCCTTCCTTCCTTCCTTCCTTCCTTCGTGCCTTTCTGCTCTTTTCTTTCTATCCTGTCTTCTTTATTTTCTATCTTCCTTCCTTCCTTTCTTCCTACCTTTCTTTCTTCCTTCCTTCCTACTTTCCTTCCTTCATTCTTTCCTTCCTTCCTTCCTTCCTTCCTTCCTGCCTTCCTTCCTTCCTGCCTGCCTGCCAGCCTGCCTGCCTGCCAGCCTGCCTGCCTTCCTTCCTTCTCTCCTTCTCTCCTTCCTTCCTTCCTTCCTGGCTGCCTTCTTTCCTTCCATCCTTGCTTCCCTCCAAGGAAAGGCCATGTGTCTCCTCAGTTCCCAAACCTTTACAGAGTGTTGTTAATGGGAAAGGCCACGCAGCACAGTGGTAAAAATGCCTTTTTTGCAATGTGTTGCTGCCATTAAATTATAAGTTCATGATTAACTTAGAATTGTGGTTCGGGTGGCATCCTGACCAGATGCCTGAACCACCTCATCTGGTTCCTCTCCGTGTGGAGGAGCAGCTTTACTTTGAGCTCCCACTGGATGACAGAACTTCTCACCTTATCTTTAAGGGAGAGACCCACCACCCAGCGGAGGAAACTCATTTGGGTCGCTTGTACCCGTGATCTTGTCCTTTAGGTCATAACCCAAAGCTCATGACCATAGGTGAGGATGGGAACGTAGATCGACCGGTAAATTGAGAGCTTTGCCTTCCGGCTCCGCTCCTTCTTTACCACAACAGATCGATGCAGCGTCCGCATTACTGAAGACACCGCACCGATCCACCTGTCCATCTCAACATCCACTCTTCCCTCACTCGTAAACAAGACTCCCAGGTACTTGAACTCCTCCAATTGGGGCAAGATCTCCTCCCCAACCAGGAGATGGCACTCCACCCTTTTCCGGGCGAGAACCATGGACTCGGACTTGGAAGTGCTAATTCTTATCCCAGTCGCTTCACACTTGGCTGCGAACCGATCCAATGAGAGCTGAAGATAGAGCATCAAACCTGAGGGTTCCTGGTTCAATCTCCGGCTTCCGCCATCCTAGTCACGTCCATTATGTCCTTGAGCAAGACACTTCACCATTGCTCCTGATGAGTCGTGCCTTGCATGGCAGCTCCCGCCATCAGTGTGTGACTGTGTATTTGTGAAAGGGTGAATGCGGAAGAGTCCAGGAGAGTCCACCACAGATTCCCCAGGCACTGCTTCCTCATAGGAAGTTGTGTAGGTGGGATTGAGGAGGTCTTCGAAGTATTTCCTCCACCAATCTACAACATCCTGAGTCGAGGATGTTGACACTGCACTGCTTCCCCCTCCTAAAGGCGGTGGATGGTGGTCCAGAATCACTTTGAAGCCTTCCAAAAGTCGTTTTCCATGGCTTCCCTGAACTCCTCCCATGTTCAAGTTTTTGCCTCCTCGACCGCTGGAGCCGCACACCGCTTGGCCTGTCGGTACTTGTCCCCTGCCTCCGGAGTCCCATGAGCCAAAAAGACCCAATATGACTCTTTCTTCAGCTTAAAGACATCCCTCGGGGTTCTAGGATTACCACCACGACTGGCACCAACCACCTTGCAGCCACAGCTCCAATCGGCCGCCTCGACAATAGAGGTCCGGAACATGGTCCACTCGACTCAATGTCCAGCGCCTCCCTCATGACATGTTCAAAGTTCTTTCAGAGGTGGGAATTGAAAATCTCTCTGACAGGAGACTCTGCTAGACGTTCCCAGCAGACCCTCTTAATTTTTTTTTGGGCCTGCCAGGTCTGTCCGGCATCCTCCTCCACCATCAGAGCCAACACACCACCAGGTGGTGATCGGTTGAAAGCTACGCCCCTTTCTTCACCCGAGTGTCCAAAACATGAGACCTCAAATTCAATGACACAACTACAAAGTCTATCATAAAAATGCGGCCGAGGGTGTCCTGGTGCCAAGTGCACATATGAACACCCTTATTTTTGGACATGGTGTTTATTATGGACAATCTGTGACCAGCACAAAAGTCCAATAACAAAACACCAATCTGGTTCAGGTACGGGCGACCATCCCTCCCAATGACGCCTCTCCAGGTCTCACTGTCATTGCCAATGTGAGCGTTGAAGTGCTCTAATAGACCACGGGAATGGCCTCAAGGGAATCCAAAAAGAGTGGGTACTCTGAGCTGCTGTTTGGTGCGTAAGCACAAACAACAGTCAGGACCAGTCCCCCCACCCGAAGGCGGAGGGAAGCTACCGTCTCGTCCACTGGGTTGAACTCCAACGTACAGGCTTTGAGCCGGGGGACAACAAGAACTGCCACCCCAGCCGGTTGCCTCTCTCTGCGTGCAACGCCAGAGTGGAAGCGAGTCCAGCCCCTATCTAGAGAACTGGTACCAGAGCTCCTGCTGTGCGTCGAAGTGCGTCCGACTATATCTAGCCGGAACTTCTCTACCTCGCGCACCAGCTCAGGCTCCTTCCCCCCAGCGAGGTGACGTTCTACATCCCAAGAGCTAGCTTATGTAGCCGAAGATCGGACCGCAAAGGGCCCTGACTTCAACTGCTGCCCAGCTCACACTGCACCCGACCTCTATGGCCCCTCTGGTGAGCCCATTAGAGGCGGGACTCACGTTGCCTCTTCGGGCTGTGCCTGGCCGGGCGCCATGGGATGCCATCGAGTTCCACCTCGGGGCCTGGCTCCAGAGGGGGGCCCCGGTGACCCGCGTCCGGGCAAGGGAAATCTAAGTCCTCGTTTTTTTCTTCTTTATAAAGGTCTTCGAGCTGCTGTTTGTCTGATCCCTCACCTAGGACCTGGTTGTCTTGCCTAGGACCTGGTTGTCTTGGGAGACACTAGCAGGGGGCAAAGGAGCCCCCCGGACAACATAGCTCCTTGGATCATCAAAATAATTTCAAAAACTAAATTACATAATGCAGATTCCACATGTTAAATTAATAAGAATATTCCCTGTTGGTTCTTTGCATTTGTATATCTGTTTTTCTCAAATGTTTCTTTTCTTCATGTATTTTCTATTTGAAGACAATGAAAATGGTCAAGAGATGTTCTTCATGTTATGTTTCATGCTGGACTTGCTGGTTGCTCCATGATTTCATTGTCTCTTGCATCTTTCTCTTTGCTGACAGAACTATTTTGCTGATGCATGGAACACATTTGATGCCTTGATTGTTGTCGGGAGCCTGGTGGATATTGCCATCACTGAAATCAACGTGAGTATTCATCTTCATAAACATCTTCATAACCATCTTCATAAACATCTCCATAAACATAATCATAAACATCTTCATAAACATCTCCATAAACATTATCATAAACATCATCATAAACATAATCATAAGCATCTTCATAAACATCTCCATAAACATCTCCATAAACATCTTCATAAACATCTTCATAAACATCTTCATAAACATCATCATACACATCTTCATAAACATCTCTATGAACACAGTGACGTGCGGTGAGGTTCATGGCTGGTGAGGCACTGACTTCATCACAGTCAGATTTACAAACATATGAACCCTAAAGAGTATCTTATTCACCATTTGATTGGTAGCAGTTAACTGGTTGTGTTTAAAAGCTCATACCAGCATTCTTCCCTGCTTGGCACTCAGCATCAAGGGTTGGAATTGGGGGTTAAATCACCAAAAATGATTCCCGGGCGCGGCGCCGCTGCTGCCCACTGCTCCCCTCACCTCCCAGGGGGTGAACAAGGGGATGGGTCAAATGCAGAGGACAAATTTCATTACACCTAGTGTGTGTGTGACAATCATTGGTACTTTAACTTAACTTTAACTTTACACATACAAACTGTAGCACACAAAAAAGCACATTTAATTAAAAAAACGTTATTATGGTCTTACCTTTACTTATAAATGAAGTCCATGCGCCGCTGTTGTGCCGGATAATGCACCACCCGCCGTAGAATGCACCCCCTGACGGGAGTGTTATATTCTCTGCATCTTGGGGTTCTCTGCAACCTGCCTTCTCTGCATCTTGTGGTTCTCTGCAACCCCAAGATGCAGAGAAGGCAGGCTTGGTAAAAGAAAACATGGTTTAATGTCCAAAAGTAAAAATAAAGAAAAGACACAAACCAGGAACTAGGAGCCAAACTGGAAAACGGGAAACAGGATCCAGCAAACAGGAACTAGGAACAAAAAACAGCACGCTGCCAACAGCTACAGGATTCAGGTATAAATGACAAAACAGGTAGGAGCTACAACGACAAGTATTACAATGACAATAATCCAACGCAGAGTGGAGGACAAAGCAGGTCTAAATAGCAGCTGGCTGATTGACACCAGGTGTGGCCCGGTGCCAATCAGCCACAGCTGAGGGGAAAAAGCAATCAGGAAATAACCAAAATAAGAGTGCTGACAGGAAACAAAGACAAACGCAGAGGAAAAACTAAGACATAGTCAAACTTTCAGGGACAAGCCTGACATGATTGAGAAAGGTTTTTCTTAAACTGTTCAACAATTTGCTCACTCATTTGTTGACAAAGTGGTGACCCTCGCCCCATCCTTGTTTGTGAATGACTGAGCATTTCATGGAATCTACTTTTATACCCAATCATGGCACCCACCTGTTCCCAATTTGCCTGTTCACCTGTGGGATGTTCCAAATAAGTGTTTGATGAGTATTCCTCAACTTTATCAGTATTTATTGCCACCTTTCCCAACTTCTTTGTCATGTGTTGCTGGCAATTCTAAAGTTAATGATTATTTGCACAAAAAAAAATGTTTATCAGTTTGAACATCAAATATGTTGTCTTTGTAGCATATCCAACTGAACATGTATCATTGTATTCCGTTTATATTTACATCTAACACAATTTCCCAACTCATACGGAAACGGGGTTTGTATATATATATATATATATATATATATATATATATATATATATATATATATATATATATATATATATATATATATATATATATATATATATATATATATATATATATATATATATATATATATATATATATATATATATATATATATATATATATATATATATATATATATATATATATATATATATATATGCAGTACTTTAAAGTACTTTTGGACACATCCATGTACATATACATGCAGTACTTTAAAGTACTTTTGGACACATCCATGTACATTTGGATGTGTACATTATATATTTTGTCAGATCAAATATATTTTGAGTAAAAATGTCAAAGTGTTGTTGATGTTACAAAAATGGATAAATCCAGCAGTACTGTTAGGTTTGGCCACCAGGGGGCGCTAAGTATGAGTGGGAAATGTGACTAAATATGAGTGTGAAATGTGACTAAATATGAGTGTGAAAGATGACTAAATATGAGTGTGAAATGTGACTAAATGTCAGTGTGAAATGGGAGAAAATATGGGTGTGATAGGTGACTAAATATGAGTGTGAAATGTGAAAGGTGACTAAATATGAGTGTAATTGGTCTAACTGGTCTCCGTGATCCTGTTGGCGTGTGGTTGCCGGTCGCAGTTTTTTGTTTGATCGCTTTGATTTGATTGGGTGGTGCTGGCTGTCTGGGGGTATTGCGGCTGCTGTTTCTGCTGCCGTTTGTTTGTGGTGTGAGCGCCCGTGGCTGCTGAGTCTGGTGCAGGGGGGTGGCTGATGCTGTGACTGGTGGCAGCGCGCGCGCGTGGTGGTTGTCGGGGCTGACAAGCTGTGTATATGTATATGTGTGTGTATGTGTATATATGTATGTATATTTATGTGTATGTGTATATATGTGTATGTATATGTATATATGTGTATGTGTGTGTATGTGTACATGTGTATGTGTATGTGTATGTATATAGATATGTATGTATATTTCTGGGGGTACGTTCTGGGCCTGCCTGTCAGGTGGGGGTCGGCGCCTCAGGCTACTGCATCCAGACTGCGTGTCTGGAGCTCCTGGGTCCCACCGTCCATCCCTTCCGGTTGCCCGTCTTGGTTGGGGCCTGCTGGGTCTAGTCCCTGCGTCTACTGTGGTAGCTTGGTGCTTGGTGTTTTTTAAATATATTTAATTATTTTTATTTTTTAAATATATTTTATTAATTACATTTTTTATTGAATTTTTTATTTTCCCCCTACCTCAGGGGGGGACTCGGCGGGGCGGTTGCTGGTTGTTCCATCTCCATCGTTGGGGTCCCTGCGGGTGGGGTGGGTGGTTCCCGTGGCCCCGTGCTGGGTGATCCTGTGGCGGCCGGCTTGGGTGGGGTGGCCGGGGGCTGGCCTCGCCGTGCTCTCCGGGAGTGGGGGGTGGTCTCGTGGGGGCCCGGTTGCCGGTGGGGCGGGGGCGGTCTTCCCGTCCGGTTGCGGGGGGTCTCCGGGCCCCTCGGGCGTCCCGCCTTTCTGCCCGTGTGGGGTATGGTCTCTCGCTGGCTCGGGGTCTGGCTGTCCCCTGCTTTTCTCGTGCCTTGTCCTCTGCCGGGTGCGTCTGTCTACGGCCTGCTGCTGGCCCTTGTGGGCGGCGCGGTGGGCCGGGCACTGGGGTTCCTGTCACTGTCCGGCTTGGCTGCGTGGGGGCGGTGGTCCCTGGTTCCTTGGGCACCACACCTACTGTTTGTGGGTTGGGCTCTCGGGGAGGCTGGGGCCGTACTTTGGCTCCCACACACACTGGGAGTCAAATGTATTGTACACACAAATTCACTTATACTCACATACATACATACACACATACATAGGTACCTACGCTCCCACATACATATACAAATACAGTACATATTTACACACTCAAAGTTCGTACATCCACACGCACATTCATTATACAAGCATACACATATACATACTGTACATATACATTCACTGTACAAAAATACATATACACATACTGTACATATACACTCACTGTACAAACACATATACACATACTGTACATATGCATTCACTGTACAAACACACATACTGTATACACATACTGTACATATACATTCACTGTACAAACACACACATACACATACTATACATATACATTCACGGTACAAACACACATATACACATACTGTACATATCAGTGACGTGCGGTGAGGTTCATGACTGGTGAGGCACGGACTTCATCACAGTCAGATTTACAAACATATGAACCCTAAAGAGTATCTTATTCACCATTTGATTGGCAGCAGTTAACGGGTTATGTTTAAAAGCTCATACCAGCATTCTTCCCTGCTTGGCACTCAGCATCAAGGGTTGGAATTGGGGGTTAAATCACCAAAAATGATTCCCAGGCATGGAGCCACTGCTGCCCACTGCTCCCCTCACTTCTCAGGGGGTGATCAAGGGGATGGGTCAAATGCAGAGGACAAATTTCACCACACCTAGTGTGTGTGTGACAATCATTGGTACTTTAACTTAACTTTAACTTTACACATTCAAACTGTAGCACACAAAAAAGCACATTTAATAAAAAAAAACGTTATTATGGTCTTACATTTACTTATAAGTGCGGGAACTGTGGTGTTTGTGTTGGAGGAGTTGTAAATTAATGAAATATGAAATCCGTGCTGCAGTCTGCAGGTGTACCTAATGTTTGTGTCCCTGCGGTCGTTCGCGGCTCCTCCAGCGCGAGCATTGTTGTTTTTGCACTTTTTTAAGTGACTTTTTTTGGGTGGATTCGGTCTTGCACGTGGAGGGTTTGGGTGTGGGCTTTGGTTGGTGTGGCGCTCCCGTCGGGCGGTGCATTCTGCGGCGGAGATGCTTGGCACCAGGAGGCGGGGTTATGAGGCGAGCCTCTCACAGTGCGTCTTCGCAGCAGTTTTATGATCGCTCAGCACAAGAAATACTTTACACACATACAGTTGTTGACAAAATACACTGTACATTACATACCTCAACTAACTAAACTATGGAAATGTATAATATAATTCATTTAGCAATACGGTCTCACTGCACAGCAGGCCAGCAGTTAGCCGAGTCATTGCGCACAATCAATGTTGAGGCACAACTGAGTGACGTGCCTCAACTGGCTGCTGATCACCGCATCGTCTCTTCTCAGTATTTGAACGGCAAATGTCAAAATAAAAATAAAAATAATCTAAAACTGGTGAAGTTAAATGGAAAATAACTTTAGTATAATCACTGGATACATATAACAATTTAATCATTTTTTTTTTCTTTTTACATTTTTTTTCTTTCCATGATGGCAGGTGAGGCCGTGCCTCCCCTGCCTCTAGTGACTGCACGTCACTGGTACATATACATTCACTGTACAAACACAGATATACACATAATGTACATATACAAGTACATATGCACACATACACTCATGCACATGATCACGTTTCATCAAACATATATTAATGTTGTTGCCCTAGGGTAAACTGGGTATAACACATGGCACTCTGACAAAGCTTAACCTATTGTTACTATAACAATCTACAAGGTTAATGTAGGTTGCTTCTCTCCCCCCCCCCCCCTCCATTTTTCTGCATTCTTTCGTACCTCAAGTTATCATTATGTATATGTATTGTTGCATTTGAACAACTGTATTGTTGATAATAAAGGTAAAGTATTGGTATTGTTCATTATCAATAGCGCTATTTCTATTGGTATTTGTATTGCTCCATTTTTAGTGTAATAAT
Organism: Entelurus aequoreus; assembly: GCF_033978785.1. Lineage (NCBI taxonomy): Eukaryota > Metazoa > Chordata > Actinopteri > Syngnathiformes > Syngnathidae > Entelurus > Entelurus aequoreus. Next base: position 73,126,112 of record NC_084731.1, read on the forward strand.
GCTCATTGTCATTTCTGTATTATTTTTTATTTTCGCTAACTGCTTATTTGCTATTACTTTTACCATCATATTTGTACATGTCGTATTTGCTGATGTTGCTGTATTGTTGTTGTTGTTGTTGTGTTTGCTGTTGTTGTTTTTGTCTCTCTGTCTAATCCCCCTCTTGTCCCCACAATTCCCCCCTCTGTCTTCCTTTTTTTCTCTTTCTATCCCCTCCTGCTACGGCCCGGCTGCACCAAATGATAATATAAATACATTTAATAAAGTCAAATACAAATAAGGCAACAAGAGAAGTATCCTACACTTCTCTTTTGTAAAGTAAATCTCAACAACCGATATGGGCATCTACATCAACTATATGATTTGCCTGAGAAGCTGGACAGGACATATATTTTAAAAAAATAAAATAAAAAATAAAAAAAATATATGAGTGTAATTTGTGACTAAATATTAGTGTAAAGGTGAGTAAATATGAGTGTGAATTGTGACTAAAAATTAGTGTAAAGGTGACTAAATATGAGTGTGAATTTTGACTAAATATGAGTGTGAAAGGTGACTAAATATGAGTGTGAAAAATGACTAAATATGAGTGTAAAAGGTGACTAAATATGAGTGTGAAATGTGACTAAATATGATTGTGAAGGGTGACTAAATATGAGTGTGAAATGTGTCTAAATATGAGTGTGAAAGGTGACTAAATATGTGTAAAGGTGACTAAATATGAGTGTGAAAGGTGACTAAATACGAGTGTGAAATTTGACTAAATATGAGTGTGAAAGGTGACTAAATTTGAGTGTGAAAGGTGACTAAATGTGAGTGTGAAAGGTGACTAAATACGAGTGTGAATTGTGACAAAATATTAGTGTAAAGGTGACTAAATATGAGTGTGAATTGTGACTAAATATTAGTGTAAAATGTGACTAAATATGAGTGTGAAAGGTGACTAAATATGAGTGTGAAAGGTGACTAAATATGAGTGTGAAAGTTGACTAAATATGAGTATGAAAGGTGACTAAATATGAGTGTGAAAGGTGAATAAATATGAGTGTGAAAGGTGACTAAATATGAGTGTGAAATGTGACTAAATATGAGTGTGAAAGGTGACTAAATATGAGTGTTAAATGTGACTAAATGTGAGTGTGAAAAGTGACTAATTATGAGCGTGAAAGGTGACTAATTATGAGTGTTAAAGGTGACTAAATATGAGTGTGAAGTGTGACTAAATATGAGTGTGAAAGGTGACTAAATATGAGTGTGAAATGTGACTAAATATGAGTGTGAAAGGTGACTAAATATGAGTGTGAAAGGTGACTAAATATGAGTGTGAAAGGTGACTTAATATGAGTATGAAAGGTGACTAAATATGAGTATGAAAGGTGACTAAATATGAGTGTGAAAGGTGAATAAATATGAGTGTGAAAGGTGACTAAATATGAGTGTGAAATGTGACTAAATATGAGTGGGAATGGTGACTAAATATGAGTATGAAATGTGACTAAATATGAGTGTGAAAGGTGACTAAATATGAGTGTAAAAGGTGACTAAATATGAGTTTGAAATGTGACTAAATATGATTGTGAAAGGTGACTAAATATGAGTGTGAAATGTGTCTAAATATGAGTGTGAAAGGTGACTAAATATGAGTGTAAAGGTGACTAAATATGAGTGTGAAAGGTGACTAAATATGAGTGTGAAATTTGACTAAATATGAGTGTGAAAGGTGACTAAATTTGAGTGTGAAAGGTGACTAACTGTGAGTGTGAAAGGTGACTAAATACGAGTGTGAATTGTGACAAAATATTAGTGTAAAGGTGACTAAATATGAGTGTGAATTGTGACTAAATATTAGTGTAAAATTTGACTAAATATGAGTGTGAAAGGTGACTAAATATGAGTGTGAAAGGTGACTAAATATGAGTGTGAAAGGTGACTAAATATGAGTGTGAAAGTTGACTAAATATGAGTATGAAAGGTGACTAAATATGAGTGTGAAAGGTGAATAAATATGAGTGTGAAAGGTGACTAAATATGAGTGTGAAATGTGACTAAATATGAGTGTGAAAGGTGACTAAATATGAGTGTTAAATGTGACTAAATGTGAGTGTGAAAAGTGACTAATTATGAGCGTGAAAGGTGACTAATTATGAGTGTTAAAGGTGACTAAATATGAGTGTGAAATGTGACTAAATATGAGTGTGAAAGGTGACTAAATATGAGTGTGAAATGTGACTAAATATGAGTGTGAAAGGTGACTAAATATGAGTGTGAAAGGTGACTAAATATGAGTGTGAAAGGTGACTTAATATGAGTATGAAAGGTGACTAAATATGAGTATGAAAGGTGACTAAATATGAGTGTGAAAGGTGAATAAATATGAGTGTGAAAGGTGACTAAATATGAGTGTGAAATGTGACTAAATATGAGTGGGAAAGGTGACTAAATATGAGTATGAAATGTGACTAAATATGAGTGTGAAAGGTGACTAAATATGAGTGTTAAATGTGACTAAATGTGAGTGTGAAAAGTGACTAATTATGAGCGTGAAAGGTGACTAATTATGAGTGTTAAAGGTGACTAAATATGAGTGTGAAATGTGACTAAATATGAGTGTGAAAGGCGACTAAGTATGAGTGTGAAATGTGACTAAATATGAGTGTGAAAGGTGACTAAATATGAGTGTGAAAGGTGACTAATTATGAGTGTTAAAGGTGACTAAATATGAGTGTGAAATGTGACTAAATATGAGTGGTTAAGGTGACTAAATATGAGTCTGAAAGGTGAATAAATATGAGTATGAAAGGTGACTAAATATGAGTGTGAAAGGTGACGTGTCCTTCTTGGTGTGTGCAGAACACGGAGGACAGCGCTCGCATCTCCATTACCTTCTTCCGTCTCTTTCGAGTCATGCGACTTGTCAAGTTGTTGAGCAGGGGGGACGGCATCAGGACCCTGCTGTGGACCTTCGTCAAGTCTTTTCAGGTGAGTCATGTGACTGGTCAAGCAGGGGGGACGGCATCAGAACCCTGCTGTGGACCTTCATCAAGTCTTTTCAGTTGTTGTTCTGTTAGTTGGCCAACAAAAAAGGTTACACTTGGACCCCTTAGGTCCCAAAGTGGTCCCTAAAATGTAATTGTTATAGGTCCCCGCATTTTTTCTCTGATTGTTAATACGAGACAAACTGGCCAAGGAACCCCCACATATGTTATACCGTCGGAAAAGTCTCGTTTGCGCCTACAGGGGTACTTTAAGTTGGGAACATTTCGTGTTACCATGGCAAAGCTGTTCATTAATTTTTTTTAAATGGCCCAATTTAAAGGGCACTTCTTAGCTAATTTTACACTTTTTTCTCTAATTCCCCAGCCATACACCTTAGAGTTATATAACTTGGTATGTGACACAAGCCAACTGTTAGCATGCTAACATTAGCATGCTACTTTTTCGAGCTAGTTTTGCAACCGTTTACACCGGAGTCATATAACTTGGTATGTGACACTTGTTAACTGTTAGCATGCAAACGATAGCATACTAGCAAGCTAACTTAAGAATGCTAACTTTTTCATCTAATTTTACACTTTTTTTCTCTATTTCTGCAGCCAAACACCTTACAGTCATATAACTTGGTATATGAAACATGCTAACTGTTATCATGCTAACAATAGCACACATGCTAAATGTTAGTATTTTAATTTGCGCATGCTAATGTTTGAGGCTAGCTCTGTAGCTCTTTTTTTACAGTTACACCTAAAACTCACGGATTCAGACAGCATCTTAAAAGTACGGCCCTAGGTCCAGGACACAGATAGCAGGCCCATCAAAATGTCCTTTCTAGTTATGGGCCTGCTGCAATGCCAGTGCCCATTCACTGCTAAGCAGCAGTGAACGGGCGCTGCAATGCAATGCAAGCAGCCCATATTATTATTGCTCATACTTCAAACTTTATTCTTCATCTTATCGTAGTTCCAACACATTTCTCTTACCACCACTACGAGATGAACCGGCCAACAAACTCCCACATATGTTATACCGTCGGAAAGGTCTCGTTCGCGCCGATGGCGGAAATCTAAATTGGGAACATTTCGTGTTACCAATGCAACACTAATCACGAACAAACAAAAACACCTTTTGTTAAATGTGAGACGAACCGACCAACGAACCCCCACATATGTTATACCGTCGGAAAGGTCTCGTTTGCACTGATGGCCGTATTTTAAATTGGGAACATTTCAAGTTACCGTAGCGACGCTATTTACAAATACACAAAAACAAGGGCCAATTGAATGAACACACCTTTATAATGGGGAATATTTCCAGCACACCTGCGAGATTACCTCCCCTCGCAGCTCAGCCATTCTTTCACGTAGCTCGGTGCTTAACGTCTCATTTTGTTCACACACTTGTTTACTTTAACTCTGGCTAAAAAGTTTTAATGTCGATTGTTTAGTTTTGGCTGGATGGCCATCGGAGTGAGGCGAGCGCCATCGGCTCAGCCTTTCCCCATTAAAGGGATGGCTCACACTCTAATTTTCTAGAGCGCGGAAGCCCAAAATATTTGCTTTTTTTTGGGGTGAACAAACTGTCGTCGCGGCAACATCTTTTATGCCACTGTCATGTGTTTACACAGCCATACACCTTACAGTCATATAATTTTGTTTGTGACACATGCTAACCATTAGCATGTTTATGTTTGCATGCTAGGATACTAACATTTAAGTGTTAGCTTTTTGAGCTAATTTTGCAACCGTTTACCCTAGAGTCAAATAACTTTGTATGTGACAGCTGTTAACTGTTAGTGTGCTAATGTTAGCATGTTAGCACGCTAACAATAAAGTCCTTACTTTTTTTCCCTAATTTTTCCACTTTTTTCTCTAATTCCGCAGCTATACACCTTACAGTCATATATCTTAGTATTTCAAACATGCTAACTGTATGCATGTTTACGTTAGCATGTTAGCATGCTAACATTAAAATGCTTGCTTTTTGAGCTAATTTTGCAACCGCTTACCTTACAGTCATATAACATGGTATGTGACACTTGTTAACTGCTAGCATGCCATAACCCCCCTGCTTGGCACTCAGCAACAAGAGTTGGAGTTGGGGGTTAAATCACCAAAATGATTCCCGGGCGCGGCGCCGCTGCTGCCCACTGCTCCCCAAGGGGATGGGTCAAATGCAGAGGACAAATTTCACCACATCTAGTGTGTGTGTGACAATCATTGGTACTTTAATCTTTAATCTTTAATCTTATGTTAGCATGCTAACCTTAAAGTGGTAACTTTTTTAGCTATTTGTACTCTTTTTTTCTGTAATTCCCCAGCCATACACTATAGAGTCATATAACTTGGTATGTGACACATGCTAACTATTATTATGGTCATGTTAGCTTGCTAGCATGATAACATTCGCGTGCTAACTTTTTGAGCTAGTTTTGCCACCGTTTACCCCATAGTCATTCTACTTGGTATGTGACACTTTTTAACTTTTAGCATGCAAATGATAGCATGATAGTTAGGTAACTTAAACATACAAACTTTTTCATCTACTTTTACACTTTTTTCTCTATTTCCAAAGTCATACACTTTACAGCCGTGTTAATTGACGTATGAGACATGGTAACTGTTAGAATGCCATCGTTAGCACATTTGCTAAGTGTTAGTATTTTAATGTGCGCATGCTAACATTTTAGGCTAGCTCTGTAATTCATTGTGTACAGTTACACCTAAAACTCACGGATTCAGACACTTGGCACCATCTAATAAGTACGGCAACCCCCGGCCAGAGGTTCAGGGCACAGATAGCAGGCCCATCAAAATTTCTGCGGGAATTTTCTAGTTATTATTATTCTTTTACATTGCAAAGTGATTCTATGTGTAATCTATTTCAAATAGTAATATTTGTATTTACACAATTCATTCATTCATTCAAATGATCCTAATAATAATAAGTTCCTTACAAGTAGCTCAAAAGTGTCTGATTAATGAAGAATAAAACTTCTATGCAACAATAATTCATTCTGAAGTACAACGGGACACAAAAGTACACACGTACACTTTTTGTGTTCACACAGAAAGTTCTTCTTGTCAGACGACGCCAAGAGATCATTTTGTAGGATTTTCCACAAAAAATGCCTGAAAATGTGTAGAAATCTGACATGTTTTTCAAACCCATTTGGAGAGGCCAGATTTGTTCTTTTGGTTTCATTTTCAAAAAAATGATTGGATGACAGCGTTAGAAGTCATGTGACTTACAAAGTGTGCTCTTGTAGGCTCTACCTTACGTCGCACTTCTGATCGCCATGTTGTTCTTCATCTACGCCGTCATCGGAATGCAGGTAACAGCACGCACACACACACGTACACACACACACACTCACACACGCACACACACACTGACACACGTACATGCACGCGCATGCACACACACACGCACGCACACACACACTCACACACACCCACACACACGTGCGCACACACACGCACGCACACACACACACACACACACACACACACTCACGCGCACACACATGGGATGTGATTGTATTATGGGAGAACTACAGAGTCGACAGGCTATGACGTCACGAGTGTGCGACGGAGCGGGAGACACTAGGGGAGTGAGTCAGAGAGAGGAGACACGTGTGATTGAGCTAATAAAAGTATCCACCTTACAAAGTAGAGCTGGATACACGCCATGGTGTCAGAAGTCCTGTAGTTAATGTAGAGTGTGAGCCAAGTGGAAAGATAGTTTGTACGCGTCGGTGGAGAAAGAAGTTAAGGACAACATGAGCGAGGGGGACGGAGCCACTGCAGCGCCTGCACGGCCACCCAACGCGCCGGTGGTTGCCGTGGGACCGTGCGCTACGTTCAACATCCAGCCGCCGGAGTCCTTGGACTTTTCAAATCCACAAGAGTGGGACAAATGGATCCGGAGATTCGAAAGATTTTGCCTGGCAGGTAACCTAAACGCAAGCTCCGAGGACAATCATTGATGTATTGCATGGGGGACGAGGCGGATGATATTCTCCTTGGGTTAAATCTGACGGCCGCTCAAAGACGTACATACCAGGGAGTGCGCGAGGGATTAAAAGGCTTCTTTGTTGTGAAAAAAAACGTTATCTACGAGCGTGCTAAGTTTAACATGTGCAAGCAGAAAGAAAGAGAGAGCGTGGATTTGTTCGTCACTGCACTATATGCGCTGGCGGAGCATTGTAGCTACGGGATGCTACACAATGAACTGATCAGAGACAGATTTGTCGTCGGATTGCAAGACAAGGGGCTGTCTGAACGCATGCAGTTGGACGCGGATCTAACCTTGGATAAAGCCATAAGAATGGCACGACAGAGCGAGGAGGTGAAAAGGCAGCAGTCTACTCTCCGAGGGGACACCACCAGACCAGAGGCAAGTGATGCAAAGTCTGTTGATAGAGTGTTCAAGAGCAACTTCAAGTCTGCTAAAAACAAACCCACAATATGCCGATAGCCCAAAGTACAAGCCACACAGTACTCAGTACAGCAAGGACAATGGCGCACAGTCACCGTGTCAAAACTGTGGCAGCTCTCCATCCCTTCCCAAAAGTGACTGTCCTACTAATGAAGTCAAATGTCATGCATGGGGGAGGAGGGGACATTACAAGTGTGTGCAAGTCCAAATCAGTGCATGAAGTTGAAGAGGATGAGGAGGAAATCTTCCTCGGCAGTGTCACGGAGGATGGGGATCCTTGGATGGTCAAAATTGGCATCCATGGGAGCAGTGTGACATTCAAAATCGACACCGGTGCCGATGTGACAGTCTTGCCTCATTCAGTGTTCCTAAACACATACGGAGAGGATCTGCATATTCTCAGAAAGGCAACAAAGCCTCTCCTGGGACCAGGAAGAAATCCCCTCGATGTGGTGGGCGTCGCCAGGTTGTCACTGAGGAGAGGGGAGAAGACAGAGAGGGAGGATGTGTACATCGCTCGTCATGTGCATACTGCCCTGCTGGGAAGATCTGTGAGCTGTAGGCTGGGGCTTGTAGCATGCCTAGTCAGCGTCACTATGGAGACATTAAAGGAGAACTACCCAAAATTATGCACCGGGCTCGGAGAAGTGCGGCAGCCATATGCCATCAAGCTGAGACCAGGGGCGGAACCATTCTCACTAAAGACACCAGGAGGATTCCATTGCCTTTAATGGACAAAGTCATGAAATAACTGTCCCGCATGGAACAACTCGGGGTGATAAGTAGAATTGAGGAGCCAACAGACTGGTGCGCTGGCATAGTGGTTGTGCCCAAAAGGACAGGTGCTGTACGCATATGTGTCGATCTCACCAAACTCAACGAGTCAGTGTGTAGGGAAAATTTAATCCTGCCATCAGTGGAGGAAACTGGCTGGAGCCAAAATTTTTAGTAAGCTGGACGCAAACATGGGGTTTTGGCAAATTCCCCTAACTACAGATTCAGTGAAACTGACAAATTTTATTACACTCTTCGGGCGCTATTACTTCAGGCGGCTACCGTTTGGCATAGCATCTGCCCCCGAACACTTTCAGAACCGGCTGGTAACGAAGGTCACAGAAGGGCTTGAGGGCGTTGTTTGCCACATGGACGACATGCTGGTGTTGGGCCGAACACAAGAGAAGCACGATGCTCGCCGGCATGCCACACTGGGAAAGATCCAAAAGGCAGGCATCACTCTGAATGTCGATAAGTGCGACCTGTCAAAGTCAGAGGTGACCTTTCTAGGCCACGTGCTCTCCACCAGTGGCATCAACCCAGACCCAAGCAAAACAGAAGCCGTGAGGAAGATGCAGGAGCCAACAACAGTGACTGAGTTGAGAAGTTTTCTTGGAATGATAAATCAACTTGGGAGGTTTGTGCCGCAGCTGGCCGAGAGAGACAAGCCTCTGCGAGATCTCCTGTCGAAAAAGAACTGCTGGGTGTGGAGCATCGACCAGACAAGGGCCTTCCAAGATCTAAAGGATGCACTGACGTCTATACCAGTGCTAGCCATGTATGATCCCAACAGAGAGTGCAAAGTCTCAGCAGACGCGTCGTCATACGGGTTGGGAGGCGTACTGCTACAAAAGTGGGACGAAGACCAGTAGTCCAAGATATCCTCAAGGTAACGCCGAAGCCGAACGTGCAGTACAGACGGTGAAAGGTCTCCTGAAGAAAGCAGATGACCCCGATCTTGCTTACAGGGCTACCCCTCTCGACAATGGGTATAGTACAGCGCAGCTACTTATGGGGAGGAGGCTCTGCACAACCGTGCCTATTCTTCCTGCTTTGCTAAATCCTGCTCTTCCTGATAGTGAAGCTGTTATGCTGACAGAAGGGGCGAAGAGGACAAAAGATGCACAACGCTACAACCTGCGGCATCGTGCAATGAACCTTGACAGACTGAATCCGGGACAGGACGTGTGGATCAACCAAAAGAAAGCCGAGGTATCATCGGACGTCACACCACTCCACGATTGTATCTGGTGGAAGGACCCCATGGGACCATCAGACGGAACCGTCGTCATCTCATCCCTATGGGATCCTCGCCGGAGCAGAGTGGCCGTGGTGCAGCGGAGCCATTCCTGGGGGGCGTTCCAGAACAACCTTCAGCAGAACCATCGCAGCAGAGTGTTCCAGAACCTCCATCTACTCCTACTCCTAGAACCAGGTCTGGGAGGGCTGTGGTGAGACCAATTAGGTTGGACCTATAATTTTGTTTCCTAGAGACATTACAGAGACTTTATTGAGAGAAAAAAAAGAATGTTTTGTGTGAAAAGACAGAAAAGTGTCATTTAAATTTTTTGGATATGCTTTATTGTACTGTAAATGTTCAAGTCAGTTGCAGGGCTTAGGTTGAGGACAGTACAGGATTAGTATAGGATGGATGTTTGAGTATTGATGTTGAAGTGGATTGTTCTAAGGGTAAAATATTTGTGTGTGTTTGATTGTCTGGTACAGGCTCAGATAGGAGCAGACCTTCCAACCACGTGGCAGAATAATCCTCAAGGTCTGTTGAATCAATGGCAGTCTACCCATTGATTCTAGAGAGGGGAGATGTGATGTGACTGTATTATGGGAGAACTACAGAGTCGACAGGCTATGACGTCACAAGTGTGCGACGGCGCGGGAGACACAGTGGGAGTGAGTCAGAGAGCGAGACACGTGTGATTGAGCTAATAAAAGTATCCACCTTATAAAGTACAGCTGGACTCACGTATGTCATTCAGTAACGCGACAACTAGAAGACTACTAGTTCCCGGTGGAAGTGACTGGAAGACTACTAGCACCCCTTAGAAGGGACTAGAAGACTACTAGTTCCCAGTAGAAGTGACTAGAAGACTATTAGTTCCTGGTAGAAGTGACTAAAATACAACTAGTTCCCAGTAGAAGTGACTAGAAGACTACTAGTTACCGGTAGAAGTGACTAGAAGACTACTAGTTCCCGGTAGAAGTGACTAGAAGAGTACTAGTTCCCAGTAGAAGTAACTAGAATACTACTAGTGCCCGGTAGAAGTGACTAGAAGACTACTAGTTCCCAGTAGAGGTAACTAGAAGACTACTAGTTCCCGGTAGAAGTGACCAGAAGACTATTAGTTCCCGGTATAAGTGACTAGAAGACTACTAGTTCCCGGTAGAAGTGACTAGTGTGGTGTGATTGTACTATGGGAGAACTACAGAGTCAACAGGCTATGACATCACGAGTGTGCGACGAAGCGATAGACACAGTGGGAGTGAGTCAGAGAGCGAGACACGTGTGATTGAGCTAATAAAAGTATCCACGTTACAAAGTACAGCTGGACTCACGTATGTCATTCAGTAACACGACAACACACATGCACGCACGCACACACACACGCGCACACACATGCACGCGCGCACACACAATTTATTGGCATTTATAGAATCCATATTTTTGCTTATATATATATTTGTACATATATATTTATAAATAGTTATAATTAGACACAATATACAGTTATATATATATCTATACATAAATGTATATTTAGTTTAATTATAATTGTTGTTATTATATTATAATTACACATAATATACAGGTCTATATGTGTTGTTACGTGTGTACAGGGGAAGAAGACGGCACGGACAGCAGGGACGTGGTTTAGCTGTATATTTATTTATATATATATATATATATATATATATATATATATATATATATATATATATATATATATATATATATATATATATATATATATATATATATACACACAATACATATAAATAAGAAATGAAGTGTGTAAACTCATCCAAAATGTGTGTGGTGTCTGACTATGTGTAGAGATTAGCTGTAGTGTGTTATCGGCAGTGTTGAGCGAGGTGCGGAATTCCCAGAGGGGGCAAGGCAGGCTCGGAGGTCTGTGGGCGGGCGTGAGGTCAAGGGCAGAGGCGAGGCGTCAAAGTTTGTGTTCAGGCGGGAGGTCGAGATCCAAGCGGCAGCCAGGGAACCAGAGGGAATACAAGGAGACGAGACACACAGCTTGTGACGCGGAAACGGAGAAAGGCTGCTGGAAGACGACAAGGGAACACGAGACAAATGAACACGGAGGGGGACAAAACACAGAATGTGCATAGAGTTTGATGAGTAGGCTTACTGTACAGGAACAGGTCGTTACGTTCTGGTACAGGAACAGGTCGCTACGTTCTTGCACAGGATAGCAGGTTGCGCTGGATTAAGAAGGCAGGAGAGCTCATCAGCGACAGGTGTGGAGATTGCTCATTGGCGATTGAATGCAGGCGCTTGCTGCAGCCGGAGGAGCACGCACCGTTGCGCTCTTGGAGGTGCGCCCCGATGAATGCGCACTGGTGTGCGCTCGGGCTGTGACATGTATATTTTCTTTAATTATGATTATTAAATGTATAAACATTGTTATAATTGATCAAATATTTAGTTTGTGATGTATTTTAGTCATTATATCTCCCACATGATAGATTTTGATAAAAACATTTAACAAACAGCACATTTGTATTTTGAACCGAGATAACAAATAAGTGTCTAATAAGTACCTAACCTTTAACAAATGCCTGGTACTCTCTACCGTTGCCACTGACCACTACACACACACGAAAAACATTACGCTGAATTGTTTACAGAAAATTGAGGAAAACAAAGTCAGATAGCTTTTTTCACCACAGTGCCATCTGCTGGATCTATGCAGCACTGCAGGCTTCATGTTAACTTCATGCTAACAAAATGCTAACTTCATTTTGTCTACCAGGTGTTTGGTAAAATAGCCATGGTGGACGGCACGCATATCAACCGCAACAACAACTTCCAAACCTTCCCTCAGGCGGTCCTCATGCTCTTCAGGTGCGTTCTTGTGCTTTGTTGACGACCACATGCTAATGGCGCTAACGCTTGAATGCTACAGATGTGCCACGGGCGAAGCCTGGCAGGAGATCATGCTGGCCTGTCTGCCAGGGAAGCTCTGCGACTCCGAGTCGGACTACAACCCTGGCGAGGAAAGAACCTGCGGTAGCGGCTTCGCCATTATCTACTTCATCACCTTCTACATGCTGTGTGCCTTCCTGGTGAGCTTCAACGCCACTCTGCCACTAAGCAAACATAAAGACACGCCATCTCGCCGCTTACAGATCATCAACCTGTTTGTCGCCGTCATCATGGACAACTTTGACTATCTCACACGGGATTGGTCCATACTTGGACCGCATCACCTGGATGAGTTCAAAAGGATCTGGTCTGAATATGACCCAGAAGCAAAGTGAGTACTGGTTCTTGTTTATTACTCTTTTTTGACTGGTACTGGATCTGGTTTATTACTCCTTCTTGACTGATGTTTGTGACAGAATCAAACATCTGGATCTGGTTTATTACTCCTTCTTGACTGATGTTTGTGACAGAATCAAACATCTGGTTCTTCTTGCTGTGTGTGACAGGGGCAGAATCAAACATCTGGACCTGGTGACTCTGCTGAGAAGGATCCAACCTCCTCTGGGCTTTGGAAAACTGTGTCCCCACAGGGTGGCCTGCAAGGTACTACTACTACTAACTACTACTACTACTACTCCATCACATTCAACTCATCAAACAACATGCTCCATCCATCTTTGATTGATGCTCCATCCATCTTTGATTGATGCTCCAGCCATCTTTGATTGATGCTCCATCCATCTTTGATTGATGCTCTATCCATCTTTGATTGATACTCCATCCTTCTTTGATTGATGCTCCATCCATCTTTGATTGATGCTCCATCCATCTTTGATTGATGCTCCATCCATCTTTCATTGATGCTCTATCCATCTTTGATTGATGCTCCATCCATCTTTCATTGATGCTCCATCCATCTTTCATTGATGCTCCATCCATCTTTGATTGATGCTCCATCCATCTTTCATTGATGCTCCATCCATCTTTCATTGATGCTCTATCCATCTTTGATTGATGCTCCATCCATCTTTCATTGATGCTCCATCCATCTTTCATTGATGCTCCATCCATCTTTGATTGATGCTCCATCCATCTTTCATTGATGCTCCATCCATCTTTGATTGATGCTCCATCCATCTTTCATTGATCCTCTATCCATCTTTGATTGATACTCCATCCATCTTTGATTGATGCTCCATCCATCTTTGATTGATGCTCCATCCATCTTTTATTGATGCTCTATCCATCTTTGAAGGTTTCTCATAGTCATTCACCGACGTCCCACTGGGGTGAGTTTTTCCTTGCCCGTATGTGGGCTCTGTACCGAGGATGTCGTTGTGGCTTGTACAGCCCTTTGAGACACTTGTGATTTAGGGCTATATAAATAAACATTGATTGATTGATTGATTGATTGATTGATTGATGCTCCATCCATCTTTGATTGATGCTCCATCCATCTTTCATTGATGCTCCATCCATCTTTCATTGATGCTCCATCCATCTTTCATTGATGCTCTATCCATCTTTGATTGATACTCCATCCATCTTTGATTGATGCGCCATCCATCTTTGATTGATGCTCCATCCATCTTTCATTGATGCTCTATCCATCTTTGAATGATGCTCCATCCACCTTTGATTGATGCTCCATCCATCTTTCATTGATGCTCCATCCATCTTTCATTGATGCTCTATCCATCTTTCATTGATGCTCCATCCATCTTTCATTGATGCTCCATCCATCTTTCATTGATGCTCCATCCATCTTTCATTGATGCTCCATCCATCTTTCATTGATGCTCCATCCATCTTTCATTGATGCGCCATCTATCTTTGATTGATGCTCCATCCATCTTTCATTGATGCTCCATCCATCTTTCATTGATGCTCCATCCATCTTTCATTGATGCTCCATCCATCTTTCATTGATGCGCTATCTATCTTTGATTGATGCTCCATCCATCTTTCATTGATGCTCCATCCATCTTTCATTGATGCTCCATCTATCTTTGATTGATGCTTGATTGATGATTGATTGATGGTCCATCGATGCTACAGCGATGCTTGATTGATGTTTGATTGATGGTCCATCAATGCAACAGCGACGCTTGATTGATGTTTGAGTGATGCTCCATCCATCTTTGATTGATGCTTGATTAATGATTGATGGATGATTGCTTGATGGTTCATCGATGCTACAGCGATGCTTGATTGATGATTGATTGATGGTCCATCAATGCTACAGCGATGCTTGATTGGTGATTGATTGATGATTGATTGATGGTCCATCGATGCTAAGTGATGCTTGATTGATGAATGATTGATGTTTGATTGATGCTCCATCCATCTTTGATTAATGATTGATTGATTGATGATTGATTGATGGTCCATCAATGCTACAGCGATGCTTAATTAAAGATTGATTGATAATTGATTGATAACTGATTGATGGTCCATCGATGATACAGCGATGCTTAGTTGATGATTGATTGATGATTGATTGATGGTCCATCAATGCTAAGGTGATGCTTCATTTATGATTGATTAATGATTGATTGATGGTCCATTGATGCTACAGCGATGCTTGATTGATGATTGATTGATGATTGATCGATGACCCATCGATGCTACGGCGATGTTTGGTTGATGATTGATTGATGATTGATTGATGGTCCATCGATGCTACGGCGATGCTTGATTGATGATTGATTGATGATTGATTGATGGTCCATCGATGCTACTGCGATGCTTGATTGATGGTCTATTGATGGTCTATTGATGTTAAGGCGATGCTTGATTTATGATTGATTGATGATTGATTGGTGGTCCATTGATGCTACGGCGATGCTTGATTGATGATTGATTGATGATTGATTGATGGTTTGCTGTTGTTTGGTGCATACGCACAAACAACAGTCAGAGTTTCCCCCCCTTCAACCCTAAGGCGAAGGGAGGCAAACCTCTTGTCCACTGGGGTGAACTCCAACGAACAGGCACTCAGCCGGGGACTCGTGAATATCCCCACACCCGCCTGGGCCCTCACACCCTGAGCAACTCCAGGGTGTGAGGGCATGAAGTGTGGTTAATGAAGTGTGGGTCATGACTGAAAGAATAAGATCGCGGATACAAGCGGCCGAAATGAGTTCCCCCAGAAGGGTGGCTGGCATCTCCCTTAGAGATAGAAAAGTTCAGAGAAGTTCAGTCACACGAGAGAGACTCTGAGTAGAACCGCTGCTTCTCCGCTTGGAAAGAAGCCAGCTTAGGTGGTTTGGGCATCTCAAGTGTCTCCCTAGGGAGGTCCTCGTTGCACGTCCCACAGGGAGTAGACCCCGGGGCAGGCCAAGGACCAGACCGGGGGATTACATCTCTTCTCTGGCCTGGGAACTCTTCTGGATCCCCCAGGAGGAAGTTGCTAATGTTGCTCTGGAGAGGGAAGTCTGGGGGTCTCTGCTGGAGCTGTTGTCCCCGCGACCCGATTCCAGATAAGCGGTTGAAGATGGATGGATGGATGGATGGATGGATGATGTTTGATTGATGTTTGATTGATGTTTGATTGATGCTCAATTAATGATTGGTTGATATTTGATTGATGTTTGATAGATGTTTGATTGATATTTGATTGCTGTTTGAATGGCACTTGATTGATGTTTGATTGATGCTTGGTTGATGTTCGATTGATGTTTGATTGATGGTCTATTAATGTTTGATTGATGGTCTATTAATGCTTGATTGATTGATGCTCGATTAATGCTTGGTTGATGTTTGATTGATGTTAGATTGATGTTTGATTGATGTTTGATTGATTTTTGATTGTTGCTTAGTTGATGTTTGATTGATGGTCTATTAATGCTTGATTGATGTTGATTAATGCTTGATTGATTGATGCTTGATTGATGCTCAATTAATGCTTGGTTGATGTTTGAATGATGGTCAATTAATGCTTGATTGATGTTGGATTGATGTTTGATTGATGCTCGATTGATGTTTGATTGATGCACAATAATGATTGGTTGATGTTTGATTGATGTTTTATTGATGTTTGATTGATATTTGATTGATGATTGATTTATATTTGATTGATGCTCGATCGATGCTAGTTTGATGTTTGATTGATGTTGATTGATGTTTGATTGATGCTTGGTTGATGTTTGATTGATGTTTGATTGATGGTCTATTAATGCTTGATTGATGTTGATTAATGCTTGGTTGATGCTTGGTTGATGTTTTGATTGATGGTCTATTAATGCTTGATTGATGTTGATTAATGCTTGATTGATTAATGCTTTATTGGTGCTCAATTAATGCTTGGTTGATGTTTGATTGATGCTCGATTGATGTTTGATTGATGCTCAATAATGGTTGGTTGATGTTTGATTGATGTTTTATTGGCGCTTGATTAATGTTTGATTGATGCTAAATTGATGTTTGATTGATGCTCGATTGATGTTTGATTAATGTTTGGTTGATATTTGATTGATGTTTGATTGATATTTGATTGATGGTCTGTTAATGCTTGATTGATGCTAGATTGATGTTTGATTGATGTTCGATTGATGTTTGATTGATGTTTGATTGATGCTTGGTTGATGTTTTGAATGATGTTTGATGATGGTCTATTAATGCTTGATTGATGTTGATTAAAGCTTGATTGATTGATGCTTGATTGATGTTCATTGATGCTCGATTGATGTTTGATTGATGCTCAATAATGATTGGTTGATGTTTGATTGATGTTTTATTGGTGCTTGATTGATGTTTGAATGATGTTTGATTGATGTTTGATTGATGGTCTATTAATGCTTGATTGATGCTAGATTGATGTTTGATTGATGCTCGATTGATGTTTGATTGATGCTCAATAATGGTTGGTTGATGTTTGATTGATGTTTTATTGGCGCTTGAATAATGTTTGATGTTTGATTGATATTTGATTGATGGTCTGTTAATGCTTGATTGATGCTAGATTGATGTTTGATTGATGTTTGTTTGATATTTGATTGATGTTTGATTGATGTTTGATTGATGCTTGGTTGATGTTTTGAATGATGTTTGATGATGGTTTATTAATGCTTGATTGATGTTGATTAAAGTTTGATTGATTGATGCTTGATTGATGTTCATTGATGCTCGATTGATGTTTGATTGATGCTCAATAATGATTGGTTGATGTTTGATTGATATTTGATTGATGTTTTATTGGTGCTTGATTGATGTTTGAATGATGTTTGATTGCTGTTTGATTGATGTTTGATTTATGTATGATTGATGTTTTGATTGATGTTTGATTGATATTTGATTGATGCTTGGTTGATGTTTGATTGATGGTCTATTAATGCTTGATTGATGCTAGATTGATGTTTAATTGATGTTTGATTGGTGTTTGATTGATGCTTGATTGACGCTTCATTGACGTTTGATTAATGTTTGATTGATGCTTGATTAATATTTGATTGACATTTGATGGATGTGTGATTGATGCTTTATTGACGTTTGATTGACGTTTGATTGACGTTTGATTGACGTTTGATTGATGCTTCATTGACGTTTGATTGATGTTTGATTGATGTTTGATGAATGCTTGATGGATGTTTAGTGGATTTTTGGTGGATGTTTGATGGATGTTTGGTGGATGTTTGGTGGATGTTTGACGGATGTTTGATGGATGTTTGGTGGATGTTTGGTGGATGTTTGATGGATGTTTGGTGGATGTTTGATGGATGTTTGGTGGATGCTGCCTGGATGTTTGATGTATTCCTGACTTATGCTGGATGGATGTGTTGGGCAGCGCCTGGTGGCCATGAACATGCCTCTGAAGAGTGACGGCACGGTCATGTATAACGCCACCTTGTTGGCGCTGGTACGCACGGCCCTCAGGATCAAGACGGAAGGTGAGTGGGCCGCTTCAGGTGGGACTTCTTCATCTGACTCTTTCATCCCGTCGCCAAGGTAACCTGGAACAAGCCAATGAGGAGCTGAGAGCAGTCATCAAGAAGATCTGGAAGAGGACCAGCATGAAGCTGCTGGACCAAGTGGTGCCACCCGCAGGTGGTGAGTGGTAACTGCACACATGACCAAAGACAACATCCTTTCTTTCTTCTTGTCGTCCGCCATTTTGAACCACATTAGCTTAAGGCTTCATGTGACTACTAGCTTAATGCTCAATGTGACTATTAGCTTAATGCAACTATTAGCTTAATGTGACCATTAGCTTAATGTGACTACTAGCTTAATGCTTAATGTGACTGTAGAGGTTTCCCTCTCGTGGTGGGTTCTTCTGATGCCGACAGATCTTCTTGACCCAGGTAGGCAGTTTGAATCACGTCTTTTATTGCCACACACGTCTTGGTTGCTTTTCAGCAATATATATTTTAGGACTTTTCAGTCCGGCGTGTCTCTGCTTTCTGGCTCTGTGTGTGTGTCTGGCTCCGCTCTCCTGCATGTGTCTCGCTCTTCTCCAACTCCCAACCACGTGTCTCTGACCGGCTGCTGCTAATAAAGGCGACAGGTGATTAGATGGGCAATCTACTCACCTGCGGCTGGCTTCGAGGCCGGTCCTTACACACCCCGCTCTGTGGCAGGCCCGCAGGCCACGCCCCCCTCCACAGTGAATATTAGCTTAATGCGACTAATAGCTTAATGCTTAATGCGACTATTAGCTTAATGCTTAATGCGACTATTAGCCTAATGTGACTATTAGCTTAATGTGAATACTAGCTTAATGCGACTACTAGCTTATTGCTTAATGGGACCATTAGCTTAATGCGACTATTAGCTTAATGCTTAATGCAACTATTAGCTTAATGCGACTATTAGCTTAATGTGACTATTAGCTTAATGCGACTACTAGCTTAATGCTTAATGTGACCATTAGCTTAATGTGACTATTAGCTTAATGTAACTACTAGCTTAATGCGACTACTAGCTTAATGCTTAATGTGACCATTAGCTTAATGCGACTATTAGCTTAATGCTTAATGCGACTATTAGCTTAATGTTTAATGTGACTATTAGCTTAATGTTTAATGTGACTATTAGCTTCATGTGAATATTAACTTAATGTGACTACTAACTTAATGCAACTATTAGCTCAATACTTAATGTGACTATTATCTTAACGTGTGTGTGTGTGTGTGTGTGTGTGTGTGTGTGTGTGTGTGTGTGTGTGTGTGTGTGTGTGTGTGTGTGTGTGTGTGTGTGTGTGTGTGTGTGTGTGTGTGTGTGTGTGTGTGTGTGTGTGTGTGTGTGTGTGTGCTCAGATGACGAGGTGACAGTGGGGAAGTTCTATGCCACCTTCCTGATCCAGGATTACTTCAGGAAGTTCAAGAGGCGCAAAGAGAAAGGTCCGGTGGGCAAACGCTTCCTGGAAAGGATCAACACAACTATGGCTCTGCAGGTAACACAACTATACACACTACACACAAACACAACTTTAGCCACAGTGTGTGTGTGTGTGTGTGTGTGTGTGTGTGTGTGTGTGTGTGTGTGTGTGTGTGTGTGTGTGTGTGTGTGTGTGTGTGTGTGTGTGTGTGTGTGTGTGTGTGTGTGTGTGTGTGTGTGTGTGTATATATATATATATAAACTAACTATTTTATTTAGTAACCAGTCCATGTAGTATTATTTGTTTTAATCTATTTACTATTTAAAATTACATTTTATTTTATTAACCTCCAAAAACATGTTTCATTATTGTTTTCTTTCTTATTATAGTAATTATTATTATATCACATTTATGCAACAAGACACAAATGAAATGTTTCATGCACAATGTAAAAATCTTGATGATAATGTCGTGGCCAACATTGACAGTCAATTGTTGTATCTTTGTAGTGGCCAACATTGACAATCAATTGTTGTGTCTTTGTAGTGGCCAACATTGACGGTCAATTGTTGTATATTTGTAGTGGCCAACATTGACAGTCAATTGTTGTGTCTTCGTAGTGGCCAACATTGACAGTCAATTGTTGTGTCTTTGTAGTCGCCAACACTGACAGTCAATTGTTGTATCTTTGTAGTGGCCAACATTGACAATCAATTGTTGTGTCTTTTTAGTGGCCAACATTGACAGTCAATTGTTGTGACTTTGTAGTGGCCAACATTGACAGTCAATTGTTGTGTCTTTTTAGTGGCCAACATTGACAGTCAATTGTTGTATCTTTGTATTGGCCAACATCTACAGTCAGTTGTTGTATCTTCATAGTGGCCAACATTGAGAGTCAATTGTTGTGTCTTTTTAGTGGCCAACATTGACAGTTAATTGTTGTATATTTGTAGTGGCAAACATTGACAGTCAATTGTTGTATATTTTTAGTGGCCAACATTGACAATCAATTGTTGTGTCTTTAAAGTGGCCAATATTGACGGTCAATTGTTGTATATTTGTAGTGGTCAACATTGACATTTAATTGTTGTGTCTTTGTATTGGCCAACATTGACAGTCAATTGTTGTATCTTTGTAGGGGCCAACATTGACAGTCAATTGTTGTATCCTTGTGGTGGCTAACATTGACAGTCAATTGTTGTATCTTTGTAGTGGCTAACATTGACAGTCAATTGTTGTATCTTCGTAGTGGCCAATTTTGACAGTCAATTGTTGTATCTTTGTAGTGGCCCATATTGATGGCGAATTGTTGTGTCTTTGTAGTCCCAACATTGACAGTCAATTGTTGCGTCTTTGCAGTGCTTAACATTGACAGTCAATTGTTGTATCTTAGTTGTGGCCAACATTGACAGTCAATTGTTGTATGTTTTTAGTGGCCAACATTGACAGTCAATTTTTGTATTTTTGTAGTGGTCAACATTGACAATCAATTATTGTATCTTTGTATTGGTCAACATTTACAGTCAATTGTTGTATCTTTGTAGTGGCGAATATTGACAATCATTTTTGTGTCTTTGTAGTGGCTGACATTGACAGTCAATTTTTGTATTTTTGTAGTGGCCAACATTGACAGTCAATTTGTGTGTCTTTGTATTGGTCAACATTGACAATCATTTTTTGTATCTTTGTATTGGTCAACATTGACAGTCAATTGTTGTATATTTGTAGTGGCCAACATTGACGATAAATCGTTGTGTCTTTTTAGTTGCCAACATCGATGGCCAATTGCTGTATCTTTGTAGTGGCAAACATTGACAGTCAATTGTTGTATCTTGGTAGTGGCCAACATTGACAGTCAATTGTTGTATCTTTGTAGTTGCCAACATTGACTTTGAATTGTTGTGTCGTTGTATTGGCCAACATTGACAGTGAATTGTTGTGTCTTTGTAGTGGGCAACATTGACAGTCAATTGTTGTGACTTTATAGTGGCCAACATTGACAGTCAATTGTTGTATCTTTGTAGTGGCCAACATTGACAGTCAATTGTTGTATTTTTGTAGTGGCCAACATTGACAGTCAATTGTATCTTTGTAGTGGCCAACAATGACAGTCAATTGTTGTATCTTTGTTGTGGCCAACATTGACAGTCAATTGTTGTGTCTTTGTAGTGGCCAACATTGACAGTCAATCTTTGTATCTTTGTAGTGGCCAACATTGTTAGTCAATTGTTGTATATTTGTAGCAGCCAACATTGACAGTCAATTGTTGGATATTTGTAGTGGCCAACATTGACAGTGAATTGTTGTGTCTTTGTATTTGCCAACATTGACAGTGAATTGTTGTGTCTTTGTAGTGGCCAACATTGACAGTCAATTGTTGTGACTTTGTATTGGCCAACATTGACAGTCAATTGTTGTATATTTGTAGTGGCCAATATTGACAGTCAATTGTTGTATATTTTTAGTGACCAACATTGACAGTCAATTGTTGTATATTTGTAGTGGCCAACATTGACATTCAACTGTTGTATATTTGTAGTGGCCAACATTGACAGTCAATTGTTGTATTTTTGTATTGACCAACATTGATGGTGAATTGTTGTGTCTTTGTAGTAGCCAACATTGACAGTCAATTATTGTGTCTTTGCAGTACTTAACATTGGTGGTCAATTGTTGTATATTTGTAGTGGCCAACATTGACAGTCAATTGTTTTATCTTTGTAATGGCCAACATTGGCAGTCAATTGTTGTATCTTTGTAGTGGCCAACATTGACAGTCAATTGTTGTATTTTTGTAGTGGCCAACATTGACTGTCAATTGTTATATCTTTATAATGGCCAACATTGTTAGTCAATTGTTGTATATTTGTAGTGGCCATCATTGACAGTCAATTGTTGTATCTTTGTAGTGGCCAACATTGACAGTCAATTGTTGTATTTTTGTAGTGGCCAACATTGACTGTCAATTGTTGTATCTTTGTAGTGGCCAACATTGACAATCAATTGTTATATCTTTATAATGGCCAATATTGACGGTCAATTGTTGTATATTTGTAGTGGCCAACATTGACAGTCAATTGTTGTATCTTTGTAGTGGCCAACATTGACAGTCAATTGTTATATATTTGTAGTGGCCATCATTGACAGTCAATTGTTGAATATTTGTAGTAGCTAACATTGACAGTCAATTGTTTTATCTTTGTAGTGACCAACATTGACAGTCAATTGTTGTATCTTTGTAGTGGCCAACATTGACAGTCAATTGTTGTATCTTTGTCGTGGCCAACATTGTTGGTCAATTGTTGTATATTTGTAGTGGCCAACATTGACAGTCAATTGTTTTATCTTTGTAATGGCCAACATTGACAGTCAGTTGTTGTACCTTTGTAGTGGCCAACATTGACAGTCAATTGTTGTTTCTTTGTAGTGGCCAACATTGACAGTCAAATGTTGTATCTTTGTAGTGGCCAATATTGACAGTCAATTGTTGTATCTTTGTAGTGGCCAACATTGACAGTCAATTGTCGTATTTGTGAAAATAGTAAGCAGCTATTCGAAGTGTTTTAATTCTTTTTTAGTTTTATTTTACTTTCATGTTATGTTGATTTTTATTGTATTCCTTTGTTTGATTTTTTCATGACTGAAATAATATATTAACTGAATGTACTGTATGTACAGTATTTGTATGTACTGTATGTACAGTATTTGTATGTACTCTATGTACAGTATTTGTATGTACTGTATGTAAAGTATTTATATGTATTGTATGTACAATATTTGTATGCACTGTATGTACAGTATATGTATGTACTCTATGTACATTATGTGTATGTACTGTATGTATAGTATTTGTATGTACTGTATGTACAGTATTATATTTGACAGAGTTAAATATTAATATTGATATATAATATTTGAAAGGCTTATACATTATTATTGATATACTATATTTGATATATATATATATATATATTTAAAATATATATATATATATATATATATATATATATATATATATATATATATATATATATATATATATATATATATATATATATATATATTTTAAAATATATATATATATATATATATATATATATATATATATATATATATATATATATATATATATATATATATATATATATAATTTCTTTTTTTTCCTTGCCCTTATGTGTATTCTGTACCGCGGATGTCGTTTTGCCTTGTGCAGCCCTTTGAGACACTTGTGATTCAGGGCTATATAAATAAACATTGATTGATTGATTGATTGATTGATTGATTGATGTACAGTATTTGTATGTACTCTATGTACAGTATTTG
Source organism: Entelurus aequoreus (assembly GCF_033978785.1). NCBI lineage: Eukaryota > Metazoa > Chordata > Actinopteri > Syngnathiformes > Syngnathidae > Entelurus > Entelurus aequoreus. Next base: position 73,150,141 of record NC_084731.1, read on the forward strand.
TATGTACTGTATGTACAGTATTTGCATGTACTGTATGTACAGCATTTGTATGTACTGTATGTACAGTATTTGCATGTAATCTATGTACAGTATTTGCATGTACTGAATGTACAGTATTTGCATGTACTGTATATACAGTATTTGTATGTACAGTATTTTATGTACAGTATGTACAGTATTTTATGTACTGTATGTACAGTATTTGCGTGTACTGTATGTACAGTATTTGTATGTACTGTATGTACAGTATTTGTGTTTACTATATGTACAGTATTTGTGTGTATTGTATGTACAGTAATTGTGTGTACTGTATGTACAATATGTTCCTGCTTCATGTTTTTATTGATATATAATATTTGAGAGGGTTGTATATTATTTTTGATATATGATGTTTGACATAGAATATGGTATTTTTAATATATAATATTTGACATGGTTATCAATCATTGGTACTTTAATCTTAAAAAAATATTGTTATTGATGTATAATATTTGACAGAGTTAAATATTAATATTGGTATATAATATTTGACAGAGTTTAATAATATTGATATATAATATTTGAGAGGGTTATATATTATTAATATTGATATATAATATTTGACAGAGTTAAATATTAATATTGATGTATACTATATGAAAGAGTTATATATTAATATTGATATATACTATATGAGAGTGTTATATATTATTATTAATATATAATATTTGACGGAGTTAACTATTAATATTGATATATATTATTTGATAGAGTTAAATATTAATATTGATATATACTATATGAGAGGGTTATATATTAATATTGATGTATAATATTTGAGCGGGTTATATGTTATTATTGATATATAATATTTGACATGGTCATATATTGATATTGATATATTATATTTGACAGAGTTATGTATTAATATTTATATATCATTTTTGATAGGGTTATATATTAATATTGATATATAATATTTGACATGGTTATATATTTATATTGATATATAATATTTGACAGGGTTATATATTGATATTGATATATAATTTTTGAGAGAGTTATATATATATTATTATTGATATATAATATTTGAGAGAGTTATATATTATTATTGATATATAATATTTGATAGGGTTATATATTATTATTGATATATAATATTTGACAGGGTTATATATTGATATTGATATATAATATTTGACAGAGTTAAATAATAATATTGATATATAATAATTGAGAGGGTTATATATTATTATTATTGATATATATCATTTGACTGAGTTATATATTAATATTGATATATAATATTTGACAGAGTTAAATATTCATATTGATATATACAATTTGAGAGGGTTATATATTATTATTGATATATAATATTTGAGAGGGTTATATATTATTATTGATATGTAATATTTGAGAGGGTTATATATTATTATTGATATATAATATTTGACAGGGTTATAAATTGATATTGATATATAATATTTGACAGAGTTATATATTAATATTGATATATAATTTTTGAGAGGGTTATATATTATTATTTATATATAATATTTGACAGAGTTATATATTGATATTGATATATAATATTTGACAGGGTTATATATTGATATATCATATTTGAGAGAGTTATATATTATTATTGATATATAATATTTGATAGGGTTATATATTATTATTGCTATATAATATTTGACAGGGTTATATATTTATATTGACATATAACATTTGACAGGGTTATATATTGATATTGATATATAATATTTGACAGGTTTATTTATTGATATTGATATATAATATTTGGGAGGGTTGTATATTATTATTGTTATATAATGTTTGACAGGGTTTTATATTGATATTGATATATAACATTTGACAGGTTTATATATTGATATTAAAATATAATATTTGAAAGGTTTATATATTGATATTGATATATAATATTTGAGAGGGTTATATATTATTATTGATATATAATGTTTGACAGGGTAATATATTGATATTGATATATAATGTTTGACAGGGTTATATATATATATTGATATATAATATTTGAGATGGCTATATATTATTATTGATATATAATATTTAACAGGGTTATATATTGATATTGATATATAATATTTGAAAGGTTTATATATTATTATTATTGATATATAATATTTAACAGGGTCATATATTATTATTGATATATAATATTTGAGAGTTCTATGTTATTATTGATACATAATATTTGACAAAGTTTTATGTTATTATTGATACATAATATTTGACAGGGTGTACATTATTAATGCTATATAATATTTGACAGGCTGGCCTGCGTACGCTGCATGACATCGGACCTGAGATTCGTCGAGCCATATCATGTGACTTGCAGGAGACGTGGCTTGTAGACCTGATGGAAGAGGAAGAGGAGGGAAGTTTTAGGGTATGATATTCATATTATTCATCATAGATGTATATTTATGATTAATAATAAATATTATTCATATAATGGTATATTATTATTCATCATAGATGTATATTTGTGATGAATAATAAATCATATTCATATTATGGTATATTATTTTTCATCAATGATGTATATTTAAGATTAGTAATACATAATAGTCATATAATGGCACAATAGTATTCATCATATATGTATATTTATGATGAATAATAAATAATATTCATATAATGGTATATTATTATTCATCATAGATGTATATTTATGTTGAACAATAAATAATATTCATATTATGGTGTAATATTTTTCATCATAGATGTATATTTATGATTAGTAATGCATAATATTCATATTATGGCATATTACTATTCATCATAGATGTATATTTATGTTGAATAATAAATCATATTCATATTATGGTATATTATTTTTCATCATAGATGTATATTGATGATTAGTGATGCATAATATTCATATTATTGTATATTACTATTCATCATAGATGTATATTTATGTTTAGTAATACATAATATTCATATATGGTATATTACTACTCATCATAGATGTATATTTATGAATAATAATAAATAATATTCATATTATTGTATATTATTATTCATCATAGATGTATATTTATGAATAATAATAAATAATATTCATATTATGGTATACTATTATTCAGCATAGATGTATATTTATGAATAATAATAAATAATATTCATATTATGGTATATTATTATTCAGCATAGATGTATATTTATGATGAGTAATAAATAAGTTCATTTAAGCCATAAATGATTGAATATTTTCAAATTAAAATGGACCAATCACAAACTGTCACCCTGCAGCAAAACGGTGCCATGTTTGGTAACCACGCCAACTACGTCAGTGCCACCACACCAGGCTCCGCCCACTTGACCACAGTCACCCAGCGTCCTCTTCAGATCCACCCCTTTTCCTCCCATCATTCAACAACAGGCCCCGCCCACACGGGCCTGGGGGACGGCACCAGAAGTGGGGAAACAAAGACCAACTGGTCTAATCTTCCTGATCATCCTCATCATCATTCGCCAGATGACTCTTCGTCACCCGTGCTCTCCAACGCTAACTTCAACAACGCCAACTTCAACAACACCAACGTGCCTCTCTGGCAGCACAGGACGCCCTCACCCATGTCCACACCCTGGAAGTCACTCTCCGTCAGGTACACACTACACTTCATCTCACACACACACCACACTTTATCACACGCTACACTTCATCACGTGCTACACTTCATCACGTGCTACACTTCATCACACTACACTTTATCACACACTACACTACACTTTATCACACACACATTACACTTTATCATACCCTTGTAGTAGTGCACTAATTGTTCTTGCCACCAGATTAGGGATTGGTGCATAGGTGGGATGTGATCAGTTAAAAGGGGACACACTTGCGGGAAAATGGTTGTTGTGGAAATAAGTTTAAGAATAAACTCACCGGCTCAGATCTACTGCTCTCTGGCCTCATTGTTCCGACTACCACATTGGTGACCTCGATGTGATCCGAACACGCAACATTCTGATCGTGAGCATGTTTAACGCTGCCGGTCTCGTTGTGCCTGAAGGCTCGATGCCAGTACAACAGCCAGTCGCGGCTCCCGCTGTTTTTACAGCAACAGTGAAACTCCCAGAGTTTTGGCAGCACGATCCTGAGCCCTGGTTCCAGCATGTGGAAGGCCAGTTTCGACTTCGGGGGATTACAGCAAATGAGACACGGTACCACCATGTTGTCACTGCTCTGGATGCTCAAACGACGTGGAGAGTTATGGGCGTGCCAAGGGATCCTCCGGTGGCAGACAAGTACAGTGTGTTAAAGACTTTATTGCTGCGGCTGTACCAGCTGTCCGACGCCAAGCGAGCTGACCGCCTCTTGTCTCTCAACGGCCTGCTAGACAGCAAGCCTACCGAGCTAATGGAGAACATGCTCACATTGCTCGGTTACAGGGATGCATCGTTCCTGTTCGTGCAGCTGTTTCTCCATCAGCTATCGCCCCCAGAACGCACAACGCTCGCCAACTCGCCGTTAGTTACCACGAAAGATTACCGAGGTCTGACTGAGAAGGCGGACAGGATTGTTCTAGCTGCTCGCCAGTTCAGCGTTCAAGCCCTGCTGCCTGCACCGACCTGGAATGCACCTGAGGAGCTCGATGCTTGCCCTGTGGCTGCAGTGTCCGACCGTCGTCGCAGGGAGGCGGAGTTATGCTTTTACCACAGCCGTTTTGGGACTAAGGAAAAGCACTGCGTACCGCCTTGCCAGGGCCGGTGCTCAGTGGCAGCAGTGAGCACGGGCAGAGCGGATAAGCTGCTGTTTGTTACCGATGGATTGTCGGGCCGCCGCTGGCTGGTGGACTCGGGCGCCCAGCAGAGTATCCTGCCTGCATCAGCTGTGGATGCACTGGAAGATGGCCACGGGCCCCCGCTGAGTGCCGCCAATGGAACCAGCATCCGCACTTTCGGCACCAGGTCAGTGACTGTTTAATTTTCTGACCGCACGTTCACCTGGGACTTCGTTATTGCCTCTGTGGCCACACCTATTCTGGGGGCAGACTTTTTGTGTGCAAATAGACTGTTGGTGGACGTCTCGAATGGCCATTTAATTGATTATGACGCTTTCTCCACTATTCCATGCACACTGGGTGGGCCGGAGCCTGTGGCCCTCGCCAACACGCTCGCTGTGGGGGATGTTTATCAACGGCTTCTTGCAGGGTTTACAGAACTGACTGTACCGACGTTTTTGACAGCGGTCGCAAAGCATGGGGTGGATCACTTCATCCCTACAGTGGGCCAGCCTGTTTTGCCCGGGCACAGCAGCTTGACTCTTCTAAACTGGCCCTGGCACAGCAGTAATTTGCCACTATGGAGAGTCTGGGAATTTTGCCATGGCTAAAACTTCAGACCCCTGGTCTGCCCGCCAGCAACGGCAACTTGCATCCATCTCAGAGTTCACCACATAAATTAGGCATGTGGCCGGAAAGCACAATGGAGTGCTTGTCAGTGCTGTACACCTGGGTCAGAGCGGACCAGAGCAAGGATCCAGATCTTCAAGCCTGGAGCACAGCGGTAACCGGTTTGCAGTTTGTGGATGTTCCCTGCCATGGCAATGGTTCCACATTGCTCTGTGACATTTCTACTGGTCCACCTCGTCCGATGGTTCCTACAGATTGGTGCTGGCGGGTGTTTGGCGCTGTGCATGCTCTCTCTCACCCCGGCGTGAAGGCATCTGTGAGGCAGGCTAGCACCAAATTCGTCTGGCCAGGCATGCAGAAGGATGTTATGGGGTGGGCAGCCGCATGTGTGTGTCCTGCCAGTGGGCCAAGGTCCACCAGCACATCAGGGCACCGCTGGAAACCTACCAGGTGCCGGATTGGTGGTTCGACCATCTGCATGTGGACCTGGTGGATCAACTGCCCTCCTCTCGTGGGTGCACTCATATCCTCACTGTGGTGGCCAGAACGACCAGATGGCCGGAGGTATTTACAGTCTCATCCACAACAACAGACGAGATTGCTCAGGCTTTTATTTTCAACTGGGTCACATGGTTTGGCACACCGTCTGACCTGACCTTAGACAGGGGAGCTCAGTTCACTTCAGAGCTGTGGAACACAATGGCTGTAGGACTGGGGGTACAGATTCCTCGCACTACTGCTTATCACCCTCAAGCAAACGGGCTCTGTGAAAGGTTTCATCACTCGCTAAAGGCTGCCCTGCGGGCTCGTCTCACAGACAGTGGATGGGTTGACTGTTTACCGTGGGTAATGTTGGGCCTGCGCTCTGCTCCGAAGGACGACATCCAGGCCTCGGCTGCTGAATTGGTCTGCGGTCAGCCCCTGAGGGTGCCAGGCGACATCCTGCCCACGGCCTTGGGTCAAGGGACAAAAGTGACCTGCTCAGGGGGCCACCAAGGCAGTGGTGCCTGTCCCCATGCATCACTGTTTGCCTCATTTCCGTATGCCCAAAGAACTCCTGGCGGCAAAGTTTGTGTTCCTCCATTATGGTGGTTATGGTGGTCATCGCTCCCCACTCCAACCTCCTTACGACGGACCCTTTCGAGTGGGGAAAGCAGGACTCAAGAACTTTGTCATAGATTTGGGGTGTCGGCATGAGCGGGTTACTGTCGATCGGATAAAGCCTGCCCATCAGGACCCGGACGGCGTGACGCTACCTGCCCTCCCACCTCGTCGGGGCCGGCCACCTGCATCTGTTCTGCACGCTGTTACCTCTTTTGACAGACGGTCTGGATTGCACGCCCAGGCTCGCGGGCGTCGAGGTCGGCCCCCAAGGGCAACATTGTCTGTACCCATGGATACTGTGCGGACTAACCGCTATGGACGTCCTATTAGACCCATCCATCCATCCATCCATCTTCTTCCGCTTATCCGAGGTCGGGTCGCAGGGGCAGCAGCCTAAGCAGGGAAACCCAGACTTTCCTCTCCCCAGCCACTTCGTCCAGCTCTTCCCGGGGGATCCCGAGGCGTTCCCAGGCCAGCCGGTGGACATAATCTTCCCAACGTGTCCTGGGTCTTCCCCATGGCCTCCTACTGGTTGGACGTGCCCTAAACACCTCCCTAGGGAGGCGTTCGGGTGGCATCCTGACCAGATGCCCGAACCACCACATCTGGCTCCTCACGATGTGGAGGAGCAGCGGCTTTACTTTGAGCTCCTCCCGGATGGCAGAGCTTCTCACCCTATCTCTAAGGGAGAGCCCCGCCACCCGGCGGAGGAAACTCATTTCGGCTGCTTGTACCCGTGATCTTGTCCTTTCGGTCATAACCCAAAGCTCATGATCATAGGTGAGGATGGGAACGTAGATCGACCGGTAAATTGATAGCTTTGCCTTACGGCTCAGCTCCTTCTTCACCACAACGGATCGATACAGCATCCGCATTACTGACGATGCCGCACCGATCCGCCTGTCGATCTCACGATCCACTCTTCCCTCACTCTTGAACAAGACTCCTAGGTACTTGAACTCCTCCACTTGGGGCAGGGTCTCCTCCCCAACCCGGAGATGGCACTCCACCCTTTTCCGGGCGAGAACCATGGACTTGGAGGTGCTGATTCTCATCCTGGTTGCTTCACACTCGGCTGCGAACCGATCCAGTGAGAGCTGAAGATCCTGGCCAGATGAAGCCATCAGGACCACATCATCTGCAAAAAGCAGAGACCTAATCCTGCAGCCACCAAACCGGATTCCCTCAACGCCTTGACTGCGCCGATGAAATTCTGTCTTGTGCAGCCCTTTGAGACACTTGTGATTTAGGGCTATATAAATAAACATTGATTGATTGATTATAATTAATGATGTTATTATTACGAATTAGTCAGTTATCTTGTTTACTTCTTATAATTAATGATGTTATTATTATGACTTAGTCAGTCATGTTTGTATCTTGTTGACTTCTTATAATTAATTATGTTATTATTATGACTTAGTCAGTCATGTTTTTATCTTGTTGACTTCTTATAATTAATTATGTTATTATTTTGACTTAGTCAGTCATGTTTTTATCTTGTTGACTTCTTATAATTAATGATGTTATTATTATGACTTTGTCAGTCATGTTTTTATCTTGTTGACTTTTTATAATTAATTATGTTATTATTAAGCATTAGTCAGTTATTATCTTGTTGACTTCTTATAATTAATTATGTTATTATTATGACTTAGTCAGTCATGTTTGTATATTGTTGATTTCTTATAATTAATGATGTTATTATTATGACTTAGTCAATCATGTTTGTATCTTGTTGACTTCTTAGAACTAATGATGGTATTGTTATGACTTAGTCAATCATGTTATTATCTTGTTGACTTCTTATAATTAATGATGTTGTTATTATTATGACTTAGTCAGTCATGTTTTTATCTTGTTGACTTCTTATAATTAATGATGTTATTATTACGAATTAGTCAGTTATTATCTTGTTGACTTCTTATAATTAATGATGTTATTATTATGACTTCGTCAGTCATGTTTGGATCTTGTTGTTTTCTTATAATTAATTATGTTATTATTATGACTTAGTCACTCATGGTATTATCTTGTTGCCACCTACAGTACTTACCCATTCTCCTGTAAACGAGCTGTACACGGACTACTCTAAAGTATGTTTTATTGCAGGCTATCCAATAAAGACGAAGACGAGCTGTCCAGCATGACGCAGCAGTCTGATGGTTACCATGACAACCAGCAGCTTATACACCAAGAGAGCAGAGGAAGATGGTTTCTATCTTCACCCCAAGGTTTCCTTTATCATATTTCATATTCTTACTTCAATAACTGAATGGTTAATTATAATAATTGTGCTTCAATAACTCATGAACATTCAATCATAATACTTATTTTAATAACTTGTGAATATTTAATCATAATAAACTTACTTTAATAACTCATGAATATTTAATCATATTAATCTTACTTTAATAACTTGTGAACATTTAATCATAATAATCTTACTTTAATAACTTGTGAATATTTAATCATAGTAATCTTACTTTATTAACTCATGAATATTCAATCACAATAATATTATTTAATAACTCATGAAAATTTAATCATAATAAATGTACTTTAAAAACTCATGAATATTCAATCATAATAATCTTACTTTAATAACTTGTGAATATTTAAAAATAATAATCTTACTTTATTAACTCATGAATATTAAATCATAATAATCTTACTTTAATAACTCATGAACATTTAATAATTATAATCTTACTTCAATAACTCATGAATATTCAATCATAGTAATCTTACTATAATAACTCGTGAATATTTAATCATAATAAACTTATTTTAATAACTCATGAACATTTAATCATAGTAATCTTACTTTAATAACTCATGAATATTCAATAATAATAATCTTACTTTAACAACTCATGAAAATTTAATCATAATACATTTACTTTAATAACTCATGAATATTTAATCATAATAATCTTACTTTAGTAACTTGTGAACATTTAATCATAGTAATCTTACTTTAATAACTCGTGAATATTCAGTAATAATAATCTTACTTTAATAACTCATGAATATTTAATCGGAATAATCTTACTTTAATAACTCGTGAATATTTAATCATAATAATCTTACTTTAATAACTCATTCATATTTAATCATAATAATCTTACTTCAATAACTCATGAACATTTAATCATAATAACTTTACTTTAATAACTTGTGAACATTTAATCATAGTAATCTTACTTTAATAACTCATGAACATTTAATCATAATAATCTTACTTTAATAACTCGAGAACATTTAACCATAATAATCTTACTTTAATAACTCATGAACATTCAATCATAATAATCTTACTTTAATAACTCATGAATATTCTTTTTTTTTTTCATTTTCATTTAATTATTTATTCCAGGCAATGACATACAAAAGTACAAAATTGACAACACATAATAATATAAATTAATATAGTGCATGATTGTCCAGTTTTGCCTGAAAGGGAGTGGGAAGAAGATAATTTATTTAATCCCACCCCCAGTTCTCCATTCAGTGATTATTCACATGAGTTTCACTCTTACTTTGTTCAAGGATTATAATACAGATGTTGTGTCATAGTGGCATTACCACAGGTAACAATAATTATTACACTGTAACAATAATTTGTATCAACAATGTAGGAATAATGAATATACCAACAATGGTAATAGACAACATAGCAATATTGGTAAGGAAACATTGAGCACATGTTAACACTTTGAGACAGAGTACAACAGCAGGTCAAATTAAAGACCCTCATCTCTATATTTGAACCAGACCCCATGTTTGTATAATAGTTTAAATCGATTAATAGTTTGGCATTGCTTGTGTTGTAAATCCAGTTTGTTCCATAGTTTTACTCCGCATACAGACACACAAAAACGTTTACGAGTGGTTTGAGCTCTCGGCAATAAGAAATATCCAAAGCCTCTCAAGTTATGAGCCTGCACTCGTTTTATAAAAAAACGTTGTAGTTTAGGTGGCAATAATTTGTTAAATACTTTATATAAGATTATTAATGTATTATATTTAACAAGGTCATCAAATTTGAGCAACTTTGATTGCATAAACAAATTATGAGTATGTTCTAAATAACCAACGTTGTGAATCATCCGCACTGCTCTTTTCTGTAATATGATCAGAGGATGAATTGTGTTGTGGTTGTGTTATAATTGTAATTCAATCATATGAATCTTACTTTAATAACTTGTGAATATTTAATCATAATAATCTTACTTTAATAACTCATGAATATTCAATCATAGTAATCTTACTTTAATAACTCGTGAACATTTAATCATAATAATCTTACTTTAATAACTCATGAAAAGTAATCATAATAATCTTACTTTAATAACTTGTGAATATTTAATCAAAATAATCTTACTTTAATAACTCGTGAATATTCAATCATAGTAATTTTACTTTAATAACTCATGAACATGTAATCATAATAATCTTTAATAACTTGTGAACATTTAATCATAATAATCTTACTTTAATAACTCATGAATATTCAATCATAGTAATCTTGCTTTAATAACTCGAGCATTTAATCGTAATAATCTTACTTTAATAACTCGTGAAAATGTAATCATAATAATCTTACTTTAATAACTTGTGAATATTTAATCATAACAATCTTACTTTAATAACTCGTGAACATTTAATCATAATAATCTTACTTTAATAACTCGTGAATATTTAATTATAATAATCTTACTTTAGTAACTCATGAATATTTAATCATAATAATATTACTTTAATAATTCGTGAACATTTAATCAGAATAATCTTACTTTAATAACTCATGAATATTTAATCATAATAATCTTACTTTAATAACTCGTGAACATTTAATCATAATAATCTTACTTTAATAACTTGTGAATATTTAGTCATAATAATCTTACTTTAATAACTCGTGAATATTCAATCATAGTAATCTTACTTTAATAACTTCTGAATATTTAAGCTTAATAATCTTACTTTAATAACCCGTGAACATTTAATCATAATAATCTTACTTTAATAACTCGTGAATATTTAATCATAATACTCTTATTTTAATAATTCGTGAATATTCAATCATAGTAATTTTACTTTAATAACTCGTGAACATTTAATCATAATAATCTTACTTTATTTACTTTAATAACTCATGAACATTTAATCATAATAATCGTACTTTAATAACTCATGAATATTCAATCATAATAATCTTACTTTAGTAACTCATGAACATTTAATCATAGCAATCTTACTTTGATAATAATTTAATAATAATAATCATGCTAGATTTGAAGTGTAATCTCACCCTCAACTGAACCAGCAAGTTTTCAGCTTTGGTTCAAACTGGCAAGCTTGCATCTTTTTTGGCTCCTTTGGGGTAAAAATCTATGTTTTTTTCTTGACAATAAAATATTTGACTTGATTTTATAAAACATTTAGTCAATCTCACAGGATGAGATTCATACAAATAATTAAATAAAAGTTAATGTAAGTTAGTAAAATACTCTGGCAAGATCATAAAAAAAATAACTGAATAAGTAAACAATGCTAGCATTATAATAATAAAATAGTTGAATAAAACTGAATGTAAATTGGTGAATAATTCTAGCATAATATTAATAAAATAATTGAATAAAAAGGAATGTAAGTTGGTAAATAATTCTAGCATAATAATAATAAAATTATTGAATAAAAATGAATTTAAATTAGTAAACAGATGTAGCATAATAATAATAAAATAATTGAATAAAAGTGAGTGTGAGTTAGTAAATATTTCTAGCATAATAAATATAAAATAATTGAATCAAAATGAATCTAAGTTAGTAAAAAATTGTAGCATAATAGAAAAATTATTGAATAAAAATGAGTGTAAGTTAGTAAATAATTCTAGCATAATAATAATAAAATCATTGATTACAAGTGAGTGTAAATTAGTAAATAATTCTAGCATAATAAAAATACAATAATTGAATAAAAAGGAGTGTAAATTAGTATATAATTCTAGCATAAAAATAATTTTAAAAAAGTGTGTGTAAATTAGTAAATAATTCTAGCATAATAATAATAAACACATTTAATAAAAATGAATGTAAATTAGTAAATATTAGTAACATAATAATATGAATAAATAAATTGAATAAATGTGAGTGTAAGTTAGTAAATATTTCTAGCATAATAATAATGAAATAATTGACTGAAAGTGAGTGTCTTTTATTAATATTTCTAGCATAATAATGATAAAATAATTGAATAAAAGTGAATATAAGTTAGTAAATAATTCTAGCATAATAATAATAAAATAATTTAATAAAAATGAATCCAAGTTTGTAAATGAATATAGCATCATAATAATAAAATAGTTCAATAAAAATGAATGTAAGTCAGTAAATAATTCTATCATAATAATAATAAAATAATTGAATAAAGGTTCATGTAAATTAGTAAATATGACTAGCATAACAGTAATAATACAATAATTGAATAACAATGAATCTAAGTTAGTAAATATTGATATTATAATGAGAGAATAATTTAATAAAAATTAATGTAAATTAGTAAATAATTCTAGCATAATAATAAAATAATAAAATAAAAACAAATGTAAATTAGTAAATAATTCTAGCATACTAATAATAAAATAACTGGATGAAAGAATAATAAATGTATAATTGAATACAAATATATGTAAATTAGTTCATCTTTCCTCGCATTATAATAACAACATTATTGAATACAAGTGAGTGTAAGTTAGTAAATAATTCTAGCATAATAACAATAAAATAATTGAATAAAAATTAATTTAAGTTAGTAAATAATTATAGCATAATAATAATAAAATATTTTTTAAATGAATGTAAGTTAGTAAATATTTCTAGCATCATAACACAGTTCAATAAAAAAATTATGTAAGTTAGTAAATAATTATAGCATAATAATTATAAAATAATTGAATAAAAGTGAATGTAAGTTAGTCAATAATTATTGCATAATAATAATACAATAAAAATGAATAATAAAAAATTATATCATAATAATAAAATAATTGAATAAATGTGAATGTAAATCAGTAAATATTTATAGCATAATGATACTACAATAATTGAATAAAAATTAATGTAAGTTAGTAAATATTTTTAGCATAATAATAATAATAAAATAAAAATGAATGTAAATTAGTAATTTTTTTCTAGGTTGGTATGAATAATAAAATAGTGTGCATGATAGTTTGTGTCCTGTCAGCTGTCAACAGACCAGCGTTTAGTTTCGAGGGCCTTTGCCGACGAAGTAGCGAGGATGAAGAAGCTCCGCCCACTCCTTCCTGCACAGCACTTCCACTGCAGCTGCTGCAGCAACAGGTAAACAACAACAACACCCGTCATATGAATATTTATGAAATATGCTTGTTGTCAAGGTGATGGCGGTGGCCGGACTTCAACGTTTGTCCCCCACATGCTCCACCCTCTCCTGGGCCACGCCCCCTGCCTCGCCGCTGGCCTGCCACTCTTCGCCCTGCTACACGCCGCTCATAGAGGTGCCCACATTACGTTTATAAATCATACAGAATCTTTACACAACACAAATGATATTCATAAATCATACAGAGTTTTTACACAAAACAAATGATATTTATAAATCATACAGAGTTTTTACACAACACAAATTATATTTATAAATCATACAGAGTTTTTACACAACACAAATGATATTTATAAATCATACAGAGTTTTTACACAACTCACAATGTTGGACAAAGATGATTTTCTCTTTTGTCTTTGGATATGAATACAATTATACAGAGTTATATCATTAAAATAATACATGATATGAATACAATTATACTGAGTTACATCATTAAAATAATACATGATATGAATACAATTATACTGAGTTATATCATTGAATGAAGACAATATTTAAGAAGTATTTATTGATGTAAATGTATAAAAAGTCAGTTTACATTAGAAAAGAAGTCTTCAATGTTTTCCAAATTCTTTGTCTTGGAGAAAATAATGTTTTATGTAAACTTTATTCTACGATTACCTCTTATAAAATAATATCCTGTGTGTGTGTGTGTGTGTGTGTGTGTGTGTGTGTGTGTGTGTGTGTGTGTGTGTGTGTGTGTGTGTGTGTGTGTGTGTGCGTGCGTGCGTGCGTCCAGGTGGACTCCAGAAATTCTAACAGTGTTGGCAACATGCCAGCATCAATAACGAAGAGCTTGTGGCACACAGAAGTACATGAAGATGAAGTACATGAAGTACATGAAGTACATGACAGCGTTGACAGTCACTCTCCTTGTCAACTTCCACTTCCTGCTGAGAAGTGCTTAAACTTCCTGCAGAAGCAGCAAGGCAGCGCCAACAGTCTGGTGGAGGCGGTGAGCATTCCTCTCTTTCACTTTCACTTTTATTATTATTGTTTGATCAATAATGCATGGCCTCAGGTCATTAATCACAGAAAATACTCACATTAATCATGTATAAAACAGATTAAACACAGATTAATCACAAACAATAATGGCATTAATTATGTAAAAACAGATTAATCGCAAACAATAATGGCATTAATCATGTATAAACACAGATTAATCACAAACAATAATTGCATTATGTAAAAACAGATTAATCACAAACAATAATGGCATTAATCATGTAAAACAGATTAATCACAAACAGTAATGGCATTAATCATGTATAAACACAGATTATTCAAAAACAATAATGGCATTAATCATGTATAAACACAGATTATTCAAAAACAATAATGGCATTAATCATGTAAAAACAGACTAATCCCAAACAATAATAGCATTAATCATGTTAAAACAGATTAATCACAAACAATAATGGCATTAATTATGTAAAAACAGATTAATCATAAACAATAATGGCATTAATCATGTATAAACACAGATTATTCAAAAACAATAATGGCATTAATCATGTATAATCACAGATTATTTAAAAACAATATTGGCATTAATCATGTGTAGACACAGATTATTCACAAATGAAAATAGCATTAATCATGTAAAAACAGATTTATCACAAACAATAATGGCATTAATCATGTATAAACACGGATTAATCACAAACAATAATGGCATTAATCATGTAGAAACACAGATTAATCACAAAAAATAATGGCATTAGTCATGTAAAAACAAATTAATCACAAAAAATAATGGCACTAATTATATAAAAACAGATTAATCACAAACAATAATGCATTAATCATGTAAAACAGATTAATCACAAACAATAATGGCATTAATCATGTATAAACACAGATTAATCACAAACAATAATGGCACTAATCATATAAAAACAGATTAATCACAAACAGTAATGGCATTAATCATGTATAAAGACAGATTAATCACAAACAATAATGGCACTAATCATATAAAAACAGATTAATCACAAACAATAATGCATTAATCATGTAAAACAGATTAATCACAAACAATAATGGCATTAATCATGTAAAAACACAGATTAATCACAAACAATAATGGCATTAATCATGTATAAACACAGATTAATCACAAACAGTAATGGCATTAATCATGTACAAACACAGATTAATCACAAACAATAATGGCATTAATCATGTATAAACACAGATTAATCACAAACAATAATGGCATTAATCATGTATGATTAATCATACATGATTAATCACAGAAAAGGGAGGCCTGGACAAGGACCTGAAGGCACTAAGCCAGTTTATTAGGGTAGTTGCACAGGTGACATGTTGTTCCTAAGTACTTAGAGTCCCGACACTGATCAAAGTCCCTAAGAATATATTTAGGTGTGTCAGGTGAGATAGCATCGAGTCTATTGGTTACCTGCGTGTTCAGACAGGACGCTGGCCCTCGGTTATGTCCACACGAGTGACAAACAACTGAAGAAACTCTCTTGGTAAGTAAAAAGTCCAACGTGAATCTTTTTTGGCAAGTAAAAAGGCCAACGTTAAACTCTCTTGGCAAGTAAAAAGACCAAAGTGAAACTCCCTTGGCAAGTAAAAAGACCAAAGTGAAACTCCCTTGGCAAGTAAAAAGACCAAAGTAAAACACTCTTGGCAATTAAAAAAGACCAAAGTAAAACTCCCTTGGCAAGTAAAAAGACCAAAGTGAAACTCCCTTGGCAAGTAAAAAGACCAAAGTGAAACTCTCTTGGCAAGTAAAAAGACCAAAGTGAAACTCCCTTGGCAAATAAAAAGACCAAAGTAAAACTCCCTTGGCAAGTAAAAAGACCAAAGTGAAACTCTCTTGGCAAGTAAAAAGACCAAGGTGAAACACTCTTGGCAAGTAAAAAGGTCAAAGTGAAACTCCCTTGGCAAGTAAAAAGACCAAAGTGAAACTCGCTTGGCAAGTAAAAAGACCAAAGTGAAACTCGCTTGGCAAGTAAAAAGACCAAAGTGAAACTCGCTTGGCAAGTAAAAAGACCAAAGTGAAACCCCATTGGCAAGTAAAAAGACCAAGGTGAAACTTGCTTGGCAAGTAAAAAGACTAAAGTGAAGCTCCCTTGGCAAGTAAAAAGACCAAAGTAAAACACTCTTGGCAAGTAAAAAAGACCAAAGTAAAACTCCCTTGGCAAGTAAAAAGACCAGAGTAAAATTCCCTTGGCAAGTAAAAAGACCAAAGTGAAACTCTCTTGGCAAGTAAAAAGACCAACACGAAACTCTCTTGGCAAGTAAAAAGACCAAAGTGAAACTCGAATGGCTAGTAAAAAGACCAAAGTGAAACTTCTTTGGCAATTAAAAAGGTCAAAGTGAAACTCGCTTGGCAAGTAAAAAGACCAAATGGTTCTTTTCCTCTTTGGTCCGGAGGACACGACATCCACAGTTTCCAAAAACAATTTGAAATGTGGACTTGTCAGACCACAGAACACTTTTCCACTCTGCATCAGTCCATCTTAGATGAGCTCAGGCCCAGCGAAGCGTTTCTGGGTGTTGTTGATAAATGGCTTTGGCTTTGCATAGTAGAATTTTAACTTGCACTTACAGATGTAGCGACCAACTGTAGTTACTGACAGTGGTTTTCTGAAGTGTTCCTGAGCCCATGTGGTGATATCCTTTACACACAGATGTGGCTTTTTGATGCCTGAGGGACCCAAGGTGCGTAATATCATGGCTTACGTGCAGTGATTTCTCCAGATTCTCTGAACCTTTTGATGATATTACGGAGCGTAGATGGTGAAATCCCTAAATTCCTTGCAATAGCTGGTTGAGAAATGTTGTTCTTAAACAATTTGCTCAGGCATTTGTTGACAAAGTGGTGACCCTCGCCACATCCTTGTTTGTGAATGAGTGAGCATTTCATAGAAGCTGCTTTTATACCCAATCATGGAACCCACCTGTTCCCAATTAGCCTGTTCAGCTGTGGGATGTTCCACATAAGTCTTTGATGAGCATTCCTCAACTTTCTCACTCTTTTTTGCCACTTGTGCCAGCTTTTTTGAAACATGTTGCAGGCATCAAATTCCAAATGAGCTAATATTTGCAAAAAATAAAGTTTCTCAGTGTGAACATGAAATATCTAGTCTTTGCAGTCTATTCAATTGAATATAAGTTGAAAAGAATTTGTTGTATTCTCTTTTTATTTACCATTTACACAACCTGACAACTTCAATGCTTTTGTACTTTTGTAATATTTAAATAATGATATATTAAAAAAGAAATATGTACATTTACATTATAACAGAAATGACATAAGTACATTTAAATAATGATTTATTAAACAATACAAATAAGTACATTTAAATAATACTATTAGAAGTCAAATATGTCAATGTAGATGATGTAGCAGAAAGATGAAATATATGGATGACATCATGTGATATCCTTACATATCTTTGTTGCCAGGCCTTGATCTACGAGGGTCTGGCAACTTTGGCCAAGGACCCTAAGTTCGTGTCGGCCACCAAGCAGGAGATCGCCGACGCCTGCGACATGACCATCCACCAGATGGAGAGCGCCGCCAGCCACCTGCTCAACGCCAACATGGCCGCCGACGCCAACATGGCCGCCGACGGCTCGGGGGTTGCCGCCTGGGACCTCGCCGTGATCCAGGTGCAGGACTACAGCGACGAGGAGGCTTGGTGCGCCAACGCCGAGCAAGAGGAGGACCTCTCGGACGAGATGAGCTGCGTCACGTTGCCATAGCAACCACACCACGGCTTATTGATGGATGTATTGACAGAAGAGAATGTCACGTTGCTATAGCAACCACACTATAGATTATTGATGACAGAAGAGAACGATGTCACGTTGCTATAGCAACCACACTATAGATTATTGATGACAGAGGAGAATGTCACGTTGCTATAGCAACCACACTACAGATTATTGATGACAGACGAGAATGTCACGTTGCTATAGCAACCACACTATAGATTATTGATGACAGAAGAGAACATTGTCACATTGCTATAGCAACCACACTATAGATTATTGATGACAGAAGAGAACAATGTCACGTTGCTATAGCAACCACACTACAGATTATTGATGACAGACGAGAATGTCACGTTGCTACAGCAACCACACTATAGATTATTGATGACAGAAGAGAACATTGTCACGTTGCTATAGCAACCACACTATAGATTATTGATGACAGAAGAGAACAATGTCACGTTGCTATAGCAACCACAGTATAGATTATTGATGACAGAGGAGAATGTCACGTTGCTATAGCAACCACACTATAGATTATTGATGACAGAAGAGAACAATGTCACGTTGCTATAGCAACCACACTTTAAATTATTGATGACAGAAGAGAATGATGTCACGTTGCTATAGCAACCAAACTACAAATTATTGATGACAGAAGAGAACGATGTCACGTTGCTATAGCAACCATACTATAGATTATTGATGACAGAAGAGAACAATGTCACATTGCTATAGGAACCACAATAGATTATTGATGACAGAGAATGTCACGTTGCTGTAGCAACCACTTTATAGATTATTGATGACAGAAGAGAATGTCACGTTGCTATAGGAACCACACTATAGATTATTGATGACAGAGGAGAATGTCACGTTGCTATAGCAACCACACTACAGATTATTGATGACAGAAGAGAACAATGTCAAGTTGCTATAGCAACCACACTATGGATTGATGACAGAAGAGAACAATGTCACGTTGCTTTAGGAACCACACTATAGATTATTGATGACAGAGAATGTCACGTTGCTATAGCAACCACTTTATAGATTATTGATGACAGAAGAGAATGTCACGTTGCTATAGGAACCACACTATAGATTATTGATGACAGAGGAGAATGTCACGTTGCTATAGCAACCACACTACAGATTATTGATGACAGAAGAGAACAATGTCAAGTTGCTATAGCAACCACACTATGGATTGATGACAGAAGAGAACAATGTCAAGTTGCTATAGCAACCACACTATGGATTGATGACAGAAGAGAACAATGTCACATTGCTATAGGAACCACACTATAGATTATTGATGACAGAGGAGAATGTCACGTTGCTATAGCAACCATACTATAATTATTGATGACAGAAGAGAACAATGTCACTTTGCTATAGGAACCACAATAGATTATTGATGACAGAGAATGTCACGTTGCTATAGCAACCACACTATAGATTATTGATGACAGAAGAGAATGTCACGTTGCTATAGGAACCACACTATAGATTATTGATGACAGAGGAGAATGTCACGTTGCTATAGCAACCACACTACAGATTATTGACAGAAGAGAACAATGTCAAGTTGCTATAGCAACCACACTATGGATTATTGATGACAGAAGAGAACAATGTCACGTTGCTATAGCAACCACACTATATATTATTGATGACAGAAGAGAACAATGTCACGTTGCTATAGCAACCACACTATAGATTATTGATGACAGAGGAGAGTGTCACGTTGCTATAGCAACCACACTATAGATTATTGATGACAGAAGAAAACAATGTCACGTTGCTATAGCAACCACACTATAAACTATTGATGACAGAAGACAACAAAGTGCCTTGTTTTGACTTCATACATGAAAACTGAGAAAACAAGCACACTCACCAGGTGTCATTGTTCTTGAAGCTCCTCCCCCAGGTGGTCACATGACCATGGTGTGCAATGAACCCTGCTGGAAATGGTCTGTTCCAGGGTCAAAGGGCAAATCAGTTGGTCATACGCGCGTAGAAAGAAGTTGAGTATCCTCTTCTATGGTTATCATCATACTCTGTGCGAGTGTAAAAGGACGGTACATTTGGCTATAGTCCTCTTCTATGACTATCATCACAATTCTGCTCCCTTTCTGTGGTGACTAAAGAAAAAGCACTTGCAATACAGTTCTATGGTTATCATCATGCGTCTCTCACATTCTTTACGCTGGTACAAGTGTAAAAAGAAGCTAAGCTGGATGTTGTGTCGAAAGGCTGTAAATATACGTATTATATATACTGTATATATATATATATATATATATATATATATATATATATATATATATATATATATATATATATATATATATATATATATATATATATATATATATATATACACTATATTGTCAAAAGTATTTGGCCACCTGCCTTGACTCACATATGAAGTTGAAGTGCCATCCCATTCCTAACCCATAGGGTTCAATATGATGTTTTGCAGCTATTACAGCTTCAAGTCTTCTGGGAAGGCTGTCCGCAAGGTTGCGGAGTGTGTTTATTGCAATTTTCCACCATTCTTCCAAAAGTGCATTGGTGAGGTCACACACTGATGTTGGTGGAGAAGGCCTGGATCTCAGTCTCCGTTCTAATTCATCCCAAAGGTGTTCTATCGGGTTCAGGTCAGGACTCTGTGTAGGCCAGTCAAGTTTATCCACACCAGACTCTGTCATCCATGTCTTTATGGACCTTGCTTTGTGCACTGGTGCACAGTCATGTTGGAAGAGGAAGGGGCCCGCTCCAAAATGTTCCCACAAGGTTGGGAGCATGGAATTGTCCAACATTTTTTGGTATCCTGGAGCATTCAAAGTTCCTTTCACTGGAACTAAGGGGCCAAGCCCAACTCCTGAAAAACAACCCCACACCATAATTCCTCCTCCTCCAAATTTCACACTTGGCACAATGCAGTCCGAAATGTAGCGTTCTCCTGGCAACCTCCAAACCCAGACTGGTCCATCAGATTGCCAGATGGAAAAGCGTGATTCATCAGTCCAGAGAAGGTGTTTCCACTGCTCTAGAGTCCAGTGGTGACGTGCTTTACACCACTCCATCCCACGCTTTGCATTGGACTTGGTGACGTATGGCTTAGATACAGCTGCTCGGCCATGGAAACCCATTCCATGAAGCTCTCTGCGTACTGTACGTGGGCTAATTGGAAGGTGACATGAAGTGTGGAGCTCTGTAGCAACTGACTGTGCAGAAAGCCTTTGCACTATGCTGACATCTGTCAGTTTATGTGGCCTACCACTTGGTGGCTGACTTGCTGTTGTTCCCAAACTCTTCACTTTTCTTATAATAAAGTTGACTTTGGAATATTTAGAAATGAGGAAATTTCACGACTGGATCTGTCGCACATAGATAGATAGATAGATAGATAGATAGATAGTACTTTATTGATTCCTTCAGGAGAGTTACCTCAGGAAAATTACAATTCCAGCAGCAGTGTACAGAATTGAGATCAAATTTAAAAGTAAAAAGTAAATAATGGGTGTATAAATGGAAACAAAATACAAAAATATTACAATAGAATAAAAATAAAAAGCAACAATGAGAATAAAAATATAACAGTAAAATAAGAATATAACAAGAGAAACTAGGCAGTAGTGACCATGTTATGAAAAATTATTGCACTGTTATTGTTTTGCATCCCCTGTCATCCTAGTACCCCCCCTCCCTCCCAGAGAGGAGTTGTACAGTCTAATGGCGTGTGGGACAAAGGAGTTTTTTAGTCTATTAGTCCTGCACTTGGGATGAAGCAGTCTAGCACTGAACAGGCTCCTCTGGCTACTGACAACGGTATGCAGAGGGTGACTGGCATCATCCAGGATGCTCACTAGTTTTTCCACAGTCCTCTTCTCTGCCACCGTCACCAGTGAGTCCAGTTTTATTCCGATTGTAGAACCGGCCCGGCTGATCAGTTTCTCCAGTCTGGAGCTGTCCTTCTTAGATGTACTGCCCCCCCAGCACACTACGATGTAGTACAGAACACTGGCAACCACAGAATCGTAGTACATCCACAATAATTTTTTACTGACCTTGAAGGAGTGCAGCCTCCTCAGGAAGTACAGCCTGCTCTGTCCTTTCCTGTACAAGTGGTCCGTGTTAACAGTCCAGTCCAGCTTGTTGTCCACCCACACCCCGAGGTACTTGAATGAGTCCACAGTCTGTACCTCGACTCCCTCGATCACAATAGGTTGTGATCACATGTGGCATCCTATGACAGTTCCACGCTGGAAATCACTGAGAGCGGCCCATTCTTTCACAAATGTTTGTAGAAACAGTCTCCATGCCTAAATGCTTGATTTGATACACCTGCGGCCGGGCCAAGTGATTAGTGATTCTCATCATTTGGATGGCTGGCCTAATACTTTTGGCTATATATATATATATATATATATATATATATATATATATATATATATATATATTAAAAAAAAAAATATATATATATATATATATATATATATATATATATATATATATATATATATATACAGTATATTTATTAAATGTATATTTGAATGATGGGTTTTTAACATGTAAAGCGGCTTTGGGTACTTAGAAAAGCGCTATACAAATCCCAGTTATTATTATTATTATATTTGTGTGTCCAAACTTTAGGGACAACATATACTGTTTAACTTCATTATCTGCTCTAGGGTTATCATCACACTTCTGTTCACCATCTGGCATGAAGCAAACATGCTAAAAAGCCACATAAAAAGATTGAGAATTGAAGTGTGTAAAAAAAAAAAGACCTTGTTCCACTGTTTGTTTAGCATGCCAGGACACCTAAGTCAAATAGAAATGATTTTTCAGCAAGAAAAATATGCAATCTTTCTTTCTTTATGTGTCTTTCAAAGTCTTTTTAGCTCTCATGTCTTCTCTGTATTCCTGTTGCAAACGTGATGACATCACCTTCTGAAATACAGCAAATAAATCCTATCAAACACCACCAGATGATGTAGGATTCATTTCAATTTCAATATTCTTGACCAGTTTTTAAAGAAAAAGTATTAGGACTGATTTGTATGTATATATTTTTTTTTTTTACAATGAGTAACATTTTGAAAAACAATTTTCCCTATTTGAAGACATATTGGGTGAAAAATGAAATACATTTAGTAATAATGATAAATGAGTTATAAAACAAATCTATCCAAGTTACAAACTATTTATGTTGTTTTATTACTAGAAAATGCTTTTGTACACCTTTTATTTCTCAGAGATAACAACTAATACTCACTGAGTCATTTCAAATACTTTTATGTCAAACTGCCAGTTAAACACTATAAAAGACACATTTTTAAATCTAAATACCATAAAAGATACATTTTTTAATCTAAATACCATAAAAGATAATTTTTTAAATCTAAATACCATAAAATATACATGTTTAAATCTAAATACCATAAAATATACATGTTTAAATCTAAATACCATAAAATATAGATTTTTAAATCTAAATACCATAAAAGATACATTTTTTAAATCTGAATACGATAAGACACATTTTTTAATTTAGATACGATAAGACACATTTTTAAATCTAAATACGATAAGACATTTTTAATCTAAATACGACAAAATGCGATGAGGTGGCGACTTGTCCAGGGTGTACCCCGCCTTCCGCCCAAATGCAGCTGAGATAGGCTCCAGCACCCCCCGCGACCCCAAAATGGACAGGCGGTTGAAAATGGATGGATGGATGGATACAAAAATTATTTTTAAAATCTAAATACGATAATACACATTTTTAAATCTAATTACTATAAGACACATTTTTGAATCTAAATACGATAACAGACATTTTTAAATATAAATACAATTAAAAAATTATTTTTAAATCTAAATACGATAAAAAACACATTTTTAAATCTAAATATGATAAGAGATGCATTTTTAAATCTAAATAAAATAAAAGATATATTTTTAAATCTAAATACGATAAAACACATTTTTTAATCTAAATACCATAAAAGATACATTTTTAAATCTAAATACGATAAGACACATTTTAAAATCCAAACACCATAAAAGATAAATTTTTAAATCTAAATACGATAAAGTACACATATTTAAATCTAAATACTATAAAAGACACATTTTTAAATCTAAATACGATTACATTTAAAAAAAAAAAATCTAAATACGATAGTACACATTTTTTAATCTAAATACGATAAGACACTTTTTTAAATCTAATTACTATAAGACACATTTTTTAATCTAAATACGATAAGACACATTTTTTAATCTAAATACCATAAACCATTTTTAAATCTAAATACGATCAGACAAATTTTTAAATCTAAATACTATAAAAGACACATTTTTTAATCTAAATACTATAAAAGACATTTTTAAATCCAAATACGATAACAGACACATTTTTAAATCTAAATACAATAAAATATACATTTTTAAATCTGAATATGATAAGATATATTTTTAAATCTAAATACGATAAGACACATTTTTTTATTTAAATACGATAAAAGACATTTTTAAATCTAATTACGATAACAAACACATTTTTAAATCTAAATACGATAAGACACATTTTTAAATCTAAATACTATAAAAGACATTTTTAAATCCAAATACGATAACAGACACATTTTTAAATCTAAATACAATAAAATATACATTTTTAAATCTAAATACGATAAAAGACACATTTTTAAATCTAAATACGATAGGACACATTTTTAAATCTAAATATGATAACGAAGTTGGTAGAGTGGCCGTGCCAGCAATCGGAGGGTTGCTGGTTACTGGGGTTCAATCCCCACCTTCTACCATCCTAGTCATGTCCGTTGTGTCCTTGGGCAAGACACTTCACCCTTGCTCCTGATGGCTGCTGGTTAGCGCCTTGCATGGCAGCTCCCGCCATCAGTGTGTGAATGTGTGTGTGAATGGGTGAATGTGGAAATACTGTCAAAGCGCTTTGAGTACCTTGAAGGTAGAGAAGCGCTCTACAAGTATAACCCACTTATCATTTATATTAATTTATAAAATACACATTTTTAAATTTAAATATGATAAAAGATACATTTTTAAATCTGAATACGATTAGACACATTTTTAAATTTAGATACGACAAGACACATTTTTAAATCTAAACACGATAAAAGATAATTTTTTTAATCTAAAAACGATAAGACACATTTTTAAATCTAAATACGATAAAACACCAATTTTTAAATCTAAATACGATAAAAAACTAATTTTTAAATCTAAATACGAAGACACATTTTTAAATCTAAATACGATAAAAGATACATTTTTAAATCTAAATACGATAAGACACATTTTTAAAATCAAAATACGATAAAAAAACAATTTTGAATGAGAACACGATAAAAGATACATTTTAAATCTTTTTTTTGTTGTTGTTGTCCTGTCCAGCTTCTCAGGCAAATCATATAGTTGATGTAAATGCCCATATCGGCTGTTCAGATTTTACATTTTACATTACATTTTAAATCTAAATACGATAAAACAAATTTTTAAATCTAAATACGATCAGACACATTTTTTAATTTAGATACGACAAAAGCCACATTTTTCAATCTAAATACGATAACAGATACATTTTTAAATCTAAATACGATAAAGGCACATTTTTAAATCTAAATACGATCGGACACATTTTTTAATTTAGATACGACAAAAGACACATTTTTAAATCTAAATACGATAAAAGATACATTTTTAAATCTAAATACGATAAAAGACATTTCTAAATCTAAATACGATAAGACACATTTTTAAATCTAAATATGATAAGATACATTTTTAAATCTAAATACGATAAGACACATTTTAAATTCAAATACGATAAGAAATGTTTGAATTTAATTACGATAACAAACACATTTTTAAATCTAAATACGATAAGACACATTTTAAATCTAAATACTATAAGAGACACATTTTTAAATCTAAATACGATAAGACACATTTTTTAATCTAAATACTATAAAGGATACTTTTTAAAATCTAAATACGATAAAATACACATTTTTAAATCTAAATACGATAAGACACATTTTTAAATTTAGATACGATAAGACACATTTTTAAATCTAAATACAATAAAAGACACATTTTTAAATCCAAATACAATAAAAGATACATTTTTAAATGTAAATACCATAAAAGACACATTTTAAAATCTAAATACGATAAAAGATACATTTTTGAAGTCTATTTCACATGTACATGTTACAACCATGTTGAACTGGTTTGAAGTGTATTTGACATGTATATGTTACAACCATGTTGAACTGGTTTGAAGACTATTTGACGTGTATACCTGTATGTTACAAGACCTCAACGGTGGAACAGGCGGAGGATGATTGCTAACCCTATGGAGCGTCACAACGGCTGGAATGGCGGATGAAGGCTGCAGCAGAAAAGGGTCCCCAGTCGTCTTGGACTCCATGCCACTGGACCCAGACCCGGATCTGTCAAGGATAGTGGGGAGACTGGTGCACACAAAGTCACGCACAGGCATCCTCCGTAAAGCGATACCCCCCTACCAGGAGGATCGTCATACTCGCTTCGAGTGACCGCCGATGATGTTACAACCATGTTGAACTGGTTTGAAGTCTATTTGACATGTATATGTTACAACCATGTTGAACTGGTTTGAAGTCTATTTGATATGTATATGTTAGAAGGATGCCATTTAAGGGATGAACTGGTTTGAAGTGCATTTCCAAATCAGTGTAAGTGTAAAGGGTTGCAACAATAAATCAGAATCAGAATCAGAATCAGAAATACTTTAATAATCCCAGAGGGAAAATTAAGATCAATCCTAACTGCTCATCAAAGTATTAATTTTGAGTGAAGAAGAAAAGCAGGAGAAAAGATGCAAGTTGAAGTCCATGATTTAGTAAAAGTTCAGAACTGGGTCATTTTCTTGTGTGTGTTTAACTTGCTGTGTTCTTTCTGGATGGACAACTCCTGAGCTTTCTGCTGAGTCAGCAGCTGACGAGCCACCGACAGCTTCTCTTCCAGCTGCTTCACCATGGACCTGTGGGGGCGGGGCCACACACACACACAAGTCATGCACGTTAAAAATGTGTCGTCTTATATTCTTACATTTAGTTTTTCAAGTCGACTAAAGTTGGGTTGTCTTATATTATAACATGTTTTGTTTTTCAAGTCGACTAAAGTTGGGTTGTCTTATATTATAACATGTTTTGTTTTTCAAGTCGACTAAAGTTCGGTTGTCTTATATTATAACATGTTTTATTTTTCAAGTTGACTAAAGTTGGGTTGTCTTATATTATAACATGTTTCGTTTTTCAAGTTGACTAAAGTTGGGTTGTCTTATATTATAACATGTTTTGTTTTTCAAGTTGACTAAAGTTGGGTTGTCTTATATTATAACTTTTTTTTTCAAGTTGATTAAAGTTGGGTTGTTTTATATATATCATGTTTTGTTTTTCAAGTTGACTTAAGTTGGGTCGTCTTATATTATGACATATTTTGTTTTTCAAATTGACTTAAGTTGGGCTGTCTAATATAACCTATTTTGTTTTTAAAGTTGACTAAATTTGTGTCGTCTTATATTATGTGTAACATATTTAGTTTTTAAAGTAAAGCTGTGTCGTCTGATATTATATAAATCATATTAAGTTTTTCAAATAAAGTTGGGTTGTCTTATAGTCTTATATTATATTATATTTATATATATATACATATATATATACATATATATATATACATATATATATATATATATATATATATATATATATATATATATATATATATATATATATATATATATATATATATATATATATATATATATATATATATATATATATCTCGAAGGCCTTCCGAGAGGCGGGATGGAAGATGGGCTTATTCTGACGGATCAAACAGTGACAAACGGAACGGAAAAAGACAACGAGAAGGTTCTCCGGAAGTGTAAATGCGGGTGGCAGACGGTAATAATAATAATAATAATAGATTTTATTTGTATAAAGCACTTTATATTGAGTAAACAATCTCAAAGTGCTACAGTGTATTAACAAAACAATAAAATAAAGAAAAAAAGATAATTAAGAAATAAATAAAAATAAAAACTAGAACAGCCAAATAGTTATAGCTAGTATGCACATATCTAAAAAAAAAAGGCTTTTTTAAAAAGAAGGTGACTTCTTTCAAAAGGACTGCGGATTCATCAAGGGAGAATGAAGTGTGGGAGGACTCCCGACCAGCATAACCGAGCTGCTTCGGCAGGTCAGACGGAAGAGACCCAATGCCAGGTGACAAAGCACAGTGCAGAGGGTCTCAGCAATGCTGAGGGGGGACGTCAGTGGAAGCAGTAGGGCAGATGAATGCAGCGCCCGAGAGCGAAGCTCATGCAGTCCCCCAGAGAGGTGCACAGTCGGAGAGCCAACGCAAACATCCAGAAAGGCACAAGAAGATCAAGTGGCCAAAGGCGAAAAACCAAGCAGAATGGCGCAAGCTTGACGATCACCTGAGAGGGGTACTGGAGCATTCCCTGCGAGGGACGGTTGAGCGTAAACTAACCTCGCTGAGTAACATCATTTATGAGGAGTGCAGAGAGAGGTTTGGAGAGAGCGCGACCAAGCGAGCCAAAGCCCAGAGGCACAAAGGATGGAGGGAGAGGGACATCAAGGGGCTTATAACCAATAGGCGCCAGTTGCGTAAGAGGTGGAGGAAAGCAGCCACAGAGGAAAAAGAAGGCCGCAAAGTGCTATGGGACGATCTCAAGCATCGGCTTGCCAAGCTGCGTCGGGCAGAGAGACTCAGAAGGAGCCGGAAATGGAAGGAGAAGGAAAGAAAATACTTTTCAAGGATCCTTTCCGGTTTGCCCGTCATCTCCTGGACGAAAAGCGAAGTGGCAAGCTGTCCAGCGCGAAAGAGGATCTGGAACAACACATCAAGGGCCAGTATACGGATTAGCCAAAGATACACCACTTGGCTCACCAGGCCATGTGCCACGTCCAGACCCCCCAGAGACCCCTTTCGACACCTCCCGACCTAGGCTGAGCGAGATTAAAGAAGTCCTTAAAAAAGCCAGATCAGCCTCTGCACCAGGACCAAACGGGCTTCCTTACAAGGTGTATAAAAACTGTCCGCAAGTGACAACAATCTTGTGGAAGCTCATGAATGTTGTGTGGAAGAAGCAATCCGTTCCAGCGGAATGGCAAGAGGCAGTTGGAATATTCATCCCCAAGGAGCAAAATTCCACCAACATCAGCCAGTTCAGGACAATTGCTTTACTGAACGTGGAGGGAAACGTATTTTTCTCTGTCCTGGCAAGAAGGATGACCAGCTTCCTCAGCAACAACTGCTACATCGACACAAGCTGTCAAAAAGCTGGACGGCCAGGCTTTCCGGGTGCATTGAGCATACATCCGTGATCTGGGAACAGATACAACATCTATTTAATAATACCACCTTAACATTTGACAACCAAACAATTACACAAGGCGACTCGGTAAAGAATCTGGGTATTATCTTCGACCCAACTCTCTCGTTTGAGTCACACATTAAGAGTGTTACTAAAACGGCCTTCTTTCATCTCCGTAATATCGCTAAAATTCGTTCCATCTTGTCCACTAGCGACGCTGAGATCATTATTCATGCGTTCGTTACGTCTCGTCTCGATTACTGTAACGTATTATTTTCGGGTCTCCCTATGTCTAGCATTAAAAGATTACAGTTGGTACAAAATGCGGCTGCAAGGCTTTTGACAAAAACAAGAAAGTTTGATCATATTACGCCTATACTGGCTCACCTGCACTGGCTTCCTGTGCACTTAAGATGCGACTTTAAGGTTTTACTACTTACGTATAAAATACTACACGGTTTAGCTCCAGCCTATCTCGCCGATTGTATTGTACCATATGTCCCGACAAGAAATCTGCGTTCAAAGAACTCCGGCTTATTAGTGATTCCCAGAGCCAAAAAAAAAGTCTGCGGGCTATAGAGCGTTTTCTATTCGGGCTCCAGTACTCTGGAATGCCCTCCCGGTAACAGTTAGAGATGCTACCTCAGTAGAAGCATTTAAGTCCCATCTTAAAACTCATTTGTATAATCTAGCCTTTAAATAGACCCCCCTTTTTTTAGACCAGTTGATCTGCCGTTTCTTTTCTTCTCTCCTCTTCTCCCCTGTCCCTTGCGAGGGGGAGTTGCATAGGTCCGGTGGCCATGGATGAAGTGCTGGCTGTCCAGAGTCGGGACCCCGGGTGGACCACTAGCCCGTGCATCGGTTGGGGACATCTCTGCGCTGCTGACCCGTCTCCGCTCGGGATGGTTTCCTGTTGGCCCCGCTGTGGACTGGACTCCCGCTGATGTGTTGGATCCACTGTGGACTGGACTTTCACAATGTTATGTCAGACCCACTCGACATCCATTGCTTTCGGTCTCCCCTAGAGGGGGGGGGGGGGGGGGGGTTACCCACATATGCGGTCCTCTCCAAGGTTTCTCATAGTCATTCACCGACGTCCCACTGGGGTGAGTTTTTCCTTGCCCGTATGTGGGCTCTGTACCGAGGATGTCGTTGTGGCTTGTACAGCCCTTTGAGACACTTGTGATTTAGGGCTATATAAATAAACATTGATTGATTGATTGATTGATACAGCATGCCAAAAGAGAGAGGAGTGACCTCCACGTGGTATGGCTCAACCTGGCAAATGCCTATGGCTCATGACCAAACAAGCTGGTTGAGTTTGCCCTGAATTTCTTCCACGTTCCTGTGTATGTCAGTAACATCATAGTCAAGTATTCCAACAACATGCACATAAGCTTCTCAGTAGACGACTACATGACAGGATGGCAGCGGTTGAAAGTGGGAATTGCCATATCACCAATCCTCTTTGTGGTTGCATTTGAAGTGCTACTCATTGGGGCAAGGCAAATGGCCAGAGGCCTGAAACCACCGTCAGGTGGAAGACTCCCCGCTCTGAGAGGTTTCATGGATGATGTGACAAGCATCCTGCAGACTGCCCCATGCACAGCACGACTCCTCAAGC
Organism: Entelurus aequoreus; assembly: GCF_033978785.1. NCBI lineage: Eukaryota > Metazoa > Chordata > Actinopteri > Syngnathiformes > Syngnathidae > Entelurus > Entelurus aequoreus. Next base: position 73,181,906 of record NC_084731.1, read on the forward strand.
GTTTCGACGAACTGACCGTCTGGGCGAGGATGAGGATAAAAGCCGCTAAGTCCAGGAGCCTGTCAATCAGGCCGTATCCCAGGGAAAACAGGGGGCATGGACTCGCTCGGAGGATACCATCCAAAGAGTCATAACCTGGGCCGACATCTGGCGAACTCCTCAATCACGGCTCAGCTTCCTCGTGAGGGCAGCGTATGACACCGTGCAACGCCCTTGAAACCTCGCCCAGTGGTTCGGAAGCGAGGGCAAGTGCTCCCTGTGCAGCAAAGACAATGCGGGACTCAAACACATCCTGTCAGGGTGTAACGTCGCGCTGACACAGGGGCGCTTCCGGTGGCGACACAATCAGGTGCTGAGAAAGTTGGCAGAGTTGTTGGAGAGATGCAGAGTCGGGCCAAACAACTTCACGGATCCCCATCGGTCAAACATCACATTCATCAAACCAGGAGAGGTAGGACAGAAGACATAGGCGGGAAGATCATCACTTCTGCTTACCCCTGGTAAGGGATGGGAGATGCGCGTTGACCTGGACAAGCAGCTAGTCTTCCCAGCTGAGGTAATACAGACAACGCTAAGACCAGACGTTGTGATGTGGTCCTCAGCTGCTAAGAAAGTCCTCATCATTGAATTAACCGTGCCCTGGGAGGAGGGAATACCAGTAGCACACAAGTTCAAACGGTCAAAGTACAGCAACATGGCAGAGGACTGCAAGGGGGGAGGCTGGTCTGCGTCCATTCAGTCCGTGGAGATCGGATGCAGGGGTTTTGTGGGAGGTTCTGCGACCCGGCTCCTTCGTGCGGCGGGAATGACCGGTTCCAGCCTGAGGAGGGCCATCAAGGAGTTGGCAGAGGAGGCAGAGAAGGCAAGTTTCTGGATGTGGCTAAGGAGGAGAAACAACACTTGGGGCTCAAAACCCCATTGAGGTCAGTTGCAGGGAGTGGCGCGGGGAGACTTCCCAGCTTAGCTACTGGCATTTTCCAACTTAAATAGCCGATAGCCCCTCCCGCTAGCTGAGACCAATTTGACGGGGGGATTAAGAATGCCGTTCTTTTGTAAAATACACCATAAATAACCATCACACGTCTAAAAGTATTCACATATTACTTTTGCATTTGTTGATCAGTCATTTTTGCATACAGTGTATTTAGGCTTGGATAACATAAATGATAAATGGGTTATACTTGTATAGCGCTTTTCTACCTTCAAGGTACTCAAAGCGCTTTGACAGTATTTCCACATTTACCCATTCACACACACATTCACACACTGATGGCGGGAGCTGCCATGCAAGGCGCTAACCAGCAGCCATCAGAGGCAAAGGGTGAAGTGTCTTGCCCAAGGACACAACGGACGTGACTAGGAAGGTAGAAGGTGGGAATTGAACCCCAGTAACCTGCAACACTCCGATTGCTGGCACAGCCACTCTACCAACTTCGCCACGCCACATAACTTTTAAATGCCCAGTGCCCTTCTGTAACACCCAGCTTTTGAGAATCATGGTTCGGCCCAAATTAGGCCTATTCAGTCAAGGCAGGTGTGTTCACCTATGTAAAGCCCTCAGCCCCACCCTGACTCCTTTAGCCACCAGTTCAGAGCCATGGTGAGTGAGAGGTTACAATTTGTTTGTTGAGCGCATGCTTTTCACTGACTAAAAAGATTGAATGTTTGTAGTTTGTACATGTTGAGCTTCCTAACAAATGTGCACGGTTTGAGAGGAAGTTTAAGGGCAAACTGTCACAGGTGCCTTCACAGATGTGTAAGTTACCCATGCCTTGGGCACTAATACACCCCCATACCATCACAGATGCTGCATTTTACACTTTGTGCCTAGAACAGTCCGGATGGTTCTTTTCCTCTTTGGTCCGGAGGACACGACGTCCACAGTTTCCAAAAACAATTTGAAATGTGGACTCGTCAGACCACAGAACACTTTTACACTTTGCATCAGTCCATCTTAGATGAGCTCGGGCCCAGCGAAACGTTTCTGGGTGTTGTTGATAAATGGCTTTGGCTTTGCATAGTAGAGTTTTAACTTGCACTAACAGATGTAGCAACCAACTGTAGTTACTGACAGTGGTTTTCTGAAGCGTTCCTGAGCCCATGTGGTGATATCCTTTACACACTGATGTCACTTTTTTATGCAGTACCGCCTGAGGGATCCAAGGTGCGTAATATCATGGCTTACGTGCAGTGATTTCTCCAGATTCTCTGAACCTTGTGATGATATTACGGAGCGTAGATGGTGAAATCCCTAAATTCCTTGCAATAGCTGGTTGAGAAATGTTGTTCTTAAACAATTTGCTCAGGCATTTGTTGACAAAGTGGTGACCCTCGCCCCATCCTTGTTTGTGAATGAGTGAGCATTTCATGGAAGCTGCTTTTATACCCAATCATGGCACCCACCTGTTCCCAATTAGCCTGTTCACCTGTGGGATGTTCCAAATAAGTCTTTGATGAGCATTCCTCAACTTTCTCACTCTTTTTTGCCACTTGTGCCAGCTTTTTTTAAACATGTTGCAGGCATCAAATTCCAAATGAGCTAATATTTGCAAAACAAAGTTTCTCAGTGTGAACATGAAATATCTTGTCTTTGCAGTCTATTCAATTGAATATAAGTTGAAAAAGGATTTGTTGTATTCTCTTTTTATTTACCATTTACACAAGGTGACAACTTCACTGCTTTTGGGGTTTGCAGTTTTTAAAGTAAAGTTCGGTCGTCTTGTATTATATATATCATACTTAGTTTTTAAAGTAAAGTTGGGTCGTCTCATATATATATATATATATATATATATATATATATATATATATATATATATATATATATATATATATATATATATATATATATATATATATATATATATATATATATATCATATTTGTTTTTTAAAGTAAAGTGGGGTCGTTTTATATTATATATAAATCTTATTTAGTTTTCAAAGTGGACTAAAGTTGACTGGTCTTATTTCGGGATGAATTACCATAAGTTATGTCTAATCATGTATTTACAGTATTTTTGACAGCAGTACTTGTACTTTGAAGTATAGAAATAGTTGCAAGTACCAACCTTCCAGCAGTACTATTACATTGAAGTATAGAAATAGTTGCAAGTACCAACCTTCCAGCAGTACTATTACATTGAAGTATAGAAATAGTTGCAAGTACCAACCTTCCTGTGTGCCTACTGAGTGCGAGAGTCAGGTTGTGGATCTCCCTCTGGGTCTGTGCCACCTTCTGGGCGGCCTGGAACAGTTTGATGTTCAGACTGCGCTTGGTGTCCACACCACCGTTGTAGGTGTCCACACCACCCTTGTAGGCGTCCACACCACCCTTGTAGGCGTCCACGCCGCCCAGTGCCGCCTTGTCCTGGGCGCCATCTTGCTTCTTGTCGCCCAGCTTGTGGTTAAGAAAGTCAAAGATGGTGTGGCGCTCCCTGCCGGCGCTCCCGGGCTTCCGCCGCCGCTTCACTCGTCTGGTTGGCTCGCCGCCGTCTTTTTGCAGTCGGCTGTGAGAGCGTGGGCGGGTGAGCTCGCCGCACTGGTCCAGCAAGTCACTTCTGGGGAGGACCACCGCCATGACGGGCTCCACTCGACCTGTCTGTGCTTTCCCTAAACCTGAGCAGACAAAACATCTTTATTCATAAACCTTTCATATCATGTACATATTTTTACTATCTACATATTTTTAATATCTTGTACATATTCTTATTATATGCATATTTTAATATCATGTACATATTTTTATTATCTACATATTTTTAATATCATGTACATTTTCTTATTACCGTAATTTCCGGACTATAAGCCGCTACTTTTTCCCCTCGTTCTGGTCCCTGCGGCTTATACAAGGGTGCGGCTTATATACGGCCTGTTCTTCTCCGACACCGACGAAGAGGATTTCGGTGGTTTTAGTACGCAGGAGGAAGACGATGACACAATGATTAAAGACTGTAGGCTGGTTATTTTGATAACGTACAGGCGAGCAGTTTGTATTACTTTGCACCGTTGTATTATTTGTACTCTGCACGAATGCTGTTCGCCATGTCAAAGATGTGAAAGTTTGATTGAATGATTGAAAGATTTATTGTTAATAAATGGGACGCTTTGCGTTCCCAAACAGTCATCTCTGTCCCGACAATCCCCTCCGTGGTAGCAGGAACCCCTATATACTACGCTAATTACACATCAAAACCCTGCGGCTTATAGTCGGGTGCGGCTTATATATGGAGCAATCTGTATTTTCCCCTAAATTTAGCTGGTGCGGCTTATAGTCAGGTGCGGCTTATAGTCCGGAAATTACGGTATATGAATTTTTTAATATCATGTACATATTTTTATTATCTACATATTTTTTATATCATGTACATATTTTTTCATTATCTACATATTTTTAATATCAGGTACACATTTTTAATATCATGTACATTTTTTATTATGTACATATTCTTAATCTCATGTACATATTTTTGTTATGTACATATTCTTATCATGTACATATATTTATTATCATGTACATATTTTTATTACCATGTACATATTCTTAATATCATGTACATATTTTTATTATCATATACATATTGTTAATATCGTGTACATATTCTTGATATCATGTACATATTTTTATTATGTACATCTTTTTTTCATGTACATATTTTTATTATGATGTACATATTTTTATGATCATGTACATATTCTTAATATCATGTACATATTAGTATTATGATGTAAATATTTAATTTGTACAAACCCCGTTTCCATGAGTTGGGAAATTGTGTTTAATGTAAATATAAACAGAATACAATGATTTGCAAATCCTTTTCAACCCATATTCAATTGAATGCACTACAAAGACAAGATATTTGATGTTCAAACTCAGAAACTTTATTTTTTTTTTGCAAATAATAATTAACTTAAGAATTTCATGGCTGCAACACGTGCCAAAGTAGTTGGGAAAGGGCATGTTCACCACTGTGTTACATGGCCTTTCCTTTTAACAACACTCAGTAAACGTTTGGGAACTGAGGAGACACATTTTTTAAGTTTCTCAGGTGGAATTCTTTCCCATTCTTGCTTGATGTACAGCTTAAGTTGTTTAACAGTCCGGGGGTCTCCGTTGTGGTATTTTAGGCTTCATAATGCGCCACACATTTTCAATGGGAGACAGGTCTGGACTACAGGCAGGCCAGTCTAGTACCCGCACTCTTTTACTATGAAGCCACGTTGATGTAACACGTGGCTTGGCATTGTCTTGCTGAAATAAGCAGGGGCGTCCATGGTAACGTTGCTTCGATGGCAACATATGTTGCTCTAAAACCTGTATGTACCTTTCAGCATTGATGGCGCCTTCACAGATGTGTAAGTTACCCATGTCTTGGGCACTAATACACCCCCATACCATCACAGATGCTGGCTTTTCAACTTTGCGCCTATAACAATACGGATGGTTCTTTTCCTCTTTGGTCCGGAGGACACGACGTCCACAGTTTCCAAAAACAATTTGAAATGTGGACTCGTCAGACCACAGAACACTTTTCCACTTTGTATCAGTCCATCTTAGATGAGCTCAGGCCCAGCGAAGCCGACGGGGTTTCTGGATGTTGTTGATAAATGGCTTTCGCCTTGCATAGGAGAGTTTTAACTTGCACATACAGATGTAGCGACCAACTGTAGTTACTGACAGTGGGTTTCTGAAGTGTTCCTGAGCCCATGTGGTGATATCCTTTACACACTGATGTCGCTTGTTGATGCAGTACAACCTGAGGGATCGAAGGTCACGGGCTTAGCTGCTTACGTGCAGTGATTTCTCCAGATTCTCTGAACCCTTTGATGATATTACGGACCGTAGATGGTGAAATCCCTAAATTCCTTGCAATAGCTGGTTGAGAAAGGTTTTTCTTAAACTGTTCAGCAATTTGCTCACGCATTTGTTGACAAAGTGGTGACCCTCTCCCCATCCTTGTTTGTGAATGACTGAGCATTTCATGGAATCTACTTTTATACCCAATCATGGCACCCACCTGTTCCCAATTTGCCTGTTCACCTGTGGGATGTTCCAAATAAGTGTTTGATGAGCATTCCTCAACTTTATCAGTATTTATTGCCACCTTTCCCAACTTCTTTGTCACGTGTTGCTGGCATCAAATTCTAAAGTTAATGATTATTTGCCAAAAAAAAAACGTTTATCAGTTTGAACATCAAATATGTTGTCTTAGCATATTCAACTGAATATGGGTTGAAAATGATTTGCAAATCATTGTATTCCGTTTATATTTACATCTAACACAATTTCCCAACTCATATGGAAACAGGGTTTGTACATATTTGAATGATGACTCACCTTTGCCATATTCATATCCCATCTTCAGCATGAGCTTGGATCCGATGCCTCTGGTGTGAACCTCCCAACCGCCAAAACAGGAAGTAGTTACTGCAGCCACTTCCTGACCGCTGACTTTAGGAGATAACATCAAAGACATCATGTGATTGGATGTGACAGGACAACACAAGATGGACCTCAAAATGTACCTTCAGCATCCACCACCTGCTCATCATCATCTTCTTCATCATGGCGGTCAGAGTCAGAGGAGGGCGGGTCTTCTTCTCTCAGCGGGGGGATGATGCAGTCGGCCTCCATGACAGCATCTTTCAGCAGCTGGGAGTCAAACTTCACCGTGTAGAACCCCTGCTGGACATCTAGGAACACACCTAGAGCTTAGACGCTCTCTCCAAACTGACCTCCACCACCCTACCTGTGATCCTGGCCTAACCCTAACCCTGCTGGACATCTAGGAACACACCTAGAGTTTAGACGCTCTCTCCAAACTGACCACAACCCTACCTGTGATCCTGGCCTAACCCTAACCCTGTTGGACATCTAGGATCACACCTAGAGTTTAGACGCTCTCTCCAAACTGACCACCACCCTACCTGTGATCCTGGCCTAACCCTAACCCTGCTGGACATCTAGGAACACACCTAGAGTTTAGACGCTCTCTCCAAACTGACCACCACCCTACCTGTGATCCTGGCCTAACCCTAACCCTGCTGGACATCTAGGAACACACCTAGAGCTTAGACGCTCCCTCCAAACTGACCTCCACCACCCTACCTGTGATCCTGGCCTAACCCTAACCCTGCTGAACATATAGGAACACTAGACGCTCTCTCCAAACTGACCACCACCCTACCTGTGATCCTGGCCTAACCCTAACCCTGCTGGACATCTAGGAACACACCTAGAGCTTAGACGCTCCCTCCAAACTGACCTCCACCACCCTACCTGTGATCCTGGCCTGACCCTAACCCTGCTGGACATCTAGGAACAAACCTAGAGCTTAGACGCTCCCTCCAAACTGACCTCCACCACCCTACCTGTGATCCTGGCCTAACCCTAACCCTGCTGAACATATAGGAACACTAGACACTCTCTCCAAACTGACCTCCACCACCCTACCTGTGATCCTGGCTGAGTACCAGATGGAGTCCTCGTGCCGAGCCAGGCAGGACGAGCCTTTTTCCAGGTTACTCAGGTCACAGTCCAGGAAGTCTCGGAGCTCCGACACATACACCACCTCTCCATGGGAGAACCTTTAAATGATATATATGATAATCATCTGGAAGTACACCACCTCTACATGGGAGAACCTTTAAATGATAAATATGATAATCATCTGGAAGTACACCACCTCTCCATGGGAGAACCTTTACATGATAAATATGATCATCATCTGGAAGTACACCACCTGTACGTGATGTACTAGTACATTTACTCTTGTAGCTGTATGTAGAAATGGCGCTGCTGCAGTGGTTGCTACTTTCTTGTTCTCATGTTTTTTATCACTGCAAATTCATCATGCATCACAACAGCATAGAACATGTGACCTCTCTGAACCATCATAATAAATATCCACAATTCAATATACAAAATAAATATTACATCGTTCCCGAGAGGGACAAGCAGTAAAAAATGGACAGATTAAAATAATATTCTATTACTAAAGTAACTTCGAATGTAAATTTTTTGTATTAGGGTATTATAAATACTGCAGTATTTAGGTCTCAACGTCTACTCAATAATACTGTGACAGTATCAAAGGAAAACTTGGTGAGTGTAGTCTTTTTCTGGTGCTTTAGAGTTGGCCGTATATAAACTACATCTCCCAGAATCCTCTGCGCAGCGCAGAAACAGCAAGCTAGAACGCGGTAACCAGGAAGTTAAGTGTGTTGGTAGATAACATGAATTGTTGATGTTGCTAACAAACATGTTAATGTTGCTAACAAACACATATGTTAATGTTGCTAACAAATACACATGTTAATGTTGCTAACAAACACACAAGTTAAAGGCCTACTGAAATGATTTTTTTTTATTTAAACGGGAATAGCAGATCCATTCTATGTGTCATACTTGATCATTTCGCAATATTGCCATATTTTTGCTGAAAGGATTTAGTAGAGAAAATCGACGATAAAGTTCGCAACTTTTGCTCGCTGATAAAAAATAAACCTTGCCCTTGTACAGCCCTTTGAGACACTTGTGATTTAGGGCTATATAAATAAACATTGATTGATTGATTGATTGATTGCCCCTACCGGAAGTAGCGTGACGTCACAAGCGGTAGTGCTGCTCACAATTCCCCGTTGTTTACATGGAGCGAGAGATATTCGGAGCGAGAAAGCGACGATTACCCCATTAATTTGAGCGAGGATGAAAGATTCGTGGATGAGGAACGTTAGAGTGACGGACTAGAAATGCAGTTCAAGAGATATCTTTTTTCGCTCTGACCGTAACTTAGGTACAAGCTGGCTCATTGGAATCCACACTTTCTCCTTTTTCTATTGTGGATCACGGATTTGTATTTTAAACCACCTTGGATACTATATCCTCTTGAAAATGAGAGTCGAGAAGGCAAAATGGACATTCACAGTGACTTTTATCTCCACGACAATACATCGACGAAGCTCTTTAGCATGAGCTAACGTGATAGCATCTGTCTCAAATGCAGATAGAAACAAAATAAATAAATCCCTGACTGGAAGGATAGACAGAAGATCAACAATACTACTATCAGGAGACACCGAACCAAACACTGGACATGTAAATACACGGTTAATGCTGTGCCGCCTGTCGAACCCTGGTAATGCTGTTGCTAACGACGCTAACTTAGCAACGGGAACTCGTCAGAGCTATGATAAAAACATTAGCGCTCCACCTACGCCAGCCAGCCCTCATCTGCTCATCAACACCCGTGCTCACCTGCGTTCCAGCGATCGACGATGCGGTCGGCGGCCCGGAGACGTAGGAAGTCAAGGTGAGGTCGCCGGCGCTAGCTCTGCTATCCAACAAAGTCCTCCTTGTTGTGTTGCTACAGTCAGCCGCTAATACACCGATCCCACCTACAACGTTCTTCTTTGCAGCCTCCATTGTTCATTAAACAAATTGCAAAAGATTCACCAACACAGATGTCCAGAATACTGTGGAATTTTTTCGAAGAAAACAGAGTGTCCAATAGGGTCCAAACACTTCCGTGGACCTCGCGACGTCACGCGCATAAGTCATCCTCCAAAGGCGTTTTGAACCGGAAGTTCCCCGGGAAATTTAAAATTGCACTTTATAAGTTAACCCGGCCGTATTGGCATGTGTTGCAATGTTAAGATTTCATCATTGATATATAAACTATCAGACTGCGTGGTCGGTAGTAGTGGGTTTCAGTAGGCCTTTAATGTTGCTAACAAACACACAAAAACCCTGGCGGAGGTCAGAAAGTCTGTCACTTTTGTTTCCAAGGTTACAAAAAAAACAACCGGTCTCGTCGCAACGCATGGCGGGTAATCACCCAAAAAAATCAGAGTAAACTAAAAAGCTACTTGATAAATCCGCAATCCATCTATTTTGCGACCGCTTGTTTCTCCGGATGTGGCGGGGGGTGGAGCCTATTCCAGCCTGACTGGGGTGGAGGGCAGGACTGGACATGATAAAGCTTTACACACACACCATACATACACACACACATTCACACACACACCATACATAAACACACACACACCATACATACATACACACACCATACATACACACACACCATACATACACACACACACACCATACATACACACACACACCATACATACACACACACCATACATACATACATAAATACACACCCGACATACATAGCTATTCTATTTCACTGTGCTGATGAGCTATGTCTCCTTTTATTTGAATGGTTGTCCACACATTCTTTTATAGCTTTATTTATTTTCCTATGATACTCTGATGTATTTTGTACAAATGTCCATTTTGTCTATTATTTGTGCACTTTCATTGTTGAAGTTGTTCTTGATTTAGTGTTATGTCAAAGGATTGAGCACAGCTGTGACTATTTAAGTGCATCACTTCCTGACAATTGCACACTGACCAAGACATTTTCCAAAGCAGTTTGTGAAGGACACCAGTGTTGTTGGCCTTGCTTTCTCTTTATATTTATTTATTTGACACTTACTTTGTTGGCGCAGGCAGGAAGGAGCACACTTTTATTGTGAAGACAGGAAGTGTGCTTTACATTTATGATTAGAGAGTGGCAACAGCCAGAAGATCCAGTGAAGATTAGACATGGACCTGCTGGCACCGTACTTGCCAACCTTTCTGAATTTTCCGGGAGACTCACGAATTTCAGTGCCTCTCCCGAAAATCTCCCGGGACAACCATTCTCCCGAATTTCTCCCGATTTCCAGCCGGACAACTATATTGGGGGCGTGCCTTAAAGGCACTGCCTTTAGCGTCCTCGCTCACCTGAAAAGGAGACTATTATATATGTCTCCGTTATCCATAGGTTTATCTTTAACCCATAAAGTAGGCAGGCACGGAGCTATTTCTCAGCGTGTGTTTATTCCAGCCAGCAATTTAATACACTGACACACAACCTCCGGATTCCCATCATGCATTGCTTCAAAACTACGGCAAGTAGTAATGTCCAAAATTTCCAGCCGGACAAACAATATCGGGGGCGTGCCTTAAAGGCACTGCCTTTAGCGTCCTCTCACCTGAAAAGGAGACTATTATATATGTCTCCGTTATCCATAGGTTTATCTATAACCCATAACATGGTGGCCGAATGGATATAGTCACTCATGAACGGTCAGAGAAGCACAAGGCGGCGGCAACGCAGTATTATGGGCCACCTTGCAAGCAACATCCCGTTCTCATTTGTGGATGTTTTTAACAAATCTGTGAAGGATATGTTCCCGGATTCAGAGATCGCTCGCCAGTACTTAAATGGCAGAACAAAGGCTACTCAAATAATGAAAGGTAAGTGTTTTTTTTTTTTAAGTAAGCAGCAAGTACAGTACAGTTAGTAGAACAACTGTGTTTTCATTACTGTGTACTGTACTATATATATATATATATATAAGAAATACTTTAATTTCAGTGAATTTTAGCTATAAATATACTCCCCCCCTCTCTCTCTATATATATATATATATATATATATATATATATATATATATATATATATATATATATATATATATATATATATATATATATATATATTAGGGCTGCAACTAACCATTAATTTGATAATCGATTAATCTGTCGATTATTACTTCTATTAATAATCGGATAAAAGAGACAAACTACATTTCTATCCTTTCCAGTATTTTATTGAAAAAAAAACAGCATACTGGCACCATACTTATTTTGATTATTGTTTCTCAGCTGTTTGTACATGTTGCAGTTTATAAATAAAGGTTTATAAAAAAAATAAAAACATTTAAAAAATTTAAAAAATTAATAAAATTGCCTCTGCGCATGCGCATAGCATAGCTCCAACATATTGATGACTAAATTAATCTCCAACTATTTTTATAATCGATTGCATCGATTTTAATCGATTGAATCGATTAGTTGTTGCAGCCCTAATATATATATATATATATATATATATATATATATATATATATATATATATATATATATATATATATATATATATATATATATATATATATATATATATATATATATATATATATATATAAGAAATACTTTAAAGGCCTACTGAAACCCACTACTACCGACCACGCAGTCTGATAGTTTATATATCAATGATGAAATCTTAACATTATAACACATGCCAATACGGCCGGGTTAACTTATAAAGTGACATTTTAAATTTGCTGCTAAACTTCCGGTTCGAAACGCCTCTGAGGATGACGTATGCGCGTGACGTAGCCCGGGGAACAGAGGTATGCCTTCCCCATTGAATACGATACAAAAAAGCTCTGTTTTCATTTCATAATTCCACAGTATTCTGGACATCTGTGTTCGTGAATCTGTTGCAATCATGTTCATTGCATTATGGAGAAAGAAGCTGAGCAAGCAAAGAAGAAAGCTGTCGGTGCGAAACGGACGTATTTTCGAACAAAGTCAGCAACAACAGTACACAGCCGGCGCGTCTTTGTTTACATTCCCGAAAGATGCAGTCAAGATGGAAGAACTCGGATAACAGAGACTCTAACCAGGAGGACTTTTGACTTCGATACACAGACGCCTGTAGAGAACTGGGACAACACAGACTCTTACCAGGATTACTTTGATTTGGATGACAAAGACGCAGACGTGCTACCGTGAGTATGCAGCTTTGGCTTCTAAACATTTGATCGCTTGACCGTATGTGCGCAACTTTTTTTTTGCGTATGTACGTAACTTTTTTAAAATATATAAGCTTTATGAACCTTGGGTTAGGTGAACGGTCTTTTGGGCTGAGTGATTGTGTGTGTTGATCAGGTGTTTGAATTGTATTGGCGTGTTCTATGGAGCTAGGAGCTAGCATAGGAGCTAGGAGTTAGCATAACAAAGATGTAGGTGTTTTTATGCAGGATTAATTTGTGTCATATTAAATATAAGCCTGGTTGTGTTGTGGCTAATAGAGTAAATATATGTCTTGTGTTTATTTACTGTTTTAGTCATTCCCAGCTGAATACCAGGTACCGTGAGTATGCAGCCTTGACTGCTAAACATTTGATAGCTTGACCGTATGTGCGCGTCACGTACATAATTTTTTAAAAATATATAAGCTTTATGAACATTGGGTTAGGTGAACTGTCTTTTGGGCTGAGTGATTGTGTGTGTTGATCAGGTGTTTGAATTGTATTGGCGTGTTCTATGGAGCTAGGAGCTAGCAGAGGAGCTAGGAGCTATCATAACAAACACGTAGGTGTTTTTATGCAGGATTAATTTGTGGCATATTAAATATAAGCCTGGTTGTGTTGTGGCTAATAGAGTATATATATGTCTTGTGTTTATATACTGTTGTAGTCATTCCCAGCTGAATATCAGGTACCGTGAGTATGCAGCCTTGGCTGCTAAACATTTGATAGATTGACCGTATGTGCGCGTCACGTACGTAACTTTTTAAAAATATATAAGCTTTATGAACCTTGGGTTAGGTGAACGGTCTTTTGGGCTGAGTGATTGTGTGTGTTGATCAGGTGTTTGAATTGTATTGGCGTGTTCTATGGAGCTAGGAGCTAGCAGAGGAGCTAGGAGCTAGCATAACAAACACGTAGGTGTTTTTATGCAGGATTAATTTGTGGCATATTAAATATAAGCCTGGTTGTGTTGTGGCTAATAGAGTATATATATGTCTTGTGTTTATTTACTGTTGTAGTCATTCCCAGCTGAATATCAGGTACCGTGAGTATGCAGCCTTGGCTGCTAAACATTTGATAGCTTGACCGTATGTGCGCGTCACGTACGTAACTTTTTAAAAATATATAAGCTTTATGAACCTTGGGTTAGGTGAACGGTCTTTTGGGCTGAGTGATTGTGTGTGTTGATCAGGTGTTTGAATTGTATTGGCGTGTTCTATGGAGCTAGGAGCTAGCAGAGGAGCTAGGAGCTAGCATAACAAACACGTAGGTGTTTTTATGCAGGATTAATTTGTGGCATATTAAATATAAGCCTGGTTGTGTTGTGGCTAATAGAGTATATATATGTCTTGTGTTTATTTACTGTTGTAGTCATTCCCAGCTGAATATCAGGTACCGTGAGTATGCAGCCTTGGCTGCTAAACATTTGATAGTTTGACCGTATGTGCGCGTCACGTACGTAACTTTTTAAAAATATATAAGCTTTATGAACCTTGGGTTAGGTGAACGGTCTTTTGGGCTGAGTGATTGTGTGTGTTGATCAGGTGTTTGAATTGTATTGGCGCGTTCTATGGAGCTAGGAGCTAGCAGAGGAGCTAGGAGCTAGCATAACAAACACGTAGGTGTTTTTATGCAGGATTAATTTGTGGCATATTAAATATAAGCCTGGTTGTGTTGTGGCTAATAGAGTATATATATGTCTTGTGTTTATTTACTGTTGTAGTCATTCCCAGCTGAATATCAGGTACCGTGAGTATGCAGCCTTGGCTGCTAAACATTTGATAGCTTGACCGTATGTGCGCGTCACGTACGTAACTTTTTAAAAATATATAAGCTTTATGAACCTTGGGTTAGGTGAACGGTCTTTTGGGCTGAGTGATTGTGTGTGTTGATCAGGTGTTTGAATTGTATTGGCGTGTTCTATGGAGCTAGGAGCTAGCAGAGGAGCTAGGAGCTAGCATAACAAACACGTAGGTGTTTTTATGCAGGATTAATTTGTGGCATATTAAATATAAGCCTGGTTGTGTTGTGGCTAATAGAGTATATATATGTCTTGTGTTTATTTACTGTTGTAGTCATTCCCAGCTGAATATCAGGTACCGTGAGTATGCAGCCTTGGCTGCTAAACATTTGATAGCTTGACCGTATGTGCGCGTCACGTACGTAACTTTTTAAAAATATATAAGCTTTATGAACCTTGGGTTAGGTGAACGGTCTTTTGGGCTGAGTGATTGTGTGTGTTGATCAGGTGTTTGAATTGTATTGGCGCGTTCTATGGAGCTAGGAGCTAGCAGAGGAGCTAGGAGCTAGCATAACAAACACGTAGGTGTTTTTATGCAGGATTAATTTGTGGCATATTAAATATAAGCCTGGTTGTGTTGTGGCTAATAGAGTATATATATGTCTTGTGTTTATTTACTGTTGTAGTCATTCCCAGCTGAATATCAGGTCACCCCCGGCTCTCACAGCATCTTCCCTATCTGAATAGCTTCAACTCCCCACTAGTCCTTCACTTGCACTTTACTCATCCACAAATCTTTCATCCTCGCTCAAATTAATGGGGAAATTGTCGCTTTCTCGGTCCGAATCTCTCTCACTTCATGCGGCCATCATTGTAAACAATAGGGAACTTTGCGTATATGTTCAATTGACTACGTCACGCTACTTCCGGTAGGGGCAAACCTTTTTTTTATCAGATACCAAAAGTTGCGATCTTTATCGTCGTTGTTCTATACTAAATCCTTTCAGCAAAAATATGGCAATATCGCGAAATGATCAAGTATGACACATAGAATAGATCTGCTATCCCCGTTTAAATAAAAAAAATTCATTTCAGTAGGCCTTTAATTTCAGTGAATTCTAGCTATAAATATACTCCTCCCCCTTTAACCCTCCCCCCCGACCCCGCCAACCCCCCCAATATCCCAAATTCGGAGGTCTCAAGGTTGGCAAGTATGCCTGGCACGCCTGATCTAAAGCTTTGCTGTAGCACCCACATAAGCCAAAATAAGATATTTAGAGATGGAGAAATCACCTGCAGTTATCTGGGAAGCGACACTTGTCCTCCAGGTAGAAAGGACAGGGCTTCATGGACTTCTGAGTGGGGTAAATGTACAAAACTCGAACTTGCGCCTCATCGCCGTCAGGTGCTTCTGCCCCCACCACCATGGCGTTGTGGAACTCCAGGGTACCCCACGACGTCCTGTACGGTGCTCTTACTTTGGTACCACTCAGCGTCTCCTCCTCCTCCTCTTCCTCGTCACTCTCCTGGTCTCGCTCCTTCATATCACACCTAGTCCCCGAGGACTCCCCCAGTTCAGAGTAGAAAGCCGCAAACTGGGATTCCAGTTGGTCCTGTGTGTCCGCCGGTGCTCCATTGACACCCCTCGGGGAGGCTCCATTGGCATCTCCCGGGGAGGCTCCATTGGCATCCCCCGGGGAGGCTCCATTGGCATCCCCCATGGGCGCTCCATTGGCACCCACCATGGCCGCTCTATTGGCACCCACCATGGGCGCTCCATTGGCATCCCCCAGGGAGGCTCCACTGGCACCCCCCAGGGAGGCTCCACTGGCACCCCCCAGGGAGGCTCCACTGGCACCCCCCAGGGAGGCTCCACTGGCACTCCCCAGGGAGGCTTCATTGGCACCACCTAGGGAGGCCAGATGAGGGAAAGACAACAAGCTGGCCTTGGTGAGTTCCATCAGCTGACACAGGTCCGCTCTGAGCTTGAGCAAGTCCTGCAGCTGGGAGGGGTCCAGGCCAGCTGCCAGGGTGGCATCCACCTGCTGCAGCTGGGCTTCATAGGTCGTGATGGCTGCCTCCAGGGTGACGTCATCCATGGTGTCCCGTGGCACTGGGCAGGATGGGGGGAATGGCAGACATCCAGATTTGGTCACACTAAGGAGAAAAGACGAGAGTTGTTATAATAACAGATGGCAAACAACGGGTTCTCTGTTAGAAGTCACATTTTGTCCGAATGCATGCATTAATGACATAAATAGTTACTTAGAGCGGATGCTAACCTAGCTCAGTGTTAGCGTGTTAGCTTGCTAACTCTCATAGTAGCAATGGTGTTACCTGGCTTAGTGGTAATGATTATCCTCTCAAGTCCGCGCATGGACAGGTAGAGCGATAACATTCCCTGCAAGACGATAATGCATCATTCGATTGCAGCTAAATTCACTTTTGGAGACATTCAACGAGCCGAACACGACCTACGCGCATGACGTCACCGGTAGGCATCGAGTCGCTAAAATGAATAGCACTTCCGTTTTGGTTTTCAAAATAAAACAAACATCGCCCTCATGTGCGTTGACGGCATGCAGAAAAACCTAGTGTAAACCAAGTGCTCTTAATATTCAAATATGTATGCATTGAATGCACTGTTAAATCGTTGGTGTACTTGTGGATGGCAATTTAGATGAGAGCAGCAATGCACTTATTCTGACTAATACCGGAAGTAGAATTTTTCTTCCAAGACATAGACTTGTCGCAGGGAAATGACGTCACGCAACATTGGCGTCATGGCGGCTCTGCAATCCAAATGTGCGAGCTCTCTCTTTCCTAGCATTTTCTGCGTTGTTCCACTCCTCTGAATGCATACATTTGAAGGTATGCTTTCAGTTCATTGTACTATCCTTCACACAGGATGCTGCTTTAACCGCATTATTTGACTCAAATGCTAAATGTCAACATTGTTAGTTTCCTATATGCATTAGTGAAAGTTTGTGTTTCTTCTAATGTTCTTGCAACTACGTGCACCTTTTGTAACTCGAGACGGTGTACTATTTATCCATGAATTGATTTAAGTGGACCCCGACTTAAACAAGTTGAAAAACTTATTCGGGTGTTACCATTTAGTGGTCAATTGTACGGAATATGTACTGTACTGTGCAATCTACTAATACAAGTCTCAATCAATCAATCAATCAAACAGACACAACTACTGTAACTGGAGACGGTGTAATATTGATCCAAGTTGTGACTCATCATCATTAGCAAACTGTTTTGCAGCCACCCAACAGGAAGTGATGCCTCAGATTGGCGATCCGAAGATGGCGTTTGCCCACCTGCGCCCAGGGTGTGTCCTGCTGAGCCGCCAGCCCACGCTCCACAATGTGGAGACCTTGAGCGGCCAGCTAAAAGAGGTGGAGCATGCCACCTTGCAGCAGCTCCAAGACTACGTCCTCTTCCCGCTGCGCCTGGTGCTGAAGGGCGGTGGCGGGGCCAAGAAGGAGAAGGTGGTGCAAGCTGTGGTGGAAACCATGACCCAGGTGCTGGAAAAGACTTGTGTCCAGAGCTGGGAGACACTGCGCCAGCTTTTCTCAGAGCTTTGTCTCTGCCTGTGTTCTCCATGCGACCCCGGGAAGCCTGCAGATACGTCGGAGGAGCTGAAGCTCGCCGTGCTGCGATGCCTGGACGCTCTGCTCCACGCGGCCTATGGCGACATTGTCTTCAAACTCTTCCAAGCGGCCATGCTGCCCGGCTTGGGGGCCGCCGTATCACTGCTGCTGGCACTGGCTGAGAAGGACACCTGCCGAGAGGTCCAGGCGGCGGCCTTGAAGAGCCTCCAGGCGCTGACCATGCAGTGCGACTGCAGTCAGGATCACGTAGTGCCTTGCTCAGAGGAGAGGGAAGCGTTGGGCGCCAGCTTTGCCTCCTTCTTACCTGGAATCGCTAGCAGCGTCGCCAGGATGGTCACAGGAGACGTGAGGCAAGGCCATGCCGTGACCGTAAGGGCCATTAAGGTATTCATGCGTTAGTGCTCCACACGGCAATACATGTTCTGAGCTTTTCTTCCTGTCACTCACACCAGGAACTTAGAACTACGTCGAGGCTAGCTTGCATGCTGGTTTGAAAATAACAGTGATCAATGGAGTAAAATAAATATCAGTCACCAGAAACTTGGGGAGAAAAAACAAAACATATACGATTATACATACATATATAGATATATACATATATATTTATATATATATATATATATATATGTACGTATACATGTGTATATATACAGTATGTACGTATATTTGTATGTGTATATTTATGTATATACAGTATGTATGTATATGTGTATGTATATATATATGTGTCTATATATATATATATATATATATTACCCCATCAAGTCATAAAAATGGGGTGCCACGGTAAATTTTTGGGGTCCCACTTTTTTCCAAGCGTTTTAAAAACAAATGTATGCATTATCCTGTTATATCTCACATTCTATATTGTGTTTTGATCAAAGGTAGTCATAAACGTTACTTCATTCATTAAAAAAATTATACAAAAGAAAACACATTTTTATGCATTTGGAAATGTATTCAGTTATAAACATTCACTCACTTTCTTCTTTCCTTCATGGATCTAAACTTTACCGCTGCCGCTAGTTTTTTATATATTTGTATTTAGAAAGTTGTAGGTGTACTTATTTCAGTATAAAAGTGTGAAATGTTTTTTGCTTGGGCCATGAAATGATGATAATCATCTACACTTTCATGGCAAATAATGCCAACAAACTTAGAATTTGGCAAATTAGTTTCAATGTCATTGAATAGAGTGGCGCTCTGGCTTGGTGATGGCCATAAGTTGTGTGTTCCCTTTTAAGAATGGCAGTATGTGGGGTGTGTAAGTGAGTGGGCGAGTTAGGAGAGTGAGTGCTAGCATGTTCAGGAGTGTTACTAGCCTGGGGGATGTCCTTTGTGGAAAACATAAAGAGTTATAACAAATTGTCATTCCCACCAAAGAGCAGAACTGTAGGGAGCCACTGCCGGGTAAAGTGGAGGGTGTTACCCCTGACAATGAAGGGAAGGTCTCCCCTGTCAAGTGGAGGGTGTTACCCCCGACGATGGAGGGACAGTCTCCCCGACGACATATATACTGATATATATACTGTATATTCATCAAATTAATTTGTGTTTTATTTTTTAACAAATATGGCCAAAACATAATGCTTTTAATTCAGCAGAATTTCTGCATGTTAGATGAAAAAAATCATTTTAATAGTAAAAATTAACAATTATATTTAATGTTTTTTGATTCTTGGATGTATGTGTGTATATATATGTATGTATATATATATATATATATATATATATATATATATATATATATATATATATATATATATCTATATATATATATATCTATATATATATATATATATATATATATATATATCTATATATATATATATATATATATATATATATATATATATATTCGGAGTGTGGCCCTGCTATGAGGTAGCGACTTGTCCAGGGTGTACCCCACCTACCGCCCGAATGCATTTGAGAAGGATGGATGGTTATTGGTAGTGCCAATCAAGGTTTGGTCTAGGACTGTCTACATGCACTAAAGACACTGTTTGCTAATCGAGGTTTGGTCTAGGACTGTCTACATGCACTAAAGACACTGTTTGCCAATCAAGGTTTGGTCTAGGACTGTCTACATGCACTAAAGACACTGTTTGCCGATGAAGGTTTGGTCCAGGACCGTCAGTCTGGTCATGGAAGACGCTCAGCTTCAGTCTATCGAGCCTCAGAAGTCCTCCCGGGCACACCTGAGCAAGCTGGAGCAGCTGATGGTGCATCGCACGCTGGACTGGGTGAAGAAGACCTCGGAGAGGCTGTGCGTGCTCCTGAAGAGGATAATCTCCAGCACGGTGGCTCATCAGCACTGGAGGGTTCGTCTGGAGGTGCTGGAGCTGGCGGACCACCTGCTGGACAGGTGTGGTGGGTCTCTGGGCCAATGTGTGGGTCTGCTGCTGGAGGTGCTGGTGGGGGCCGTCAATGATGTGGATCTTAGAGTCCGAGAGAGGTTGGTCTTCTGTTGGAGCCGAAAGAGATGTTGTTTGCTGATCTTCTCATCATCTCTTTTAGGTGTGAGCTTGCTCTGAGAGCGGCTTCTCAGACAATTCAGATGTCTTCCAAGACCAAGGATACTGAAAGTAAAAGCAGCTTCACCGACGTCCTATCGGAGAACCTGCACTCTCTGGCAACGTCCTTGCCCAGGCTGATGCGCACCTATGATGACCAGAAGAAGCTCTTTGTCCTCAACGTCCTCCTGGGTTATCTCAAGCTGCTGGGACCGCTGGTGTCTGTGGTCCTCAACTCAGCCGTGCATCTCCACAGGATCTCCAAAGCCCTCATGCAGGTAAGACAGTGTCAAACTGCACCTAGGCGGAGAGATAGGAAGTGTTTCCATGCCTAGAGAAGTTGACCAGGTGCACCAGGGGTGTGACTTAGCAAAGCATGTTCACCTTCACAACTACTACAGCAGAAAGAGGTTTTTCAAAGAACAATAAAATGCTATTTCGGCAAAAATGTTGTAAACGCTGAGGAGCCACAGGCCAACTGACATGCAAACAGTTAGCACGCTGGTCACAAAACAGTAGTATGCTAACAATTATGGAAGTATATTTGTCTCACATCAACTTATATACATCAATATGATATTAATACATATGCATATATTAATAAATATACAAATAAATAGATAATTTGTATAAATAAACACATATTTGTAAATATATTTTTGAGATTTGAAAATATATACCAATACAATTTATAAATATAAAAATGTGACATACAAATAAATCAAGAATTTGTATAAATAAACGTGTATTTGTAAATATATTTTTGAGATTTGAATATGAATATGCTTGATTTTGTATTTTTATTGAATTTGCATATGTGGATCGCTTTTTTGCTTTTGTGTCGATGAGACATTCCTCCCACAAACCAGATGCACAAATAAATGTGACCTACACACTCTCCTGAATAACCAGCAGAGGGCACTGCATCCTGATAAGGGATCAGTATCTACATCGGGATAAGGTCATTAAACGGCATTAATACAATAAAATAAGCAGCTAGCACGGCCTTTCAGAAAAACTGGATAAATTAGCATTAGCTAATACAACGCTAACGTTAGCTAGCTCAGCCCCGTTGTGCATTCTCTCTGTAAAGACGTGGATTGTTTTTGTGCAGAGAACTCCGGGCATTTTACATATAATGCATATAATGCTCTGTGACCCAGACCGCTCTGGCTGCAGTGCCTTCTGCTTGTTGTTCAGTGTGTAGGTCACATTTATTTGCGCATCTGGTTTGTGGGAGGAATGTCTCATCGACACAAAAGCAAAAAAGCGATCCACATATGCAAATTCAATACAAATACAAAATCAAGCATATTTATATATAAAAAAGGAATTGGCCTCACTGTTCCAATACTTTTGGAGGGCACTGTATACTTGTAGTGTGTCTCTTGCAAACGTTTTTTTATCATCCTAAAAAAAAAGACGTGTGTTCTTGGTAGTGAACGATAGACATAATTCCAAAAAAAAATGTTGCCCTTCAATGTGATTGAAAGTGGCGCACCGCTGCAACTTCAAAATAAAGTTTTTTTACGTGAAAACAAATTCAAGTAATATAATATATTGTAGCCTCCAGAAGAAGTCACACAAAGTCTGAGGCTATTTTTAACTTTTATTGCCAATCTTATGATAACAAATGGCACAATTCCAGTTCCCATGAAAATACTTTCTTCTCTACGCTTTCCCAGACACACAACAACACTTCCTCATTCTCCACCAATCCCCTTTCAGACGCTGTTTGTAAACATGGGAACAATGAACATCAAATCCAAACACCGGAACATAAAACATTACCATGAGCTGGTCGTTACTGTCTGAATTCATATATATATATATAGTCTATTATGTTTGCACAATTGACAAGCGATGCACCAAAAACGGTGCCGGGGGGCGGGGTTAAGGGGGAGGAGTATATTTATAGCTAAAATTCACTGAAATTAAAGTATTTATATATATATATGTATATATATATATATATATATATATATATATATATATATATATATATATATATATATATATATATATATAGTACAGTAAACGGTAATGAAAACACAGTTGTTCTACTAACTGTACTATACTTGCTGCTTACTTTAAAAAAAACAAAAAACACTTGCCTTTCACTATTTGAGTAGCCTTTGTTCTGCCATTTGAGTACTGGCGAGCGATCTCTGAATCCGGGAACATATCCTTCACGGATTTGTTGAAAATATCCGCAAATGAGAACGGAATGATGGGAATCCGGATGTTGTGTGTCAGTGTATTGTAATAATCCCAGGAAGGTAGGCTCATACGACTTCTTTGTTTGTCTTGTCTTTATTGCACAAGATGTAATTCAACCACACGACCGCTCCAATGTGTGTCTATCCCTTTTCCCGGCAAAACTCGAACACCCACTTCCTATTAACAACGTCACTTCCCTATCTCTCCCGGACGTCCCGCCCCCCAGCCAAAGTCATTGGCTAACACTCCGTAGCCAGCCGCTACAGTATTAACGTGCCGGCTGGAATAAACACACGCTGAGAAATAGCTCTGTGCCTGCCTACTTTATGGGTTATAAATAAACCTATGGATAACGGAGACATATATAATAGTCTCCTTTTCAGGTGAGAGAGGACGCTAAAGGCAGTGCCTTTAAGGCACGTCACCAATATAGTTGTCTGGCTGGAAATCGGGAGATTTTCGGGAGAATGGTTGTCCCGGGAGATTTTCGGGAGAGGCGCTGAAATTCGGGAGTCTCCCGGAAAATTCGGGATGGTTGGCAAGTATGAGTAAGAGATTTGTTTGAAATGTATTTAAGCTATGGCCGCAAGGTGGACACTTGTGTGTGGGACAAATCCAACGCAACCTCCAGCCCTAGCATGAAGTTATAGCAGTGCAACTTTCACAATAAAAGATTGTTTGAGGGTGTGTGCACAGGTGCTGGATTTGGACGTGACGGACGTTCGTATTGTAGAAGAACGAGGTCACGGTGCCCTGATAGGAACAGGTTCCGGTTCTCTGCACTGCGCGGACGTGCGGAGGAAGCGTTTCCTCTTCTTCACCGATGACACCATCTTCTCCGTGCTCACAGAGATCTGTCAGACTTTAGGTAGCGGATTTTATTCTGTCACAATATCGAAACCTATCAAGTCATGTTTCCACTTCCTGTCTCCAGGTTACTATGGCAACATTTATTTGCTGACTGACCACTTTTTGGACCTGTACCGCCAGTCCTCGGTGTACAGGAAGCAGGCCGCCATGGTTCTAAACCAGATCATCCGAGGTGCTGCAGAGGGAAGGTCTTCTGCTTCCCAAGAAGACCTTAAAGCTTCTGTCATGTTGGTCCTGGAAGAATACATCAGCCCGAACAACTGGCATGTGAACATGGTCGCCGAGGACTCTGGCAGCCATGGAAAGGACCAGAAGGTGAAGAACAACTGGCATGTGAACATGGTCGCCGAGGACTCTGGCAGCCATGGACAGGACCAGAAGGTGAAGAACAACTGGCATGTGAACTTGGTCGCCAAGGACTCTTGGCAGCCATGGACAGGACCAGAAGGTGAAGATGCACACAGCACAAACACGACATAATTATCTCCGTTTGTCTGCTCCTTCTTTGTAGCTCCTGATGTTCTCCTTGACCCACACTCCTCAGCCTTCCTCCTCCTCCATGGCCACCCTGCGCCAGCTCAACAGCAACATCTGGCAGGTGTGCATCCAGCTGGAGGGCGTGGCATGCTTGGCTCAGGCCCTCGGGCGGGACTTCCGTCCCCTGCTGATGACATCACTGTACCCTGTGCTGGAGAAAGCAGGGGAGGAGACGCTCCTCATCGGCCAAGCGGCGCTCAATGCCATGTGGGCCATCAGCGAGGCCTGCGGGTACTCGTCTCTCAAGGACATGATCGCTGAAAACTCAGACTACCTGCTTAATGACATCTCCCTCAACCTGCAGAGGCTCGGCCAGCATCCGCAGGTAAACCTAAATGTGGTATCGGCAGGTAAACCTAAATTTGGTATCGGCAAGTACACCTAGATGTGGTATCTGCAGGTAAACCTAAATGTGGTATCTGCAGGTAAACCTAGATGTGGTAATCGCAGGTAAACCTAAATGTGGTACCCGCAGGTAAACCTAGATGTGGTAGCCGCAGGTAAACATAAATGTGGTATCTGCAGGTAAACCTAAATATGGTATTCGCAGGTAAACATAAATGTGGTATCCGCAGGTAAACCTAAAATATAATAAAAGAAAAACTGCAGTGACTCAAAACTAAATAAAAAGTAAGCCAATGCAGTCTTTAGAGTAGAACATGTCCAATGCAGTCTTTACACTAGAACATGTCCAGGTGTCAGAGTGGAAGAGAGTCCAGCCCTTTTCGAGAGGACTGGTTCCAGAGCCCTTGCTGTGCGTCAAAGTAAGTCCAACTATATCCAGCCGGAATTTCCCCACCTCACGCACCAGCTCAGCCTCCTTCCCCCAAGCAGTGACAGGCGACGAGCTGGGGTAGAAATTCTTGTTGTCCCAGGCTCAGAGCCTGTACGATGGAGTTTAACCCAGTAGATGAGAAGGTAGCTTCCCTCTGCCTTTGGGTGGGGGGAACTGGTCCTGATTGTTGTTTGTGCTGATGCACCAAACAGCGGCGAAGAGTACCTGCCCTTTTTGGATTCCCTCGAGGGAGGACTCTCCAGGACTCCCTCAAGGGAACCCAAAAAGGAGAGTCCTCCCTCGGGTGATTCTCTTGTTCTACTGTATGGCTCACATTGGCAACGACAGTGAAACCTGGAGAGGCGGGATTGGGGGGGAAGGGCTGCCCGGATCTGAACCAGAGTGGTGTTTTGTTATTGGACTTTTGTGCTGGTCACAGATTGTCCATAACAAACACCACGTTCAAACATAAGGGTGTCCATATGTGCACTTGGCACCAGGACACCTTAGGCCGCAGTTCCATGATTGATTTTGTGGCTGTGTCATCGGATTTGCGATCTCAATTTTTGGACACGAGGGTGAAGAGAGGGGCAGAGTTTTCTACTGATCACCATCTGGTGGTGAGTTGGCTCCGATGGTGGGAGAGGATGCCGGCCATACTTGGTAGGTCCAAACGCATTGTGAGGGTCTGCTGGGAACGTCTGGCGGGAACGTCTGGTAGAGTCTCCCGTTAGAGAGAGTTTCAATTCCACCTCCGGAATAACATGTCACAAGGGCGGCGTTGGGTATTAAGTCCGAGTGGACCATGTTCCGTACCTCTATTGTCGAGGGGGCCGATCAGAGCTGTGGCTGCAAGGTGATTTATGCCTGTCGAGGAGGGGGAAGCAGTGCACTGTCAGCACTGTGTATGGTGGGGATGGTGTGCTGCTCACCTAGTCTCAGTATGTTGTAGATCGGTGGAGGGAATCTTCGAAGACCTCCTCAAACCCACCTACACTTCTTCCTATGAGGAAGAAGCACCTGGGGAATCTGTCGTGGACTCACCTATTTCTGAGACTGAGGTTGCCGATGTAGTTAAAAAGCTCCTCGGTGGCAGGACCTTGGGGGTGGATGACATCTGCCCGGAGTTCCTCAAGGCTCTGGATGCTGTGGGGCTGTCTTGGTTGACAAGACTCTGCAACATTGCGTGAACATCAGGTGTGGTACCTCTCGGTTGGTAGACCAGGGTGGTGTTCCTCTCTTTAAGAAGGGGAACCGTAGGATGTGTTCCCACTATGGTGGGATCACACTCCTCAGCCTTTCCGGTAAGGAGAGGCTGAGGAGGCAAGGCCGAATAGTTGAACCTCGGATTCAGGAGGAACAGTGTGGTTTTCTTCCTGGTCGTGGAACTGTTTGCCCAACTAATCTACATGTGCCTTGTGGACTTGGAGAAGGTATTCGACTGTGTCCATCGGGAAGTCCATACTCAGAGAGTATGGGGGTATCGGACTGTCTGAACCTTGGAGTCTTGTTCACGAGTGAGGGAAGAGTGCATCGTGAGATCGACAGGCGGACCCTGTATCAATCCGTTGTGGTGAAGAAGGAGCTGAGCCGGAAGGCAAAGCTCTCAATTTACCAGTTGATCTACGTTCCCATCCTCAAGTGGCCAAAATGAGTGTCCTCCGTTGGGTGGTAGCGCTCTCTCTTAGAGATAGGGTGAGAAGCTTAGAGTAAAGCCGCTGCTCCTCCACATCGAGAGGAGCCAGATGAGCTGTTTCGGGCATCTGGTCAGAATGCTCCCTGGTCGCCTACTTAGGGAGGTGTTCAGGGCACATTTGACTGGTAGGAGGCCACAGGAAAGACCCAGGACACGTTGGGGAGACTATGTCTCCCGGCTGGCCTGGGAATGCCTCGGATCCCCCGAGAGGAGCTGGACGAAGTAGCTGGAGAGAGGGAAGTCTGGGCTTCTCTGCTTAGGCTGCTGCCGCCGCGACCCCATCTCGGATAAGTGGAAGAAGATGCAGACTTTAGACTAGAACATGTCCAATTCAGTCTTTAGACTAGAAAATGTCCAATGCAGACTTTAGACTAGAACATGTCCAGGTGCAGTCTTTAGACTAGAACATGTCCAGGTGCAGTCTTTAGACTAGAACATGTCCAGGTGCAGACTTAGGACTAGAACATGTCCACATGCAGTATTTAGACTGGAACATGTCCAGGTGCAGACTTAGGACTAGCACATGTCCACATGCAGTATTTAGACTAGACCATGTCCAGGTGCAGACTTAGGAATAGGACGTGTCCACATGCAGTATTTAGACTACAACATGTCGAGGTGCAGACTTAAGACTAGTACTTGTCCACATGCAGTATTTACACTACAACATGTCCAGGTGCAGACTTAAGACTAGAACATGTCCACATGCAGTATTTAGACTAGAACATGTCCAAGTGCCGTATTAAGACTAGACATACTTGCCAACCTTGAGACCTCCAATATCGGGAGGTAGGGGGTGGGGGGCGTAGTTGGGGGCGTGGTTATTTACAGCTAGAATTCATATATATATATATATATATATGTATGAAATACTTGACTTTCAGTGAATTCTAGCTATATATATATATATATATATATATATTTATTTTATTTACATAGAAAAAAAAAAAAAAACTTGAATTTCAGTGTTCCGGTGGCTATCCATTAGATGGCAGTATTGTCCTGTTTAACTTCTCCGTTCATGATGAGTATATCATTTCGGCCACCGTGTTCAATGGAGAAGTCTGTTCTATGACGTCATTGGGCAGGCAAGCTGTTTATATTGTGGGAAAGCGGACGTGAGAACATGCTTTCCCCACTCAGTCTCAGGTCCGCATTGAGCTGGAAGGGGCGTGGCCTCCAGCTCCGGCTGAATACCGGGAGTTTGTCGGGAGAATATCTCTGCCGGGAGGTTGTCGGGAGAGGCCCTGAATACCGGGATTCTCCCGCTAAAAACGGGAGGGTTGGCAAGTATGAGACTAGAACATGTCCAGGTGCAGACTTAGGACTAGAACATGTCCACATGCAGTATTTAGACTAGAACATGTCCAGGTGCAGACTTAGGACTTTAACATGTCCACATGCAGTATTTAGACTAGAACATGTCCAGGTGCAGACTTAAGACTAGAACATGTCCATGTGCAGACTTAAGACTAGTACATGTCCACATGCAGTATTTACACTAGAACATGTCCAGGTGCAGACTTAAGACTAGAACATGTCCACATGCAGTATTAAGACTAGAACATGTCCATGTGCAGTATTAAGACTAAAACATGTCCACGTGCAGTATTAAGACTAGAACATGTCCAGGTGCAGTATTAAGACTAGAACATGTTCAGGTGCAGTATTAAGACTAGAACATGTCCAGGTGCAGTATTAAGACTAGAACTGGTCTTTGTGGTGTGCTGCAGGCTCCAGGTGTGCTGACGGTGATGTTGAGACACAGTGACTGCTCTCTGCTGCCTCTAGTGGCAGACCTGCTCCATGACGTGTTGATGGCCCTGGACCTCAACTATCAACACATGGCTGCTACCTTCTGTTCTGTACTCTACTCTCTGATGACATCACTAGGTACTACTTTTGACTTTTTACTACTACAGTACACATGTATTTATGATAGTTCTACTCTCTGATGACATCACTAGGTACTACTTTTTACTACTACTGCACACATGTATTTATGATAGTTCTACTCTCTGATGACATCACTAGGTAGTACCTTTGACTTTTTACTACTACAGTACACATGTATTTATGATAGTTCTACTCACTCATGACATCACTAGGTAGTACTTTTTACTAAAGTAGAAATACTTTATAGTTACTAGTAGTTGTATCCAACACCAGGATGTTCAACTTATATATTTCAATTGTGCTTGCTCTAAAATAACTCCAATATTGTACATTTTTCACTCATATTAAATATATTAATAGACCCATTTCAGTTCAACCAATGAGATCATTGATCCCGCCCACCACCACCTCCTGATTGGCTGATGATATTTCATGATGATAATGACAGAGTGTTAAATCACTTCAAATAATAAACACAATTAGTAAAGCTTATATTTCACTTTGATTGATTATTGAACGAAATATTTCACATTTACAATGTAATTGACATAAATACAATGATAGATCATTGAACATTTACAATGTAAGTGACATAAATACAATGATTATTGAATATTTACAATGTAAGTGACATAAAGATGGTGGCACCCTGCTCGGCTGCGGCTGCAGAGGCTCGTGGTAGTAATGGAACTTTTTTGGCAAATATATCGGTAAATTCCATGAATTTCAAAGTTAACTTCCAGCGTAGTCACTCCATCGTAACATGCGACCGCCAGACAATTTTAGATGTAAATAAATCGACCAGTTTTAGACCAAAAGATGCGTATACGCTGAACCTCCTCTGTAGCATGGGAATACTGCGCCGGCTACATCCAGCGGCCTGTGAAGCAGTGGAGCCAAGTACCAGCGGGGACCGTCGGCGGAGTTCACGTAAGCGGTGTGATCGGAAGCAACAAAAGCTAAAAGCTAATCCTCACAGAACGCCGCTTCCTTCCATCCTGCTTTCAAATGTCCGCTCCCTGGAGAGGAAACTGGACTACCTGAAGCTGGATTTAAATGCAAGACGGGAGATGAGGGGCTGCTGCGCCATATTTCTCACAGAAACGTGGCTGTAACCATCCGTTCCGGATGAGGCAGTTAGCATCGAGGGGCTAACAATGTTTCGGTGGGACAGGAGCAGCACTCTCACTGGTAAATCCCGAGGCGGTGGTGTTTGCATATACATCAACAACAACTGGTGCAACAATGGGAAGATAGTCTCATGTCACTGCTCTCCTGATGTAGAACTACTAACTATAAAATGCAGACCGATTTATTTACCCCGGGAATTCAGTGCTATGATCTTCATAGCAGTGTACATTCCTCCCAGTGCTAACATCAAACAAGCCTTGGAATGCTTTGTACTTCTCCATCAATGAACTGCAATCTACACATCCAGAGGGAGTTTTCATCGTGGCAGGGGACTTTAATCAAGCTAACATGAAAACTGTCTTCCCCCATTTCCATCAATATGTGAATTTTGCAACCAGAGGCGAAGCAAGTTAGACATGGTCCACAGCAACATCAAGCTGGCATTCAAAGCTGCACCCCGCCCCCACTTTGGCTCCTCAGACCATCTCTCTGTGATGCTAATTCCTGCATTCAAGCCTCTAATGATCAGAAAGCAAGCTACAGTGAAGCAGGTGAGGATGTCCGGAAAACCCTGAGGAGAGTGAACCCCTGGAAAGCAGCGGGACCTGATGACATTCCGGGCAGGGTGTTAAAGGGATGTGCAGACCAGCTGGCTGGGGTTCTCACAGACATTTTCAACACCTCGCTGACCCAGGCTGTGGTACCATCATGTTTTAAGACGGCCACAATCATCCCAGTACTTAAAAAACCCACAATCACCTCCCTCAATGATTATCGCCCTGTGGCACTCACCCCCATCATAATGAAGTGGTTCGAGAGGCTGGTAAAGGAATACATTGTTTCCAGACTTCCCCCCACATTCGACCCATACCAGTTTGCTTATCGCCCTAACCCAGGGGTCGGCAACCTTTACCACTCAAAGAGCCATTTTGACCAGTTTCACAAATTAAAGAAAACAATGGGAGCCACAAAACTCTTTTGAAATTAAAAATGGAATAACACTGCATACAAAGTTTTTTTTTGCTTTGTGCTATGTATAAACCAGGGGTTTCAAACACGCAGCCCGCATCTTGATATGAAAATTTAATGTTAGTGCGGACCACGAGTTTTATATGAATGGCGCTTGACAGCGTCATACTTGCCAACCTTCCCGATTTTACCGGGAGATCCCCGAAATTTAAGTCCACTTTTCTCTCGAATGTCTGCTGATTTTCACCCAAACAACAATAATAGCGCCCTCTACAACCAGCATTGACAACGCCCCACCTCAACCGACGCACGGAGGGAGGGGGAGTTGATGTGTGGGGGGCAGGGTTGGAGGGGCAGGGTTTGGTGGTAGCGGGGGTGTATAATGTAGCCCGGAAGAGTTAGGGATGCATGGAATTCTGGGTATTTGTTCTGTTGTGTTTATGTTGTGTTACAGTGCGGATGTTCTCCCGAAATGTGTTTGTCATTCTTGTTTGGTGTGGGTTCACAGTGTGGCGTATATTAGTAAGAGTGTTAAAGTTGTTTATATCGCCACCGTCAGTGTAACCTGTATGGCTGTGGACCAAGTATGCCTTGCTGTGCAAGCAGAAGCTGCATACAACATGTACCTGGACTGGCACGTTGATACTGTTGGCTGTAGAGGGCGCTAAATGCTGTGTCATCACAGTATCCCCTTATTATAGTTAACAGGATGAAAATCAGAGAATAATTGCCCCGGGAGATTACAGGGAGAGGCACTGAAATCCGGAAGTCTCCCGGGTAAATCGGGAGGGTCGGCAAGTATGCAGTTGAGCCGCATCAGAGTGGTCAAAGAGCCGCATGCGGCTCCGGAGCCGCGAGTTGCCGACGCCCTGCCCTAACCGCTCCACAGAGGACGCCATCACCTCTGCACTCCACCTGAGTTTAGAACATCTGGAAGGAAAAGACACACACGTGCGGATGTTGTTTCTTTACTTCAGCTCTGTGTTCAACACCATCATACCACAGCACTTGGTGTGCAAACCTTGGATTCAGTACCCCCCTATGCAACTGGCTGCTTGACTTCCTCACAGACAGACCCCAGACAGTGGGCGACAACACCTCCAGTGCCATCTTCCTGAGCGCCGGCTCCCCCCAGGGCTGCGTCCTGAGTCTGCTGCTGTTCACGTTGATGACCCATGACTGCTGCGCCAGGTCCACTACTAACCACATTGTGAAGTACACAACAGTAGTGGGCCTCATCCGTGACAACAACAACATGGACTACAGGGAGGAGGTGAAACATCTGGTTGACTGGTGCAGAACTAACAACCTGGTCCTGAACGTCGACAAGACCAAGGAGATCATGGTCGACTTCAGGAGGCACCAGTCCAGCCGCATTCCACTCTTCATCAACGGCACAGCGGTGGAGATGGTAAGCAGCACCAAGTTCCTGGAGGTGCAGATAACTGACAATATGACCTGGTCCCTACACACCGGAGCTCTTGTAAAAAGAGCTCAGCAGCGCATGCACTTTTTGCGTGGAATGAAAAGAGCACAGCTCCCTCCCCCCATTCTCACCACATTCTACAGAGGCACTATAGAGAGCAACTACATCTCTGTCTGGACTGGAGCCTGCAGTGCCTCAGACTGGAAGTCTCTGCAGAGAGTGGTGAGGACGGTGAAAAAGATCATCAGGACTCCTCTTCCTCCTATCCAGGAGATTGCAAAAAGCCGCTGCCTGACCAGGGATTTAGAAAATCTGCAGAGACTTCTCCCACCCCCACCAAGGACGGTTTTCACTGCTGGACTCTATAAAGAGTTTCCGTAGCCTCCGTAGCAGAACCTCCAGGTTGTGTAACCGCTTCTTCCCTCAGGCCATAAGACTTTTGAACGCATCATAATAATCCCCTCAATTCCCCCCAAAATGATTTTAAGTGGCTGGAATACAAAGACAATATAACATACTGTACATCCATAAACCTGCAATATATTTATCTGTACAGTAATCTATTGATTTATATCTGCACCTTATTGCTCTTTTATCCTGCACTACAAGCAGCTAATGCAACTTCTTCACATTCAAGTTCACATTTGAATGACAATAAAAGGAAGTCTAAGTCTAAATACAATGATTGATTATTGAATATTTACAAAGTAAGTGACATTAATACAATGATTGATTATTGAATATTTACAAAGTAAGTGACATTAATACAATGATTTCCTTTCAGCAAAGTGGTTTCCCTCCAGTTGCAACAGGACCAAAAAGTCTTGTAGAAGCCAGCAGAACTCTGCTGACCAGGAAGTTTTTGATGTCCGCCTCTTCCTGCTGGACTACCGCAAGCAGAAAGATCTGGCAGAGGGCCTTGGAATGGGGCAAGATGACCTTGATGGTATGGCTGGAATGGGGCAAGATGACCTTGATGGTATGGCTGGAATGGGGCAAGATGACCTTGATGGTATGGCTGAAATGGGGCGAGATAACCTTGAAGGTATGGCTGGAATGGGGCAAGATGACCTTGAAGGTATGGCTGGAATGGGGCAAGATGACCTTGATAGTATGGCTGGAATGGGGCAAGATGACCTTGATAGTATGGCTGGAATGGGGCAAGATGGTGTGTGTTCTCTGGCTGAAAAGTGTCAAGCAGACTTGTAAAGTGACCAGTGGTGTTGTGTTGCAGAGGAGGACTATGATGGCGGTGGTCCAGAGGAGAAACCGGACCTTCCCTTGTCCCCTCCCCCCGCAGAGGAAGAGGATGACTATGATGGTGGTGGTGCCGAGGAGAAAGCGGACCTTCCCTTGCACCTGAGCATGAGCAAAGAAGTGATGGAGCGATGTATTCACCTGTTGTCTGACTCCAGTCTGCAGCTACGACTCAAGGTAGGATCCATTATTAATATTATAATCATTATCAATATTATTGTTATTATTATTATTATTATAATCTATTATCAATATTATCATTATCTAATATTATTATCATTATCATTATTATTAGTATAATCTATTATTATTACCATTATTAGTATTATAATCATTACCAATTATTATTATCTATTATCATTATTATTATTATTATCATTATTATTATTATCTATTATTAATACTATTATCTATTATTATTATCTATTATCATTATTAGTATTATCTATTATAATTATTAATATTAATTATTATTATTATTGTTTTAATCATTGTCATTACTGTTATCTATTATTATTATTATTTTTATGTATTATCTGTTATCAATATTATTATTTTGTATCTATTATTATCATCATTATTATTTATTATCATTTTTAATATTATTTTAACCTATTATAAAATTATTATTATCTATTTTCATTATTATTATTATAATTTTTAGTGTAATAATGCTCATTGTCATTTCTGTATTTTTTTTTTTAATTTTCGCTAACTGCTTATTTGCTATTACTTTTACCATCATGTCGTATTTGCTGATGTTGCTCTGTTGTTGTTGTTGTTGTGTTTGCTGTTGTTGTTTTTGTCTCTCTGTCTAATCCCCCTCTTGTCCCCACAATTCCCCCCTCTGTCTTCCTTTTTCTCTCTTTCTATCCCCTCCTGCTCCGGCCCGGCTGCACCAAATGATAATATAAATACATTTAATAAAGTCAAAATACAAGTAAGGCAACAAGAGAAGTATCCTACACTTCTCTTTTGTAAAGTAAATCTGAACAGCCGATATGGGCATCTACATCTGCTATATGATTTGCCCGAGAAGCTGGGCAGGACATTATAAAAATAAAAAAAAATAAAAAAAATAATATATATATATATATATATATATATATATATATATATATATATATATATATATATATATATATATATATATATATATATATATTATTATAATCATTATCAATATTATTATCTATAATTATTATGATAATCTATTATCAATATTATTATTATCAATATTATTATATGTTATCAATAATATTATTATTATTATCTATTATAATTATTAATATATATTATCATCATTATTATTATTATAACCCATTTTAATTATCTATTATCATTATTGTTGTTATAATCTATTATCAGTATTATTTGTGTCTATTATTATTATCTATTATCAATAATATTGTTATGATCTATTATCATTATTATTATTAATATAATCTATTATCAATATTATTTGAATCATTATCAATATTATCTTATTATTTATTATTATTGTTATTATAATACATTATCAATATTATTATTATCTATTATCATTATTATTATTATATATTATAATTATTAATATATATTATCATCATTATTATTATCTATTATCAATATTATTATTATTTATTGTCATTATTATTATAATCATTATCAGTATTATTATTATCTATTATTATTATTATTATTATTATGATCTATTATCAATATTCTTATTTATTAATATTATTTATTATCATTATTATAAGATATTATCAATATTATTATTATATATTATCAATATTATTATTATCTTTTATCATTATTATTATAATCATTATCACTATTATTATTATTATGATGTGGAGGAGCATATTATTATGGAGGAGCAGCGGCTTTACTTTGAGTTCCTACCGGATGGCAGAGCTTTTCACCCTATCTCTAAGGGAGAACCCCGCCACCCGGCGGAGGAAACTCATTTCGGCCGCTTGTACCCGTGATCTTGTCCTTTCTGTCATAACCCAAAGATCATGACCATAGGTGAGGATGGTAACGTAGATCGACCGGTAAATTGAGATCTTTGCCTTCCGGCTCAGCTCCTTCTTCACAACAACGGATCGATACAGCGTCCGCATTACTGAAGACGCCGCACCGATCTGCCTGTCGATCTCACGATTCACTCTTCCCTCACTCGTGAACAAGACTCCCAGGTACTTGAACTCCTCCACTTGGGGAAGGGTCTCCTCCCCAACTCGGAGATGGCACTCCACCTTTTTCCGGGCGAGAACCATGGACTCGGACTTGGAGGTGTTGATTCTCATCCCAGTCGCTTCACACTCGGCTGCGAACCGATCCAGTGAGAGCTGAAGCCATCAGGACCACATCATCTGCAAAAAGCAGAGACCTAATCCTGTAGCCACCAAACCAGATCCCCTCAACGCCTTGACTGTGCCTAGAAGTTCTGTCCATAAAAGTTAAGAACAGAATCGGTGACAAAGAGCAGCCTTGGCGGAGTCCAACCCTCACTGGAAACGTGTCCAACTTACTGCCGGCAATGCGGACCAAGCTCTGACACTGATCGTACAGGGAGCGGACCGCCACAATCAGACGGTCCGATACCCCATACTCTCTGAGCACTCCCCACAGGACTTCCAGAGGGACACGGTCGAATGCCTTCTCCAAGTCCACAAAGCACATGTAGACTGGTTGGGCAAACTCCCATGCACCCTCAAGGACCCTGCCGAAAGTATAGAGCTGGTCCACAGTTCCACGACCAGGACGAAAACCACACTGTTCCTCCTGAATCCGAGGTTCGACTATCCGGCGTAGCCTCCTCTCCAGTACACCTGAATAGACCTTACCGGGAAGGCTGAGGAGTGTGATCCCACGATAGTTAGAACACACCCTCCGGTTCCCCTTCTTAAAAAGAGGAACCACCACCCCGGTCTGCCAATTCAGAGGTACCACCCTCGATGTCCATGTGATGCTGCAGAGTCTTGTCAACCAAGACAACCCCACAGCATCGAGAGCCTTAAGGAACTCCGGGCGGGTCTCATCCACCCCCGGGGCCTTGCCACAGAGGAGCTTTTTAACTACCTCAGCAACTTCAGCCCCAGAAATAGGAGAGCCTACCACGGATTCCCCAGGCCATGCTTCCTCATAGGAAGACGTGTTGGTGGGATTGAGGAGGTCTTCGAAGTATTCCCTCCACCGATCCGCAGTCGAGGTCAGCAGAACACCATCCTCACCATACACGGTGTTGACAGTGCACTGCTTCCCCTTCCTGAGGCGGCAGATGGTGGTCCAGAATCGCCTCGAAGCAACAGTCAGGACCCGTCCCCTCACCCGATGGCGGAGGGAAGCTACCCTTTCGTCCACTGGGTTGAACTCCAACGTGCAGGCTTTGAGCCGGGGGGCAACAAGAATTGCTACCCCAGCCCGCCGCCTCTCACTGCGTGCAACGCCAGTGTGGAAGAGAGTTCAGCCCCTCTCGAGAGAACTGGTTCCAGAGCCCTTGCTGTGAGTCGAAGTGAGTCCGACTATATCCAGCCGGAACTTCTCCACCTCGCGCACTAGCTGAGGCTCCTTCCCCCCAGCGAGGTGACATTCCACGTCCCAAGAGCTAGCTTATGTAGCCGAGGATCGGACCGCCAAGTGCCCTGCCTTCTCACAACGCACCCGACCTCTATGGCCCCTCCCATGAGTGGTGAGCCCATTGGAGGGGGGACACCCACGTTGCCTCTTGGGCTGTGCCGGGCCACCAGGCGCTCGCCATCGCTCGCCATCGTGCCCCAACTCCGGGCCTGGCTCCAGAGGGGGCCCC
Source organism: Entelurus aequoreus (assembly GCF_033978785.1). NCBI lineage: Eukaryota > Metazoa > Chordata > Actinopteri > Syngnathiformes > Syngnathidae > Entelurus > Entelurus aequoreus. Next base: position 73,219,012 of record NC_084731.1, read on the forward strand.
GATGACCCGCGTCCGGGCGAATGAAATCGGAGTCTCGGTTTTTGCATTTCCATAGAAGTCTTCGAGCTGCTCTTTGTCTGATCCCTCACCTAGGACCTGTTTGTCTTGGGAGACCCTACCACGGTGCATGGAAGTCCCTGGACAACATAGCTTCTAGGATCATTGGGACACGCAAACTCCTCTACCACGATAAGGTGGCAGCTCAGAGAGGAGATTATCTATTATCATTGTTGTTATTATTATAATTTATCATCATAATTTTTACTATCTATTATCATTATTGTTATTATAATATTTTATCGTTTTTTTCTATTGTCATTATTATTATTATAATATATTATGATATATTATCGTTTGTATCTACTATTATTATTATCATAATATATTATTTTCTATTATCATATATTATCATTATTATAATCTATTATCATTTATATTATAATTTATTATCATTTATATTATTATAAGTTATTATCATTATTATTATCAATCTATTATTATCTATTATCATTATAACTATTATTATTAAAATGCATTACCATTATTATTATTATGATTATATTTTATCATTATGATTTTCATTATATATTATTATCTATTGTCATTATTATTGTATATTATCATTATTATAATGTTTTATTATTATTATTATCTATTATCATAAGTATTATTACAGTCTAGTATTATGTGTATCTATTATTATTGTAGTCTATTATTGTTATGATTATAACCTCCTATGATTATTGTTGTACTTGCAGGTACTGGATGTACTGCAGCTGTGTATTTTTGTACTTGCAGGTACTGGATGTACTGCAGCTGTGTATTAGTGTACTTGCTAAGAGGGAAGATGACTTGTTACCCCTGGCCCATCGCTGCTGGCCCCCCCTTTTGCAGAGACTAACCGCTGATGACCCCCCAGTTGTCCTCCAAGCCTTTAGGGTAATATCATCTGTTTTCTTTTTTAATACATCACCTTGTGTAAATAGTAAATAAAAAGAGAATAAAACAAATCTTTTTCAACTTATATTCAATTGAATAGACTGCAAAGACAAGATATTTCATGTTCACACTGAGAAACTTTGTTATTTTTTGCAAATAATCATGAACTTAGAATTTAATGGCAGCAAAGTTGTCAGAGGGGCATTTTTACCACTGTGTTACATGGCCTTTCCTTTTAACAACACTCAGTAAAGGTTTGGGAACTGAGGAGACACATTTTTGAAGTGGAATTATTTCCCATTCTTGCTTGATGTACAGCTTAAGTTGTTCAACAGTCTCCCTTCTGATATTTTAGCCTACATATTGCACCACACATTTTCAATGTCTGGACTACAAGCAGGTCAGTCTAGTACCCACACTCTTTTACTATGAAGCCACACTGTTGTAACACGCGGTTTGGCATTGTCTTTCTGAAATAAGCAGGGGCGTCCATGATAACGTTGCTTGGATGGCAACATATGTTGCTCCAAAACCTGTATGTACTTTTCAGCATTAATGGTGCCTTCACAGATGTGTAAGTTACCCATGCATTGGGCACTAATACACCCCCATACCATCACAGATGCTGCCTTTTACACTTTGACCCTAGAACAGTCCGGATGGTTCTTTTCCTCTGGTCCGGAGGACACGACGTCCACAGTTTCCAAAAACAATTTGAAATGTGGACTAGTCAGATCACAGAACACTTTTCCACTTTGCATTAGTCCATCTTAGATGAGCTCGGGCCCATCGAAGCGTTTCTGGGTGTTGTTGATAAATGTCTTTGGCTTTGCATAGTAGAGTTTTAACTTGCACTTACAGATGTAGCGACCAACTGTAGTTACTGACAGTGGTTTTCTGAAGTGTTCCTGAGCCCATGTGGCGATATCCTTTACACATTGATGTGGCTTTTTGATGCAGTACCGCCTGAGGGATCGAAGGTCCGTAATATCATGGCTTACGTGCAGTGATTTCTCCAGATTCTCTGAAACTTTTGATGATATTACGGAGCGTAGGTGAAATCCCTAAATTCCTTGCAATAGCTGGTTGAGAAATGTTGTTCTTAAACAATTTGCTCAGGCTTTTGTTGACAAGGTGGTGACCCTCGCCCCATCCTTGTTTGTGAATGACTGAGCATTTCATGGAAGCTGCTTTTATACCCAATCATGGCACCCACCTGTTCCCAATTAGCCTATTCACCTGTGGGATGTTCCAAATAAGTCTTTGATGAGCATTCCTCAACTTTCTCACTCTTTTTTTGCCACTTGTGCCAGCTTTTTTGAAACATGTTGCAGGCATAAAATTCCAAATGAGCTAATATTTGCAAAAAATAACAAAGTTTCTCAGTGTGAACATGAAATATCTTGTCTTTGCAGTCTATTCAATTGAATATAAGTTGAAAAGGATTTGTTGTATTCTCTTTTTACTTACCATTTACACAACGTAACAACTTCACTGCTTTTGGGGTTTGTACGAGAAAAGGTGGTACAAATTCTAACTGTAGGTACTTCTGACTTGTGCTAAATACGAACAAAATGACGTTAGCTTACATGCTATGATTCTTGCGCTCATAGTATGTAAATCAGAACCACAATGGCATGGAAACAGCAGTTCAGAACATTCAATGCAATTACAAAATAATGTTTCAGTTGTAAAAATCATTTTTAATTGCCTATTTATGATGTTTGACTTGAATGAATGGGTGAAAATGCAGTGCAGTACTTGTCTGCAACCAGCAGAGGTGCTGCTGACTCAGTCATGCATTAGTTTGCTGATTTCAGTCCAACACATTGGCTTGGAAACAGGAGTCCAGAACTAGCATGCAGGCTATGTTGTAAAAGTAGCAGGTGGTGTGCACCTTGAAACAGGCGATGAAGTGTGCCTTGGTCTTGCAGGTGCTGTGCACCTTGAATCGGGTGATGAAGTGTGCCTTGGTCTTGCAGGTGCTGTGCACCTTGAATCAGGTGATGAAGTGTGCCTTGGTCTTGCAGGTGCTTAGCACCTTGAATCGGGTGATGAAGTGTGCCTTGGTCTTGCAGGTGCTGTGCACCTTGAATCGGGTGATGAAGTGTGCCTTGGTCTTGCAGGTGCTGTGCACCTTGAATCGGGTGATGAAGTGTGCCTTGGTCTTGCAGGTGCTGTGCACCTTGAATCAGGTGATGAAGTGTGCCTTGGTCTTGCAGGTGCTGTGTACCCTGGCTGCCAGCTGTGGAGACTTCCTGCGGAGCAGAGTATCCAAGGAGCTTGTGCCAAAGCTGAGCTCCTGGTTGACCCAGCAGGCTGGCATCAGTGCCCAGGCAACACCCGTCTACTGCCAGTCTCTGGCCTACAAGATGCAGCTGCTGCTCCTGGAGGGTCTGGGCCCCCTGTGCCAGAGCTTGGACCTGGGTAAGTCCAGACTAGGAGAGGGTGTTTCAAGTACTTTGATGCTCATTTGTAGAAGTGAACAATAAGATAAACAACATGTTTACATGAGAGATCTAGTAGAGAAAAGGTTAGTATTTATGTCATTTTTCCCTCTATAATCCTCTTTTTTTATCTCTGGAAAATATAACAAATATTTCCCTTTTTTCTTTGTTTTTTCCGACCTACAATGTGTGTTAAAAACTCGATCCGTCTTTTTGTCATACCTGCCAACAACTACGTCATCAGTTTTTGTGATACCTGCCAACAACTACGTCATGAGTTTTTGTGATACCTGCCAACAACTACGTCATGAGTACGCTTGTATGATCATCCATGAAATATGATGAAGTTAAAAATGGAAGCTAACTAACTTAACTATATTTCTCAGTAGCCATTTTTAGACCCGTCTAGCAGTTAGCTAAGTACATGCTACAGAAGAAGAGAGAGAGGTAAATGGATTAGTGCAACTCCACAGCCAGGGGACAAACTGTACATCAATGATGATTGATTGGTTTACGTATGAAAACATTTATGATGATTGCTTGGTTTACGTATAACAACATCCATGATGATTGATTGGTTTACGTATAACAACATCCATGATGATTGGTTTACGTATGAAAACATTTATGATGATTGCTTGGTGTACGTATAACAACATCCATGATGATTGATTGGTTTACGTATAACAACATCCATGATGATTGGTTTACGTATAACAACATCCATGATGATTGGTTTACGTATAACAACATCCATGATGATTGATTGGTTTACGTATAACAACATCCATGATGATTGGTTTACGTATAACAACATCCATGATGATTGATTGGTTTACGTATAACCACATCCATGATGATTGATTGGTTTACGTATAACAACATCCATGATTGGTTTACGTATAACAACATCCATGATTGGTTTACATATAACAACATCCATGATGATTGCTTGGTTTACGTATAACAACATCAATGATGATTGATTGGTTTACATATAACAACATCCAAGATGATTGGTTTACGTATAACAACATCCATGATGATTGATTGGTTTACGTATAACAACATCCATGATTGGTTTACGTATAACAACATGCATGATGATTAGTTTACGTATAACACCATCCATGATTGGTTTACGTATAACAACATCCATGATGATTGGTTTACGTATAACAACATCCATGATGATTGGTTTACGTATAACAACATCCATGATTGATTGGTTTACATATAACAACATCCATGATGATTGGTTTACGTATAACAACATTCATGATAATTGATTGGTTTGCGTATAACAACATCCATGATTGGTTTACGTATAACAACATCAATGATGATTGATTGGTTTACGTATAACAACATCCATGATGACTGGTTTACGTACAACAACATCCATGATGATTGGTTTACGTATAACAACATCCATGATGATTGCTTGGTTTACGCATAACAACATCCATGGTGATTGGTTTACGTATAACAACATCCATGATGATTGATTGGTTTACGTATAACAACATCCATGATTTGTTTACGTATAACAACATCAATGATGATTGATTGGTTTACGTATAACAACATCAATGATGATTGATTGGTTTACGTATAACAACATCCATGATTGGTTTACGTATAACATCAATGATGATTAATTTGTTTACGTATAACAACATCCATGATTGGTTTACGTATAACAACATCCATGATGATTGCTTGGTTTACTTATAACAACATCCATGATGATTGCTTGGTTTACGTATAACAACATCTATGATGATTGCTTGGTTTACGTATAACAACATCCATGATGATTGGGTTACGTATAACAACATCCATGATGATTGGTTTACGTATAACAACATCCATGATGATTGATTGGTTTACGTATAACAACATCCATGATGATTGGTTTACGTATGAAAACATTTATGATGATTGCTTGGTGTACGTATAACAACATCCATGATGATTGATTGGTTTACGTATAACAACATCCATGATGATTGGTTTACGTATAACAACATCCATGATGATTGGTTTACGTATAACAACATCCATGATGATTGATTGGTTTACGTATAACAACATCCATGATGATTGGTTTACGTATAACAACATCCATGATGATTGATTGGTTTACGTATAACAACATCCATGATTTGTTTACGTATAACAACATCAATGATGATTGATTGGTTTACGTATAACAACATCAATGATGATTGATTGGTTTACGTATAACAACATCCATGATTGGTTTACGTATAACATCAATGATGATTAATTTGTTTACGTATAACAACATCCATGATTGGTTTACGTATAACATCAATGATGATTAATTTGTTTACGTATAACAACATCCATGATTGGTTTACGTATAACAACATCCATGATGATTGCTTGGTTTACTTATAACAACATCCATGATGATTGCTTGGTTTACGTATAACAACATCTATGATGATTGCTTGGTTTACGTATAACAACATCCATGATGATTGGGTTACGTATAACAACATCCATGATGATTGGCTTACAAATAACAAAATCCATGATGATTGATTGGTTTACGTATAACAACATCCATGATGATTGGTTTACGTATGAAAACATTTATGATGATTGCTTGGTGTACGTATAACAACATCCATGATGATTGATTGGTTTACGTATAACAACATCCATGATGATTGGTTTACGTATAACAACATCCATGATGATTGGTTTACGTATAACAACATCCATGATGATTGATTGGTTTACGTATAACAACATCCATGATGATTGGTTTACGTATAACAACATCCATGATGATTGATTGGTTTACGTATAACCACATCCATGATGATTGATTGGTTTACGTATAACAACATCCATGATTGGTTTACGTATAACAACATCCATGATTGGTTTACATATAACAACATCCATGATGATTGCTTGGTTTACGTATAACAACATCAATGATGATTGATTGGTTTACATATAACAACATCCAAGATGATTGGTTTACGTATAACAACATCCATGATGATTGATTGGTTTACGTATTACAACATCCATGATTGGTTTACGTATAACAACATGCATGATGATTAGTTTACGTATAACACCATCCATGATTGGTTTACATATAACAACATCCATGATGATTGGTTTACGTATAACAACATCCATGATGATTGGTTTACGTATAACAACATCCATGATTGATTGGTTTACATATAACAACATCCATGATGATTGGTTTACGTATAACAACATTCATGATAATTGATTGGTTTGCGTATAACAACATCCATGATTGGTTTACGTATAACAACATCAATGATGATTGATTGGTTTACGTATAACAACATCCATGATGACTGGTTTACGTACAACAACATCCATGATGATTGGTTTACGTATAACAACATCCATGATGATTGCTTGGTTTACGCATAACAACATCCATGGTGATTGGTTTACGTATAACAACATCCATGATGATTGATTGGTTTACGTATAACAACATCCATGATTTGTTTACGTATAACAACATCAATGATGATTGATTGGTTTACGTATAACAACATCAATGATGATTGATTGGTTTACGTATAACAACATCCATGATTGGTTTACGTATAACATCAATGATGATTAATTTGTTTACGTATAACAACATCCATGATTGGTTTACGTATAACATCAATGATGATTAATTTGTTTACGTATAACAACATCCATGATTGGTTTACGTATAACAACATCCATGATGATTGCTTGGTTTACTTATAACAACATCCATGATGATTGCTTGGTTTACGTATAACAACATCTATGATGATTGCTTGGTTTACGTATAACAACATCCATGATGATTGGGTTACGTATAACAACATCCATGATGATTGGTTTACGTATAACAACATCCATGATTGATTGGTTTACATTTAACAACATCCATGATGATTGGTTTACGTATAACAACATCCATAATTGATTGGTTTACATATAACAACATCCATGATGATTGGTTTACGTATAACAACATCCATGATAATTGATTGGTTTGCGTATAACAACATCCATGATGATTGGTTTACATATAACAACATCAATGATGATTGATTGGTTTACGTATAACAACATCCATGATGATTGGTTTACGTACAACAACATCCATGATGATTGATTTACGTATAACAACATCCATGATGATTGCTTGGTTTACGTATAACAACATCCATGGTGATTGGTTTACGTATAACAACATCCATGATGATTGATTGGTTTACGTATAACAACATCCATGATTGGTTTACGTATAACAACATCAATGATGATTGATTGGTGTACGTATAACAACATCAATGATGATTGATTGGTTTACGTATAACAACATCCATGATTGGTGTACGTATAACATCAATGATGATTAATTTGTTTACGTATAACAACATCCATGATTGGTTTACGTATAACAACATCCATGATGATTGCTTGGTTTACTTATAACAACATCCATGATGATTGCTTGGTTTACGTATAACAACATCCATGATGATTGCTTGGTTTACGTATAACAACATCCATGATGATTGCTTGGTTTACGTATAACAACATCCATGATTTGTTTACGTATAACAACATCAATGATGATTGATTGGTTTACGTATAACAACATCAATGATGATTGATTGGTTTACGTATAACAACATCCATGATTGGTTTACGTATAACATCAATGATGATTAATTTGTTTACGTATAACAACATCCATGATTGGTTTACGTATAACATCAATGATGATTAATTTGTTTACGTATAACAACATCCATGATTGGTTTACGTATAACAACATCCATGATGATTGCTTGGTTTACTTATAACAACATCCATGATGATTGCTTGGTTTACGTATAACAACATCCATGATGATTGCTTGGTTTACGTATAACAACATCCATGATGATTGCTTGGTTTACGTATAACAACATCCATAATTGATTGGTTTACATATAACAACATCCATGATGATTGGTTTACGTATAACAACATCCATGATAAATGATTGGTTTGCGTATAACAACATCCATGATGATTGGTTTACATATAACAACATCAATGATGATTGATTGGTTTACGTATATCAACATCCATGATGATTGGTTTACGTACAACAACATCCATGATGATTGTTTACGTATAACAACATCCATGATGATTGCTTGGTTTACGTATAACAACATCCATGGTGATTGGTTTACGTATAACAACATCCATGATGATTGATTGGTTTACGTATAACAACATCCATGATTGGTTTACGTATAACAACATCAATGATGATTGATTGGTTTACGTATAACAACATCAATGATGATTGATTGGTTTACGTATAACAACATCCATGATTGGTGTACGTATAACATCAATGATGATTAATTTGTTTACGTATAACAACATCCATGATTGGTTTACGTATAACAACATCCATGATGATTGCTTGGTTTACTTATAACAACATCCATGATGATTGCTTGGTTTACGTATAACAACATCCATGATGATTGCTTGGTTTACGTATAACAACATCCATGATGATTGGTTTACATATGACAACATCCATGATGATTGGTTTACGTATAACAACATCCATGATTTATTGGTTTACATATAACAACATCCATGATGATTGGTTTACGTATAACAACATCGATGATGATTGCTTGGTTTACTTATAACAACATCCATGATGATTGCTTGGTTTACGTATAACAACATCCATGATGATTGGTTTACATATAACAACATCCATGATGATTGGTTTACGGATAACAACATCCATGATTGATTGGTTTACATATAACAACATCCATGATGATTGGTTTACGTATAACAACATCCATGATGATTGATTGGTTTATGTATAACAACATCCATGATTGGTTTACGGATAACAACATCCATGATGATTGCTTGGTTTACGTATAACAACATCCATGATGATTGGTTTACATATAACAACATCCATGATGATTGGTTTACGTATAACAACATCCATGATTGATTGGTTTACATATAACAACATCCATGATGATTGGTTTACGTATAACAACATCCGTGATGATTGGTTTACGTATAACAACATCCATGATGATTGCTTGGTTTACGTATAACAACATCAATGATGATTGCTTGGTTTACGTATAACAACATCCATGATGATTGCTTGGTTTACGTATAACAACATCCATGATGATTGGTTTACGTATAACAACATCCATGATGATTGGTTTACGTATAACAACATCCATGATGATTGGTTTACGTATAACAACATCCATGATGATTGCTTGGTTTACGCATAACAACATCCATGGTGATTGGTTTACGTATAACAACATCCATGATGATTGATTGGTTTACGTATAACAACATCCATGATTTGTTTACGTATAACAACATCAATGATGATTGATTGGTTTACGTATAACAACATCAATGATGATTGATTGGTTTACGTATAACAACATCCATGATTGGTTTACGTATAACATCAATGATGATTAATTTGTTTACGTATAACAACATCCATGATTGGTTTACGTATAACAACATCCATGATGATTGCTTGGTTTACTTATAACAACATCCATGATGATTGCTTGGTTTACGTATAACAACATCTATGATGATTGCTTGGTTTACGTATAACAACATCCATGATGATTGGGTTACGTATAACAACATCCATGATGATTGGCTTACAAATAACAAAATCCATGATGATTGATTGGTTTACGTATAACAACATCCATGATGATTGGTTTACGTATGAAAACATTTATGATGATTGCTTGGTGTACGTATAACAACATCCATGATGATTGATTGGTTTACGTATAACAACATCCATGATGATTGGTTTACGTATAACAACATCCATGATGATTGGTTTACGTATAACAACATCCATGATGATTGATTGGTTTACGTATAACAACATCCATGATGATTGGTTTACGTATAACAACATCCATGATGATTGATTGGTTTACGTATAACCACATCCATGATGATTGATTGGTTTACGTATAACAACATCCATGATTGGTTTACGTATAACAACATCCATGATTGGTTTACATATAACAACATCCATGATGATTGCTTGGTTTACGTATAACAACATCAATGATGATTGATTGGTTTACATATAACAACATCCAAGATGATTGGTTTACGTATAACAACATCCATGATGATTGATTGGTTTACGTATTACAACATCCATGATTGGTTTACGTATAACAACATGCATGATGATTAGTTTACGTATAACACCATCCATGATTGGTTTACATATAACAACATCCATGATGATTGGTTTACGTATAACAACATCCATGATGATTGGTTTACGTATAACAACATCCATGATTGATTGGTTTACATATAACAACATCCATGATGATTGGTTTACGTATAACAACATTCATGATAATTGATTGGTTTGCGTATAACAACATCCATGATTGGTTTACGTATAACAACATCAATGATGATTGATTGGTTTACGTATAACAACATCCATGATGACTGGTTTACGTACAACAACATCCATGATGATTGGTTTACGTATAACAACATCCATGATGATTGCTTGGTTTACGCATAACAACATCCATGGTGATTGGTTTACGTATAACAACATCCATGATGATTGATTGGTTTACGTATAACAACATCCATGATTTGTTTACGTATAACAACATCAATGATGATTGATTGGTTTACGTATAACAACATCCATGATTGGTTTACGTATAACATCAATGATGATTAATTTGTTTACGTATAACAACATCCATGATTGGTTTACGTATAACATCAATGATGATTAATTTGTTTACGTATAACAACATCCATGATTGGTTTACGTATAACAACATCCATGATGATTGCTTGGTTTACTTATAACAACATCCATGATGATTGCTTGGTTTACGTATAACAACATCTATGATGATTGCTTGGTTTACGTATAACAACATCCATGATGATTGGGTTACGTATAACAACATCCATGATGATTGGTTTACGTATAACAACATCCATGATTGATTGGTTTACATTTAACAACATCCATGATGATTGGTTTACGTATAACAACATCCATAATTGATTGGTTTACATATAACAACATCCATGATGATTGGTTTACGTATAACAACATCCATGATAATTGATTGGTTTGCGTATAACAACATCCATGATGATTGGTTTACATATAACAACATCAATGATGATTGATTGGTTTACGTATAACAACATCCATGATGATTGGTTTACGTACAACAACATCCATGATGATTGATTTACGTATAACAACATCCATGATGATTGCTTGGTTTACGTATAACAACATCCATGGTGATTGGTTTACGTATAACAACATCCATGATGATTGATTGGTTTACGTATAACAACATCCATGATTGGTTTACGTATAACAACATCAATGATGATTGATTGGTGTACGTATAACAACATCAATGATGATTGATTGGTTTACGTATAACAACATCCATGATTGGTGTACGTATAACATCAATGATGATTAATTTGTTTACGTATAACAACATCCATGATTGGTTTACGTATAACAACATCCATGATGATTGCTTGGTTTACTTATAACAACATCCATGATGATTGCTTGGTTTACGTATAACAACATCCATGATGATTGCTTGGTTTACGTATAACAACATCCATGATGATTGCTTGGTTTACGTATAACAACATCCATGATTTGTTTACGTATAACAACATCAATGATGATTGATTGGTTTACGTATAACAACATCAATGATGATTGATTGGTTTACGTATAACAACATCCATGATTGGTTTACGTATAACATCAATGATGATTAATTTGTTTACGTATAACAACATCCATGATTGGTTTACGTATAACATCAATGATGATTAATTTGTTTACGTATAACAACATCCATGATTGGTTTACGTATAACAACATCCATGATGATTGCTTGGTTTACTTATAACAACATCCATGATGATTGCTTGGTTTACGTATAACAACATCCATGATGATTGCTTGGTTTACGTATAACAACATCCATGATGATTGCTTGGTTTACGTATAACAACATCCATAATTGATTGGTTTACATATAACAACATCCATGATGATTGGTTTACGTATAACAACATCCATGATAAATGATTGGTTTGCGTATAACAACATCCATGATGATTGGTTTACATATAACAACATCAATGATGATTGATTGGTTTACGTATATCAACATCCATGATGATTGGTTTACGTACAACAACATCCATGATGATTGTTTACGTATAACAACATCCATGATGATTGCTTGGTTTACGTATAACAACATCCATGGTGATTGGTTTACGTATAACAACATCCATGATGATTGATTGGTTTACGTATAACAACATCCATGATTGGTTTACGTATAACAACATCAATGATGATTGATTGGTTTACGTATAACAACATCAATGATGATTGATTGGTTTACGTATAACAACATCCATGATTGGTGTACGTATAACATCAATGATGATTAATTTGTTTACGTATAACAACATCCATGATTGGTTTACGTATAACAACATCCATGATGATTGCTTGGTTTACTTATAACAACATCCATGATGATTGCTTGGTTTACGTATAACAACATCCATGATGATTGCTTGGTTTACGTATAACAACATCCATGATGATTGGTTTACATATGACAACATCCATGATGATTGGTTTACGTATAACAACATCCATGATTTATTGGTTTACATATAACAACATCCATGATGATTGGTTTACGTATAACAACATCGATGATGATTGCTTGGTTTACTTATAACAACATCCATGATGATTGCTTGGTTTACGTATAACAACATCCATGATGATTGGTTTACATATAACAACATCCATGATGATTGGTTTACGGATAACAACATCCATGATTGATTGGTTTACATATAACAACATCCATGATGATTGGTTTACGTATAACAACATCCATGATGATTGATTGGTTTATGTATAACAACATCCATGATTGGTTTACGGATAACAACATCCATGATGATTGCTTGGTTTACGTATAACAACATCCATGATGATTGGTTTACATATAACAACATCCATGATGATTGGTTTACGTATAACAACATCCATGATTGATTGGTTTACATATAACAACATCCATGATGATTGGTTTACGTATAACAACATCCGTGATGATTGGTTTACGTATAACAACATCCATGATGATTGCTTGGTTTACGTATAACAACATCAATGATGATTGATTGGTTTACGTATAACAACATCCATGATTGGTTTACGTATAACATCAATGATGATTAATTTGTTTACGTATAACAACATCCATGATTGGTTTACGTATAACAACATCCATGATGATTGCTTGGTTTACTTATAACAACATCCATGATGATTGCTTGGTTTACGTATAACAACATCCATGATGATTGCTTGGTTTACGTATAACAACATCCATGATGATTGGTTTACGTATAACAACATCCATGATGATTGGTTTACGTATAACAACATCCATGATTGATTGGTTTACGTATAACAACATCCATGATGATTGCTTGGTTTACGTATAACAACATCCATGATGATTGGTTTACGTATAACAACATCCATGATGATTGGTTTACATATAACAACATCCATGATGATTGGTTTACGTATAACAACATCCATGATGATTGGTTTACGTATAACAACATCCATGATAATTGATTGGTTTGCGTATAACATCCATGATTGGTTTACATATAACAACATCAATGATGATTGATTGGTTTACGTATAACAACATCCATGATGATTGGTTTACGTACAACAACATCCATGATGATTGGTTTACGTATAACAACATCCATGATGATTGCTTGGTTTACGTATAACAACATCCATGGTGATTGGTTCACGTATAACAACATCCATGATGATTGATTGGTTTTCGTATAACAACATCCATGATTGGTTTACGTATAACAACATCAATGATGATTGATTGGTTTACGTATAACAACATCAATGATGATTGATTGGTTTACGTATACCAACATCAATGATTGGTTTACGTATAACATCAATGATGATTAATTTGTTTACGTATAACAACATCCATGATTGGTTTACGTATATCAACATCCATGATGATTGCTTGGTTTACTTATAACAACATCCATGATGATTGCTTGGTTTACGTATAACAACATCCATGATGATTGCTTGGTTTACTTATAACAACATCCATGATGATTGCTTGGTTTACGTATAACAACATCCATGATGATTGCTTGGTTTATGTATAACAACATCCATGATGATTGGTTTACATATAACAACATCCATGATGATTGGTTTACGTATAACAACATCCATGTTTTATTGGTTTACATATAACAACATCCATGTTTTATTGGTTTACATATAACAACATCCATGATGATTGGTTTACGTATAACAACATCCATGATGATTGCTTGGTTTACGTATAACAACATCCATGATGATTGGTTTACATATAACAACATCCAAGATGATTGGTTTACGTATAACAACATCCATGATGATTGGTTTATGTATAACAACATCCATGATGATTGATTGGTTTATGTATAACAACATCCATGATTGGTTTACGTATAACAACATCAATGATGATTGATTGGTTTACGTATAACAACATCCATGACGATTGGTTTATGTATAACAACATCCGTGATGATTGGTTTACGTATAACAACATCCATGATGATTGCTTGGTTTACGTATAACAACATCCATGATGATTGGTTTACATATAACAACATCCATGATGATTGATTGGTTTACGTATAACAACATCCATGATTGGTTTACGTATAACAACATCAATGATGATTGATTGGTTTACGTATAACAACATCCATGATTGGTTTACGTATAACATCAATGATTAATGATTGGTTTACGTATAACAACATCCATGATGATTGGTTTACGTATAACAACATCCATGATTGGTTTACGTATAACAACATCCATGATGATTGGTTTACATATAACAATATCCATGATGATTGGTTTACGTATAACAACATCCATGATGATTGGTTTACGTATAACAACATCCATGCTTGATTGGTTTACATATAACAACATCCATGATGATTGGTTTACGTATAACAACATCCATGATGATTGGTTTACATATAACAACATCCATGATGATTGGTTTACGTATAACAACATCCATGATGATTGGTTTACGTATAACAACATCCATGATAATTGATTGGTTTGCGTATAACATCCATGATTGGTTTACGTATAACAACATCAATGATGATTGATTGGTTTACGTATAACAACATCCATGATGATTGGTTTACGTACAACAACATCCATGATGATTGGTTTACGTATAACAACATCCATGATGATTGCTTGGTTTACGTATAACAACATCCATGGTGATTGGTTTACGTATAACAACATCCATGATGATTGATTGGTTTTCGTATAACAACATCCATGATTGGTTTACGTATAACAACATCAATGATGATTGATTGGTTTACGTATAACAACATCAATGATGATTGATTGGTTTACGTATTCCAACATCAATGATTGGTTTACGTATAACATCAATGATGATTAATTTGTTTACGTATAACAACATCCATGATTGGTTTACGTATAACAATATCCATGATGATTGGTTTACGTATAACAACATCCATGATGATTGGTTTACGTATAACAACATCCATGCTTGATTGGTTTACATATAACAACATCCATGATGATTGGTTTACGTATAACAACATCCATGATGATTGGTTTACGTATAACAACATCCATGATGATTGGTTTACGTATAACAACATCCATGATAATTGATTGGTTTGCGTATAACATCCATGATTGGTTTACGTATAACAACATCAATGATGATTGATTGGTTTACGTATAACAACATCCATGATGATTGGTTTACATATAACAACATCCATGATGATTGGTTTACGTATAACAACATCCATGATGATTGGTTTACGTATAACAACATCCATGATAATTGATTGGTTTGCGTATAACATCCATGATTGGTTTACGTATAACAACATCCATGATGATTGCTTGGTTTACTTATAACAACATCCATGATGATTGCTTGGTTTACGTATAACAACATCCATGATGATTGCTTGGTTTACTTATAACAACATCCATGATGATTGCTTGGTTTACGTATAACAACATCCATGATGATTGCTTGGTTTATGTATAACAACATCCATGATGATTGGTTTACATATAACAACATCCATGATGATTGGTTTACGTATAACAACATCCATGTTTTATTGGTTTACATATAACAACATCCATGATGATTGGTTTACGTATAACAACATCCATGATGATTGCTTGGTTTACTTATAACAACATCCATGATGATTGCTTGGTTTACGTATAACAACATCCATGATGATTGGTTTACATATAACAACATCCAAGATGATTGGTTTACGTATAACAACATCCATGATGATTGGTTTATGTATAACAACATCCATGATGATTGATTGGTTTATGTATAACAACATCCATGATTGGTTTACGTATAACAACATCAATGATGATTGATTGGTTTACGTATAACAACATCCATGACGATTGGTTTATGTATAACAACATCCGTGATGATTGGTTTACGTATAACAACATCCATGATGATTGCTTGGTTTACGTATAACAACATCCATGATGATTGGTTTACATATAACAACATCCATGATGATTGATTGGTTTACGTATAACAACATCCATGATTGGTTTACGTATAACAACATCAATGATGATTGATTGGTTTACGTATAACAACATCCATGATTGGTTTACGTATAACATCAATGATTAATGATTGGTTTACGTATAACAACATCCATGATTGGTTTACGTATAACAACATCCATGAGGATTGCTTGGTTTATGTATAACAACATCCATGATGATTGCTTGGTTTACGTATAACAACATCCATGACGATTGCTTGGTTTACGTATAACAACATCCATGATGATTGGTTTACGTATAACAACATCCATGATTGGTTTACGTATAACAACATCCATGATGATTGGTTTACATATAACAATATCCATGATGATTGGTTTACGTATAACAACATCCATGATGATTGGTTTACGTATAACAACATCCATGCTTGATTGGTTTACATATAACAACATCCATGATGATTGGTTTACGTATAACAACATCCATGATGATTGATTGGTTTATGTATAACTTTCAGCATTAATGGCGCCTTATCAGATGTGTAAGTTACCCATGTCTTGGGCACTAATACACCCCCATGCCATCACAGATGCTGGCTTTTCAACTTTGCGCCTATAACAATACGGATGGTTCTTTTCCTCTTTGGTCCGGAGGACACGACGTCCACAGTTTCCAAAAACAATTTGAAATGTGGACTCGTCAGACCACAGAACACTTTTCCACTTTGTATCAGTCCATCTTATATGAGCTCAGGCCCAGCGAAGCCGACGGCGTTTCTGGATGTTGTTGATAAACGGTTTTCGCCTTGCATAGGAGAGTTTTAACTTGCACTTACAGATGTAGCGACCAACTGTAGTTACTGACAGTGGGTTTCTGAAGTGTTCCTGAGCCCATGTGGTGATATCCTTTACACACTGATGTCGCTTGTTGATGCAGTACAGCCTGAGGGATCGAAGGTCACGGGCTTAGCTGCTTACGTGCAGTGATTTCTCCTGATTCTCTGAACCTTTTGATGACATTACGGACCGTAGATGGGGAAATCCCTAAATTCCTTGCAATAGCTGGTTGAGAAAGGTTTTTCTTAAACTGTTCAGCAATTTGCTTACGCATTTGTTGACAAAGTGGTGACCCTCTCCCCATCCTTGTTTGTGAATGACTGAGCATTTCATGGAATCTACTTTTATACCCAATCATGGCACCCACCTGTTCCCAATTTGCCTGTTCACCTGTGGGATGTTCCAAAGAAGTGTTTGATGAGCATTCCTCAACTTTATCAGTATTTATTGCCCCCTTTCCCAACTTCTTTGTCACGTGTTGCTGGCATCAAATTCTAAAGTTAATGATTATTTGCAAAAAAATTTTTTTTTATCAGTTTGAACATCAAATATGTTGTCTTTGTAGCATAATATGGGTTGAAAATGATTTGCAAATCATTGTATTCAGTTTATATTTATATCAAACACAATTTCCCAACTCGTATGGAAACGGGGTTTGTATATATACATATACATATATATATTTATATATATATATACATATTAGGGATGTGGGAAAAAATTGATTCGAATTCGAATCGCGATTCTCACGTTGTGCGATTCAGAATCGATTCTCATTTTTAAAAAATCTATTTTTTATTTAATCAATCAATCAATCAATCAATGTTTATTTATATAGCCCTAAATCACAAGTGTCTCAAAGGGCTGTACAAGCCACAACGACATCCTCGGTACAGAGCCCACATACGGGCAAGGAAAACTCACCCCAGTGGGACGTCAATGTGAATGACTATGAGAAACCTTGGAGAGGACCGCATATGTGGGTAACGCCCCCCCCCCCCCCCCCTCTCTAGGGGAGACCGAAAGCAATGGATGTCGAGTTGGTCTGACATAATATTGTGAAAGTCCAACACATCAGCGAAAGTCCATTCCATGGTGGGGCCAGCAGGAACCATCCCGAGCGGAGACGGGTCAGCAGCGTAGAGATGTCCCCATCCGATGCACAGGCTAGCGGTCCACCCCGGAGCAGAGTAGAAAAGAAAAGAAAAGAAACGGCAGATCAACTGGTCTAAAAAGAGAGTCTATTTAAAGGCTAGAGTATACAAATGAGTTTTAAGATGAGACTTAAATGCTTCTACTGAGGTAGCATCTCTAACTTTTACCGGGAGGGCATTCCATAGTATTGGAGCCCGAATAGAAAACGCTCTATAGCCCGCAGACTTTTTTTGGGCTCTGGGAATCACTAATAAGCCGGAGTTCTTTGAACGCAGATTTCTTGCGGGGACATATGGTACAATACAATCGGCAAGATAGGCAGGAGCTTGACCGTGTAGTATTTTATACGTAAGTAGTAAAACCGTATAATCATTTTTTAAAATTTTTTTTTTATTAATCAATCCAACAAAACAATACACAGCAATACCATAACAATGCAATCCAATTCCAAAACCAAATTCGACCCAGCAACACTCAGAACTGCAATAAACAGAGCAATTGAGAGGAGACACAAAAGCGACACAGAACAAACCAAAAGTAGTGAAACAAAAATGAATATTATCGACAGCAGTATCAATATTAGTTACAATTTCAACATAGCAGTGATTAAAAATCCCTAATTGACATTATCATTAGACATTTATAAAAATAAAAATAAATGAACAATAGTGTCACAGTGGCTTACACTTGGACTACAATTACCAAACTTCTTACATTATTATCTCCTTCGGTTGTGAACAAGCAAGCCACTTATTTAATTCTTCTGCAGATAAGGACTGGATCTACATAGAAAAAAATATGTTAACGAATTTGGACATTGATGTGGGGAGTTTATATTATACTAAAAAAATACCTAATGAATTGAGGCAGAGCCCAATAGAAGCCACCTTTAACATTCTAAAACTGTGTCAGAAAATACTAGGAATCAAGTCAATGACATCTGTAAATCAACCGCTTTGGTACAATCCCAATATCATAATTAATAAAAATGTGGTTAAATGGACAACATGGAAAGACAGAGGTATTACCAAACCTCATCATATTATTAATACAAACTCTTTTAAACCGTTCAATGATTTAGTTGATCAATATAATGTACCCAGAAATCATTTTTTAAATGTTATCTCTTTAAAACACGCTGTAAATAAATGCATATCCTCTGAAAGTATGTCTTTAAATAGCCATGAACTGGAAGATGCACTTTTTAATCAAGATACATTTAAGAAATTAATTAAACTATTTTATGGAATAATAAACACCACACTAGAAATGCAAATGATGCATGTGTTCGGAAATGGATGATGGACTTAAACATTTTAGATGAGAGACATATCATGGAATGATATTTGGAAAAATTGATAGTGTATTTGTTATTGATGTCGATAGTGTATGTGGTATTGTTGTTGATAGTGTATTTATTATTGTTGTTCTGTGTGCAGCTGAAGCAGACTTGCATGCAGTGAGTGAAGCGTGTCTTCCCTACCTGAGCTGCAGACAACCTGTCAGACTCCAACAGGCGTGTTTGAGGTAAAAGACAACATGATTAAACATTGTGTGTGTGTGTGTGTGCGTGTACTTGATTAAACATTGTGTGTGCATGTGTGTACGCGATGAAACATTGTGTGTCCTGCTCAGATGTTTCCAGAAGATGATCCAAGTGGATCCAGACACTTTGTGGCTGACCCTCACTGAGCTGCACTGCTACCTCCCACACCCCCCACACCCCCACCTGCACCCCCTACAGCTGAGGGGGAGGGGCCGACCCAGAGACGAATACTCGGACAATGTCCTGCACCTGCTGAGGGAAGACTTTGACCACTGATGTGAAGAAGAGCTTGAACACAACACGTTTATATTTGTCACAAATTATGGAACATCATTTTTACCCACTGGAATAAAATGTTTGATGTACTGTCCCGTGGTCTGGTCAACACGTACACACAGTCACATGGTCTGGTCAACACCATTTGTATCATCTACATCAACAATATTTGCCTGAGTGTAACTTTTTTATGATGTTTTCTTGGAGGTTCTTCTTGTTTTGTGCACATTTTTCAAACAAAGCAAACATGCTATCAGGATTTTATGATCAAGTTTTATTACAAACATGAGGTCTGTAAAAAAAAAAAAAAAAAAGGAGAGAGAAGGTAAGTGTGTGTGCAAGTGTGTCTGTGTAAGTGTGTGTCTGTAAGTGGCCTATAAGCAAACAAACTTTAGAAGTTCTCTAAAAGGTCCATGATCCTCTTGTGCTCCGCATCCTTGAACTCCTCACTTTTACCATCTCCAATGCTCTCTGCGTACTCTGTCAACACAAACACACAATGTGTATATATATATATACATAAATACATATATAAATACATATTTATATATGCTGCATTTAGTGACTCACCTCTCATGATGTGTCGCACTACTTTGATGGAGCCGCCTCTCAAGTTGAGAATTTGATGAACTCTCTGCTGCAGCTAAAACAAGAAGACAGAACAATGATCAAACATGTCAAACAAGAAGACAAAACAATGATCAAACATGTCAAACAAGACATAACAATGATCAAACATGTCAAACAAGACAAAACAATGATCAAACATGTCAAACAAGAAGACTAAACAATTATCAAACATGTCAAACAAGACAAAACAATGATCAAACATGTCAAACAAGACAAAACAATGATCAAACATGTCAATCAAGAAGACAAAACAATGATCAAACAGGTCAAACAAGATAAAACAATGATCAAACATGTCAAATGAGACAAAACAATGATCAAATATGTCAAACAAGAAGATAAAACAATGATCAAACATGTCAAACAAGACAAAACAATGTTTAAACATGTCAATAAAGAAGACAACAATGATCAAACATGTCAAACAAGAAGACAAAACAATGATCAAACATGTCAAACAAGAAGACTAAACAATGATCAAACATGTCAAACAAGACAAAACAATGATCAAACATGTCAAACAAAGACAAAACAATGATCAAACATGTCAAACAAGAAGACAAAACAATGATCAAACATGTCAATCAAGAAGACAAAACAATGATCAAACATGTCAATCAAGAAGACAAAACAATGATCAAACATGTCAATCAAGAAGACAAAACAATGATCAAACATGTCAAACAAGAAGACAAAACAATGATCAAACAAGAAGACAAAACAATGATCAAACATGTCAATCAAGAAGACAAAACAATGATCAAACATGTCAAACAAGAAGACAAAACAATGATCAAACATGTCAAACAAGAAGACAGAACAATGATCAAACATGTCAAACAAGAAGACAAAACAATGATCAAACATGTCAAACAAGAAGACAAAACAATGATCAAACATGTCAATCAAGAAGACAAAACAATGATCAAACATGTCAAACAAGAAGACAAAACAATGATCAAACATGTCAAACAAGAAGACAAAACAATGATCAAACATGTCAATCAAGAAGACAAAACAATGATCAAACATGTCAAACAAGAAGACAAAACAATGATCAAACATGTCAATCAAGAAGACAAAACAATGATCAAACTTGTCAAACAAGAAGACAAAACAATGATCAAACATGTCAAACAAGAAGACTAAACAATGATCAAACATGTCAAACAAGAAGACAAAACAATGATCAAACATGTCAAACAAGACAAAACAATGATCAAACATGTCAAACAAGAAGACAAAACAATGATCAAACATGTCAAACAAGAAGACAAAACAATGATCAAACATGTCAAACAAGAAGACAAAACAATGATCAAACATGTCAATCAAGAAGACAAAACAATGATCAAACATGTCAAACAAGAAGACTAAACAATGATCAAACATGTCAAACAAGAAGACAAAACAATGATCAAACATGTCAAACAAGAAGACAAAACAATGATCAAACATGTCAAACAAGAAGACAAAACAATGATCAAACATGTCAAACAATAAGACAAAACAATGATCAAACATGTCAATCAAGAAGACAAAACAATGATCAAACATGTCAATCAAGAAGACAAAACAATGATCAAACATGTCAAACAAGAAGACTAAACAATGATCAAACATGTCAATCAAGAAGACAAAACAATGATCAAACATGTCAAACAAGAAGACTAAACAATGATCAAACATGTCAAACAAGAAGACAAAACAATGATCAAACATGTCAAACAAGAAGACAAAACAATGATCAAACATGTCAAACAAGAAGACAAAACAATGATCAAACATGTCAAACAAGAAGACAAAACAATGATCAAACATGTCAAACAAGAAGACTAAACAATGATCAAACATGTCAAACAAGAAGACAAAACAATGATCAAACATGTCAAACAAGACAAAACAATGATCAAACATGTCAAACAAGAAGACAAAACAATGATCAAACATGTCAAACAAGAAGACAAAACAATGATCAAACATGTCAAACAAGAAGACAAAACAATGATCAAACATGTCAATCAAGAAGACAAAACAATGATCAAACATGTCAAACAAGAAGACTAAACAATGATCAAACATGTCAAACAAGAAGACAAAACAATGATCAAACATGTCAAACAAGAAGACAAAACAATGATCAAACATGTCAAACAAGAAGACAAAACAATGATCAAACATGTCAAACAAGAAGACAAAACAATGATCAAACATGTCAATCAAGAAGACTAAACAATGATCAAACATGTCAAACAAGAAGACAAAACAATGATCAAACATGTCAAACAAGAAGACAGAACAATGATCAAACATGTCAAACAAGAAGACAAAACAATGATCAAACATGTCAAACAAGAAGACAAAACAATGATCAAACATGTCAATCAAGAAGACAAAACAATGATCAAACATGTCAAACAAGAAGACAAAACAATGATCAAACATGTCAAACAAGAAGACAAAACAATGATCAAACATGTCAATCAAGAAGACAAAACAATGATCAAACATGTCAAACAAGAAGACAAAACAATGATCAAACATGTCAAATAAGAAGACAAAACAATGATCAAACATGTAAAAACAAACTAGGGTCAGATGCTACCGTTTAGAACCCGGTCTTTGGCAGGCACCATCTTAGAATAAGACCACACAAATCTTTGCCTGACTGTAATGTGCTGCCACATGATGGCATAAACCAGTACTGTTGGTCATGTAGGACTTGATTCATGTGTTAGTCATTGTATCGATCTGTGCATTACTTGGTCATGTAGGACAGTGTAGACTTGTGGTTGTAGATACACAAGTCCAATGTATGGAAACATCATATAGGTACCATTCACACATCACATGATCATGTAGGACAGTGTAGACTTGTGTGGTTGTAGTGTAGATACACAAGTCCAATGTATGGAAACATCATATACAGTGGTGGTCAAAAGTGTACATACACTTGTAAAGAACATAATGTCATGGCTGTCTTGAGTTTCCAATCATTTCTACAACTCTTATTTTTTTGTAATAGAGTGATTGGAGCACATACTTGTTGGTCACAAAAAAAATTCATGAAGTTTGGTTCTTTTATGAATTTATTATGGGTCTACTGAAAATGTGACCAAATCTGCTGGGTCAAAAGTATACATACAGCAACATACATGATCAATTTTGGTGATGTAGAAAAGTTACAATCAAATCAAATGAGCTTCATGGCCTCTTAACTTCATGTGAGTGATTATGATTGTTGACTTCTCAGAGTCCATTTAAATAGGGCTCATGTGATGCAGTCATTAGACTCGGTTACAAACGCGACAATGGGAAAGTCAAAGGAATACAGCACAAATCTGAAAAAACGAATCATTGACTTGAACAAGTCAGGAAAGTCACTTGGAGCCATTTCAAAGCAGCTTAAGGTCCCAAGAGCAACTGTGCAGACAAGTGTTCATAAGTATAAAGTGCATGGCACAGTTTTGTCACTGCCACGATCAGGAAGAAAACGCAAGCTATCACCTGCTGCTGAGAGAAAATTGGTCAGGATGATCAAGAGTCAACCGAGAACCACCAAAAAGCAGGTCTGCAATGAATTGGAAGCTGCTGGAACACAGGTGTCAGTGTCCACAGTCAAGCATCGCCATTGACTGAGAGGCTACCATGCAAGAAGGAAGCCTTTGCTCCAGAAGCCACACCTTAAGGCTCGTCTAAAGTTTGCTGCTCATCACATGGACAAAGATAAGACCTTCTGGAGGAAAGTTCTGTGGTCAGATGAAACAAAAATGGAGCTGTTTGGCCACAATACCCAGCAATATGTTTGGAAGAGAAAAAGTGAAGCCTTTAATCCCAGGAACACCGTGCCTACCGTCAAGCATGGTGGTGGATGCTGCCAATGGAACTGGTGCTTTAAATGGGACAATGAAAAAGGAGGATTACCTCCAAATTTCTCAGGACAACCTAAAATCATCAGCCCGGCGGTTGGCTCTTGGGCGCAGTTGGGTGTTACAACAGGACAATCACCCCAAACACACTGTCAAAAGTGGTAAAGGAATGGCTAAATCAGGGTAGAATGAAGACTTTAGAATGGCCTTCCCAAAGTCCTGACTTAAACGTGTGGACAATGCTGAAGAAACAAGTCCATGTCAGAAAACCTACAAATTTAGCTGAACTGCACCAATTTTGTCAAGAGGAGTAGTCAAAAATTCAAGCAGAAGCTTGCCAGAAGCTTGTGGATGGCTACCAAAAGCGCCTTATTGCAGTGAAACTTGCCAAGGGACATGAAACCAAATATTAACATCTCAAAGACTTCTATGGAATTACAAAAACAGAGACTCCGACACTGGGGTCCCCCTCTGGAGCCAGGCCCGGAGTTGGCGCACAATGGCGAGCGCCTGTCCCCATGCTCACTTGGTGGTTCTCTAACAAGGCCACCAACTGCTCCACAGTTGGAGGGCTTACTTGTGCGGCGTATTTTCGGGCATCAGGCGGCAAGGCTCGGATACAGCGGTCTATCACCAGTCGGTCCACGGAGGGGGGGTTCCCTTCGCTCGTTAGCCAGCTGTGTGTTATGCGATCGTGGCGGATGGGTGGGCTGAAAGGTCCTGTTGTGATATTGTTGGGCCCTGGCAGGCAGACTGCACCCTTGGCTGGCGAGAATGGTTTGCCAAGGGACATGTAAGCATCTTTGCCATCAGAGAGGTGCTCCAGGCGTCCACTGGCTTCTCCCCCTTTGAGCTAGTTTATGGCCGACGTCCCCGAGGCGTACTGGACATTGCGAAAGAAACCTGGGAGAACCAACCCTCGCCACACCGCAGTGTGATCGACCATGTCGCCCAACTACAAGCCCGGGCTCGCAAAATCTGGCCCTAGTAAGAGAACATGGAAAAAGCCCAAAGAGAACAGGCAAGAACGTATAACACTCCGAGAGTTCCAGGTTGGGGAAAAAGTGCTGGTATTAGTTCCGTCTAGCGAATGCAAGTTCTTGGCCAGATGGCAGGGGTCTTACGAGGTAATTGAGAGAATGGGGCCCGTCAACTACGAGGTAAACATGCCAGGCCAGCGGAAAGGTCACAAAATTTACCATGTAAATATTCTGAAAAAATGGCTTGCGGCAGAGTCGTTGCCACCTACTGCGTTTTTAACGGCACACTCTCTGCAGACCACTCCCCCGGTACCTATAGGAGAGGACCTCTCCCTGTCCCAAAAGCAGGATGTGAAGGAACTTCTAGGACGGAACCAGGACCGCCTCTCTGAACTGCCAGGAAGGACCCAGGTGATCAAACATGACATTTCAAACATGACATTGAGAACCAAAGGCCCTACCGAATCCCAGAAGCCAGGCGGGCGGTTATAAAAGAAGAGGTAAAGAAAATGTTAGAACTTGGGGTAATAGAGGAATCCCATAGTTCATGGTACAGCCCGATTGTTATTGTTCCAAAACCAGACGGGTCCCTGAGATTTTGTAATGACTTTCGCAAATTGAATGAGATATCACTGTGTGATGCTTATCCCGTGCCCAGAGTAGATTAGATGATAGAGCGGCTTGGCCCTGCTCGTTTCGTCAGCACCCTGGACCTGACCAAGGGCTACTGGCAGGAGTCATTGACGGAAAGGGCGGAACCTAAAACGGCTTTCTCCACACCCGAGGGGCTATTCCAATATACCGTCTTACCGTTCGGGATCCAAGGGGCCCCGGCAACATTCCAGAGGATGATGGACAGAGTTCTACGGCCCCACCAAGAATATGCAGCCACCTACCTGGACGATATTGTGATTCATAGCACCAGCTGGTCTCTCCATCTCCAGCATCTCGACGCGGTCCGAGGAGCCCTTAGACGTGCCGGACTGACTGTCAACGCTAAGAAGTGCCGAGTGGGTCTGACTGAGACTGATTATCTCGGCTACACAATAGGAAGAGGCTGCGTGAAAACCCCAGGCCCACAAAGTGGAGCGCATCAGGGAACGGCCCCGCCCCTTGACGAAAAAGCAAGTCAAATCATTTATTGGCCTGGTATCATATTACCAAAAGTTTATAAAATAATTATCTACGATTGCAACACCGCTATATGAACTGACACGAAACAAACTGCCCCATCATGTCACCTGGATGGTTGAGGCCGAGACTGCCTTCCAGATGTTGAAAATAGCCCTGTGTGAAGAACCCGTGTTGAAAGCCCCCGACTTCAGTCAGCCGTTCATCCTCCACACAGATGCCTCAGGCACGGGCATTGGAGCCGTGCTCGCCCAGCTCGTGGACGGAGAAGAGCACCCAGTGACATTTATTAGTCGGAAGCTCCAGAGCCATGAGAAAAACTATGCCACAGTGGACAATGAGTGCTTGGCAGTCAAATGGGCACTACACCACCTCCGCTACTACCTATGGGGTAGGACCTTCACCTTGGTGACAGACCACGCCCCCTTGAAGAGGATGTCCACAAATAAGGATCGAAACGGTCGTGTCACACGCTGGTTCCTGGAACTACAGAATTACCACTTCACCGTGGAATATCGGCCTAGGAAGGTGATCCCACATGCAGACGCCATGTCCTGGCTCTATGAAGAGGACAAAGAAGCTCCCGGACCGAGCGGCGAGCTTAGGGGGGGATATGTGGAGTGTCACTCCAGCACCGCCTGACAGGTAGGCACCTCACAGGGGAGGAGCCAGGGCATGGAGGCAGAGTGGAACACAGAGGACAACGCCCCAGCCTTGGCCGCATCATTGAAGGGCGGTACATTCCCCTGTACCTGTTCAATCAGCCTGAAGTGCCACCAGCTGTGCGGCCAGGTAGGGCCCAGCTGCAAACTGTTCTTAACTCTGCCTCATTCAGGTCTGGCTCTCCTCTGTGTCAAGGCAAGTGCATCAAGCGGTAAGTGAGACATCCACTAGTTCCCCATTAATGACATTATTAGGGAAATGTTTTCTGATATTATGTTTTCTCTTGTTTGGTAGGCAATTACCTAGGACATGTAAAGAAGTGTGCTTTGTGAAGGATTGAGAGCCCCAGGAGGGAGATATTTATATTTGTTAATGGACACTTTAAGTTTGATACTTCCACACCCTGCCCTTCCTACAAGGACTTGTGCAATAAATGCCCTTTTCAGCTTTCTGCAAACCCAATCCTGTGTCTTGGTGAGAATCAGGTGCCACAATATATATATATATATATATATATATATATATATATATATATATATATATATATATATATATATATATATATATATATATATATATATATACATATATATATATATATATATATATATATATATATATATATATATATATATATATATATGTATATATGTATATATATATATACATATATATACACATATATATACATATATATATATATATATATATATACATATATATATATATACATATATATACATATATATATATATATATATATATATATACATATATATATATATATATATATATATATATACATATATATATATATATATATATATATACATATATACATACATATATATACATATATATACATATATATATACATATATATATATACATATATATATATATATATATATATATATATACATATATACATATATATATATATATATATATATATATATATATATAGAATCAGGTGCCACAATATATATATATATATATATATATATATATATATATATATATATATATATATATATATATATATATATATATATATACATATATATATATATGTATACATATATATATATATATGTATATATATATATACCGTCATTTCCGGACTATAAGCTGCTACTTTTTCCCCTCGTTCTGGTCCCTGCGGCTTATACAAGGGTGCGGCTTATTTACGGCCTGTTCTTCTCCGACACCGACGAAGAGGATTTCGGTGGTTTTAGTACGCAGGAGGAAGACGATGACACAATGATTAAAGACTGACTTTTCATATACCGGTAAGCTGGTTATTTTGATAACGTACGTAAAGGCGAGCACTTTGTATTACTTTGCACCATTGTATTATTTGTACTCTGCACGAATGCTGTTCGCCATGTCAAAGATGTGAAAGTTTGATTGAATGTTCGAAAGATTTATTGTTAATAAATGGGACGCTTTGCGTTCCCAAACAGTCATCTCTGTCCCGAAAATCCCCTCCGTGGTAGCAGGAACCCCTATATACTACGGTAATTACACATCAAAACCATGTGGCTTATAGTCGGGTGCGGCTTATATATGGAGCAATCTGTATTTTCCCCTAAATTTAGCTGGTGCGGCTTATAGTCCGGAAATTACGGTAGTCAAAAAGTTTGGGGACCCCTGATCTAAAACAACAACACAAAACAATTATCATAATCCTCTAAAGCAACAAAAAAGTGTATACTTCACAACAATAACGATACAGTGTGCGTATAGTCACATAAAATACTTTGTTGACAAATTGTACACATTTGTAGGCATGAAAACAACAATAATAATAATAATTGATACAAGTCATTGTACCTGTGATAGTCCTGAGTTGCTGATCTCCACCATGATGTAGCAGATAGACTGGAGAACAAAGAGTCCAGCATCCAGTCGACGCATGTAGAACTCATCTTCCATGTTGTCGTCCAGGATCTCACCACGCCGCACCATCTCCTGCACGCACACATTTAGCACAATAATCACCATTTCCTGCACACACACATTTAGCACAATAATCACCATCCCCTGCACGCACACATTTAGCACATCTGCCAATACGCACACAGGCCAATTTAATCATCTGTCAATACGTAGACAAGCCATTATAATTAGCTGTCAATACCGGACTGGCCACATTAATTAGCTGCCAATACGCAGACAGGCCACATGAATAAGCTGCCACTATGCAGACAGGCCACAATAATTAGCTGTCAGTACGTAGACAGGCCACGATAGTCCGCTGCCTATACGTAGACAGGCCACAATAATTAGCTGTCGATACGCAGACAGGCCAATAAAATTAGCTGCCACTATGCAGACAGGCCACAATAATTAGCTGCCAATACGCACACAGGCCACAATAATTAGCTGTCAGTACCGGACAGGCCACAATAATAAGCTGCCACTATGCAGACAGGCCACAATAATTAGCTGCCAGAACGTAGACAGGCCACAATAGTCCGCTGCCTAAACGTAGACAGGCCATAATAATTAGCTGTCGATACGCAGACAGGCCAATATAATTAGCTGCCACTATGCAGACAGGCCACAATAATTAGCTGCCAATTCGCACACAGGCCACAATAATTAGCTGCCAATACCGGACAGGCCACAATAATAAGCTGCCACTATGCAGACAGGCCACAATAATTAGCTGCCAGTACGTAGACAGGCCACGATAGTCCGCTGCCTATATGTAGACAGGCCACAATAATTAGCTTGCAATACACACACAGGCCACAATAATTAACTGCCAATATGCACACAAGCCACAATAATCAGCTGCCATTATGCGCAAAGGCCACATTAATTAGCTGCCTATATGCACACAGGCCACTATAATCAGATGCCAATTCGCACACAGGCCACAATTATCAGATGCCAATACGTACACAGGCCATCTACACTGTAGATGGTATCTTAACTCTCACACTGTAGATGGTATCTTAACTCTCACAAAGTAGATGGTATCTAAACTCTCACACTGTCGATGGTATCTTAACTCTCACACTGTCGATGGTATCTTAACTCTCACACTGTAGATGGTATCTTAACTCTCACACTGTAGATGGTATCTTAACTCTCACACTGTAGATGGTACCTTAACTCTAACACAAGATGAAAGGATGTATGAAATAGAATGGAGGAATGAAAGGATGTATACAAATAGAACAGATGGATGAATACATATGGAAATAGCACAAAGGGATGAAAGGAGCTATGAAAATAGAACAGAGGGATGAAGGAGGTATGGAAATAGAATAAGGGGGATGAAAAGAGGTATACAAATAGAACAGAGGGATGAAAAGAGGTATACAAATAGTACAGAGTAATGAAAGGAGGTATACAAATAGAACGGAGAATGAAAGGATGTATACAAATAGAAATGGAGGGATGAAAAGAGGTATACAAATAGAACAAAGGGATGAAAAGAGGTATACAAATAGAAAAGAGGGATGAAAAGAGGTGTACTAATAGAACAGAGGATGAAAGGATGTATACAAATAGAAATGGAGGGATGAAAAGAGGTATACTAATAGAACAGAGAGATGAAAAGAGGTATAAAAATAGAATGGAGGGATGAGAGGATGTATACAAATAAAACAGAGGGATTAAAAAGAGGTATACAAAAAGAACAGAGGGATAAAATGTGGTATACAAATAGAACAGAGGGATTTAAGGAGGTATACAATTACAACAGAGGATGGAAGGATGTATACAAATAGAAATGGAGGGATGAAAAGAGGTATACAAATAGAACAGAGGGATGAAAAGATGTATACAAATAAAACAGAGGGATGAAAAGAGGTATACAAATAGAACAGAGGGATAAAATGTGGTATACAAATAGAACAGAGGGATGAAAAGAGGTATACAAATAGAACAGAGGGATGAAAAGAGGTATACAAATAGAATGGAGGGATGAAAGGATGTATACAAATAGAACAGAGGGATGAAAAGAGATGTGCAAATAGAACAGAGGGATGAAAAGAGGTGTACAAATAGAACAGAGGGAGGAAAAGAGGTATACAAATAGAATGGAGGAATGAAAGGAGGTATAGAAAACCTTACATGTTTCTCCCCTTCGATCCTCTTGTCAGCCTGTTGGACAGCCTCCAGGTATTTAAAATGTAAGTCCATCAGACGATCCACCTGACACACCAAATATATATATTTACATTTATAGAAAACTTTATGCATCAAATCATATATTATCTATATATATATATATATATATTTACATTTATAGAAAACTATATACATCAAATCATATATTATCTATATATATATTTACATTTATACAAAACTATATACATCAAATCATATTGTATCTATATATACAGTATATATATATTTAGATTTATAGAAAACTATACACATCAAATCATATATTATCTATATATATATATATATATATATATATATATATATATATATATATATATATATATATATATATATATATATATATATATATATATATATATATATATATATATATATACAGTAAAATACTTCCTTTATGTTTTACGTCTACATTTGCATTCACAACCTTGCCAATATTTTTCATACATATAATATATATTTTTTATACATGTGTGTATATTAGGGTTGTCCTGATACCAATGTTTTGGTACCGGTGCCAACATGTATTTCCATACTTTTCATAATTAAAGTCCTCATGTGTCCAGAGACATATTTCCTGTGTTTATACACATAATATATTTTATATTAAAAAGGAAAAAAAATGAGTGACTATAAAAATATGGATGTAAACATAGTAGTATCGACTAGATACACTCTTGTACTTGGTATCATTACAGTGGATGTCAGGTATAGATCCACCCATGGCATTTGTTTACATTAGTGGGCGCTAGCTTGTTAGCAGTGAGCTATTGTATCCTCCTACCGTGTGTAGTGAAGCATGTTTAGCTATTCCTCGTCCTCCAGTGATAATAAACTTTGTTTGTCGTCATGGAGATGAGGATTAGTGATTTAAAAGAAGCTAAAACACTGCAGACTGCGGATGGACATTAGCCGCTAGCTATGTTTTAAAGCACTTCTTGTAGAGCGGCAATTTTTGTATAACTTCACCTTTATTGTTAGTTTTTAAGCTGTTCTCCCTTTTCTGTCTACACACTGTGTCTGCTTGTAAGTACTCTGTGTGTGCGCGCTGCCCAACATGCATGTAATAGCAGCTATGTCACCACATGACGATGGCGTGCTGTCATGCCCGTTAAAAAAAAAGAAAAGGGAACCGGTATGTTTTAAAGGCAGTAAAGTACCGTTTATGATTGATTAGTAGCGCGGTACTTAATTAGTAATGGTATACCGTACATCCCTAGTGTGTGTGTGTGTGTGTGTGTGTGTATATACATTTACATGTTGGTTTAATAGTGTATGGTCATGTAATACTACATGTTGGTTTAAAAGTATGTAGCCAAAACAAGCAAACTAAACATAACAGTATGTGCACTGGCTGCTAGAACACACACTTTGTACTACACAGCACTGACATTACACACTAATACTTGTCTAGACAACACATTGTACTACACATGACTGAAATTACATACTAATACTTGTCTACAACACACTTTGGACTACACTTGACTGACATTACACACTAATGCTTGTTTAGAACACACTTGGTACTACACATGACTGACATTACACATCATAGATATCTAATACTAGAACAAACTTTGTACTACACATTCCTGACATTACACACTAATACTCGTATAGACACACTTTGTACTAAACATGACTGACATTACACACTAATACTTGTCTAGAACACACTTTGTACTACACATGACTGACATTACACACTAATACTAGTCTAGAACACACTTTGTACTACACATGACTGACATTACACACTAATACTTGTCTAGAATACACTTTGTACTACACATGACTGACATTACACACTAATACTTGTCTAGAACACACTTTGTACTACACGTGACTGACATTACACACTAATACATAACTAGAACACACATTGTACTACACATCCCTGACATTACACACTAATATATGTCTAGAACACACTTTGTACTACACATGACTGACATTACACACTAATACATGTCTAGTTACACTTTGTACTACACACGACTGACATCACACACTAATACTTGTCTAGAACACACTTGGTACTACACATGACTGACATCACACACTAATACTTGTCTAGAACACACTTTGTACTACACATGACTGACATTACACACTGATACTTGACTAGAAGACACTTGGTACTACACATGACTGACATTACACACTAATACTTGTCTAAAACACACTTTGTACTACACGTGACTGACATTACACACTAATACTTGTCTAGACACACTTTGTACTACAAATGACTGACATTACACACTAATACTTGTCTAGACACACTTTGTACTACACATGACTGACATTACACACTAATATTTGTCTAGAACACACTTTGTACTACACGTGACTGACATTACACACTAATACTTGTCTAGAACACACTTTGTACTACACGTGACTGACATTACACACTAATACTTGTCTAGAACACACTTTGTACTACACAGGACTGACATTACACACTAATACTTGTATGGAACACACTTTGTACTATACATAACTGAAATTACACACTAATACTTGTCTAGAACGCACTTTGTACTACACATGACTGACATTACACACTAATACTTGTCTAGAGAGAGAGAGAGAGAGAGAGAGAGAGAGAGAGAGAGAGAGAGAGAGAGAGAGAGAGAGAGAGAGAGAGAGAACTGACCTTCTCACAGTCATTCTCTGTGAACTTGTTTAGGAGTCTGCTTCTCTGCTGGGACTTGAGATTTCTCAGCATGGAGGCAATAATTGAACTGACGTGCTCTACGGGTAAGAGCAGAGTGCAAATTAGTGCCATCAAAACAAGAGGAAATAACATAAATGATAAATGGGTTATACTTGTATAGCGCTTTTCTACCTTCAAGGTACTCAAAGCGCTTTGACAGTATTTCCACATTCACCCATTCACACACACATTCACACACTGATGGCGGGAGCTGCCATGCAAGGCGCTAACCAGCAGCCATCAGGAGCAAGGGTTAAGTGTCTTGCCCAAGGACACAACGGATGTGACTAGGATGGTAGAAGGTGGGGATTGAACCCCAGTAACCAGCAACCCTCCGATTTGCTGGCACGGCCACTTTACCAACTTCGCCACGCCGCCCCATCATCAGATAATTTTTCTCCCAAAGCACCATTACAGATAACAACCTCAATGTCATTGGTCTCACTGAGACTTGGTCAACACCAGATGATTTTTTTCCCGCTTAACAAGGCATCTCCTCCTAACTTTACAAGCTCACATGTAGCTCATCCCCTTAAAAGATGTGGAGGGGTCGCACTAATATCCAATGAAAAACCTTAACCTTACCCTAAACCTAAGTTATGGGTTATACTTGTATAGCGCTTTTCTACCTTCAAGGTACTCAAAGCGTTTTGACACTATTTCCACATTCACCCATTCACACACACATTCACACACTGATGGCGGGAGCTGCCATGCAAGGCCCTAACCACGACCCATCAGGAGCAAGGGTGAAGTGTCTTGCTCAAGGACACAACGGACGTGACTAGTATGGCTATAGCCGGTGATCGAAACAGGAAGCCTCAGATTGCTATGGCACGGGCGCTCTACCAACCGAGCCACGCCGTTCATATACATATATATCAATACATACTGTATGTACACAGATATATCAGTATATATATATATATATATATATTTAAAAGTACCAATGATTGTCACACACACTAGGTGTGGCGAAATTATTCTCTGCATTTGACCCATCACTCTTGATCACCCCCTGGGAGGTGAGGGGAGCAGTATATATATATATATATATATATATATATATATATATATATATATATATATATATATATATATATATATTATATATATATATATATATATATATATATTATATTACTCGATAAATCGATCGGGATATTCGCTAGAATACTCGATTATTAAAATATTCGATAGCTGCAGCTCTAATATCTATAAATATGTATCTACAGATATATATACGTATACTGTACATATACCTGTATATATAGATAGATATCTATATCTATGTATATATATATATACATAGATATAGATATCTATCTATATATAGATTTATATATATACATATATATATAGATAGATATCTATATCATAGATATCTATATCTGTATATCTATATTAATATATCTATATCTATATATATATATATATATATATATATATATATATATATATATATATATATATATATATATATAGCCCTACATCCTTCTTCTGACACCACACTATTTCCTCACAAAGACCCCGCCAGGCCAGAGTTTTTACAACCTGTTTCTAGATCTCTGAAATCTACACTTCGACCACCATGCAGTTCAGGGAAAACTTGAATATATTTTATAAAATACATTTGACAAATCATGCCAAGAAATCTACATTCTCATGACGTCAACAAATGTGAAGAAAAATGGACCATGTTGGCCCCATGCTGAGATCTCAAGTACTGTTGCAAGATTGTTTTATAAATATCTCCATCATGCCTCCATATCCTACATTTGGGTCTTATGCAGATCCCAAATACACAAAAAACAGGTTCCAATAGGTAAGAAAAGTTGCTTTTGCATATAAGGACTGTTTTTTAAAAAGGGAACTATGATTCTAATGGACATTTTCTATTGGGGTCTAGATATTCTTCAATAAAACATCATCTATGCAGCATTACATGTTATGTAGACCACAGGGAAGTAGAAAAAAACATCACATGACCCTCATCAAAAGCAAACAAAGTACCTTTGTGGTTGTATCTCAACACTACATTTCCCATGATGCTTTGAGCTCCAAGAGGCCACAGTCTCCACACTGGGTGGACTAAAAGTCCTGTCAGAAAGAATAATGTCTTTCTACAAGGGCAAGGCATGAAAAGAAGTCTCAGGTTCCATTCACCTGCCTCTTGTATTTAGTGGTGTGTCCAGATTGCAGACTGACTTGCAAAACACAAACTACACAACTGCACAATATACAGGTTCAACAAAACCAATCACATCAATAAGCATATGAAAATATTAATAATAATGTAATGGATTTGTATCGCACTTCACAGAGAACTGAGGACCCATCACTCACACATTGACGAGTCAATCTTTCAGTTAGATGTTCAAGTGAGGACTTTAAAGCCATGCAGCACAATCAACGTGATGAAATGTGTCTCCGCAGGGATTGATTCCCTGTGATGAATCCTCCTAAGAGACAGCACTCACACTGGAAATGCACCAAAGGGACAGTGATAGACAGTAAGTAGATTGAAACATGTGTGATCCCGCCAAGATAAAGTCTTCTCCCATTGGAAGGTGCTAATCTTGTCTGCGTTTCTCCTCAACGTTTAATAAATCCATACTGCTGGATAATCACACAAGTGATAGAAGCCACAAAACAATGAACATGTAGAGCGGTAAACACCCAGGAGATCCTATGTGGCCAAGTCTACACAAACCAGGGATCCCAGTAAACACCCAGGAGATCCTATGTTGCCAAGTCTGCACAAACCAGGTATCCCAGTAAACACCCAGGAGATCCTATGTTGCCAGGTCTACAAAGACCAGGGTTCCCAGCAAACACCCAGGAGATCATACGTTGCCACGTCTACAAAGACCAGGGATCCCAGCAAACACCCAGGAGATCATGTTGCCAAGTCTACAAAGACCAGGGTTTCCAGTTAACACCCAGGATATCTTATGTTGCCAAGTATACAAAGACCAGGGTTTCCAGTAAACACCCATGAGATCCTATATTGCCAGGTCTACAAAGACCAGGGATCCCAGCAAACACCCAGGAGATCCTTTATTGCCAAGTCTACACAGACCAGGGATGCTGGCAAACACCCAGGATAATCCTATATTGCCAGGTCTACACAGACCAGGGATCCCAGCAAACACCCAGGAGATCCTTTATTGCCAAGTCTACACAGACCAGGGATGCCGGCAAACACCCAGGAGATCCTATCTTGCCAAGTCTACACAGACCAGGGATCCCAGTAAACATTCAGGAGATCCTATGTTGCAGTCTACAAAGACCAAATATCTAAGTAAACACCCAGGAGATCCTATGTTGCAAAGTCTACAAAGACCAGATATCTAAGTAAACGCCCAGGAAATCCAATGTTGCCAAGTCTACACAGACCAGGGATGCCAGTAAACACCAAGGAGATTATGTTGCCAAGTCTACACAGACCAGGGATCCCAGTAAACACCCAGGAGATCCCAAGTTGCCAAGTCTACACAGACCAGGGATCCCAGCAAACACCCAGGAGATTCCATGTTGCCAAGTCTACAAAGACCAAGGATCTACAAACCCTGTTTCCATATGAGTTGGGAAATTGTGTTAGATGTAAATATAAACGGAATACAATGATTTGTAAATCCTTTTCAACCCATATTCAATTGAATATGCTACAAAGACAATATATTTGATGTTCAAACTCATAAACTTCATTTTATTTATCACCTTTTCTTTTAACAACACTCAATAAATGATTGGGAACTGAGGAAACTAATCGTTGAAGCTTTGAAAGTGGAAGTCTTTCACATTCTTGTTTTATGTGGAGCCTCAGTCGTTCAACAGTCCGGGGTCTCCGCTGTCGTATTTTACGCTTCATAACGCGCCACACATTTTCGATGGGAGACAGGTCTGGACTGCAGGCGGGCCAGGAAAGTATCCGCACTCTTTTACTATGAAGCCAAGTTGATGTAACACGTGGCTTGGCATTGTCTTGCTGAAATAAGCAGGGGAGTCTATGGTAACGTTGCTTGGATGGCAACATATGTTGCTCCAAAACCTGTATGTACCTTTCAGCATTAATGGCGCCTTCACAGATGTGTAAATTACCCATGCTTTGGGCACTAATACACCCCCATACCATCACAGATACTGGCTTTTTAACTTTGCGCCTATAACAATCCGGATGGTTCTTTTCCTATTTGGTACGGAGGACACGACGTCCACAGTTTCCAAAAACAATTTGAAATGTGGACTCGTCAGACCACAGAACACTTTTCCACTTTCTATCAGTCCATCTTAGATGAGCTCAGGCCCAGTGAAGCGGACGGCGTTTCTGGGTGTTGTTGATAAACGGTTTTCGCCTTGCATAGGAGAGTTTTATCTTGCACTTACAGATGTAGCGACCACCTGTAGTTACTGACACTGGGTTTCTGAAGTGTTCCTGAGCCCATGTGGTGATATCCTTTACACACTGATGTCGCTTGTTGATGCAGTATAGCCTGAGGGATCAAAGGTCACGGTCTTAGCTGCTTACGTACAGTGATTTCTCCAGATTCTCTGAACCCTTTGATGATATTACGGACCATAGATGGTGAAATCCCTAAATTCCTTGCAATAGCTGGTTGAGAAAGGTTTTTCTTAAACTGTTCAACAATTTGCTCACGCATTTGTTAACAAAGTGGTGACCCTCGCCCCATCCTTGTTTGTGAATGACTGAGCATTTCATGGAATCTACTTTTATACCCAATCATGGCACCCACCTGTTCCCAATTTGCCTGTTCACCTGTGGGATGTTCCAAAGAAGTGTTTGATGAGCATTCCTCAACTTTATCAGTATTTATTGCCACCTTTCCCAACTTCTTTGTCACGTGTTGCTGGCATCAAATTCTAAAGTTAATGATTTGCAAAAAAAAAAAGTTTATTAGTTTGAACATCAAATATGTTGTCTTTGTAGCATATTCAACCGAATATGGGTTGAAAATGATTTGCAAATCATTGTATTCCGTTTATATTTACATCTAACACAATTTCCCAACTAATATGGAAACAGGGTTTGTAATTAGCCACTGACCTTCATGCAGTCTACTGGTCTTCTTCTAATTAGCCACTGACTTTCATGCAGAGTCTACTGGTCTTATTCTAATTAGCCACTGACCTTCATGCAGTCTACTGGTCTTCTTTTAATTAGCCACTGACCTTCATGCAGAGTCTACTGGTCTTCTTTTAATTAGCCACTGACCTTCATGCAGAGTCTACTGGTCTCCTTCTAATTAGCCACTGACCTTCATGCAGAGTCTACTGGTCTTCTTCTTATTAGCCACTGACCTTCATGCAGTCTACTGGTCTTCTTTTAATTAGCCACTGACCTTCATGCAGAGTCTACTGGTCTTCTTCTAATTAGCCACTGACCTTCATGCAGAGTCTACTGGTCTTCTTCTAATTAGCCACTGACCTTCATGCAGTTTACTGGTTTTCTTCTAATTAGCCACTGACCTTCATGCAGTCTACTGGTCTTCTTCTAATTAGCCACTGACCTTCATGCTCTTTCTCTGAAGTCCCGGAGCTTCTCATCTTCTTGGGGGTTTTCATGAAAAGCGGAAAGATGGTTCGCAAACCGAGGATGTCCACAAACTTATGGCAGTTGTCTGCTCCCTCAGGTCCAATCAT
This sequence comes from Entelurus aequoreus, assembly GCF_033978785.1. Lineage (NCBI taxonomy): Eukaryota > Metazoa > Chordata > Actinopteri > Syngnathiformes > Syngnathidae > Entelurus > Entelurus aequoreus. The sequence goes on from NC_084731.1 coordinate 73,259,931, forward strand.
ACCATGATCCAGGACCTTGAGAGCGCTGGTCCGAGACATCTTCTTTTCCCTGCGTTGTGAAATAAAAGATGTGAAAAGCAAGAAAGTAAATATGTTTCATTGAATTGATGAAAAGTATCAAACATAAGCTACAAGGGCGTTGTATACTTCCTGGTCTTCCAGCGGTGCCATACATGACAGAACTGATCTGGGAGCAGTGCCACATTTTCACTTGACTTTGGTGGTGGACACAGAAACATTAGTCCTTTTCCCACTCTAGGGACTTTTTAGACTTCCTATAACCTTTTTAGTCCCCGGGCCAGTTACGCACCGCCACCTTCGTCCAGCTACTGCCACTGGTAAAGTTACTAAACATGTCAGACCTTAGTCAATCTAAAAGTTACCATTCTCAACTTATTCATGACAAAGTCAGGAACAAAACAAGGATTTGTATTGGGGATGCCTTTGAAAGTTGGAGACCATTGAAGGCGGAGAATATTTTTTCATCTGATGCCAAACTTGCTCATTTCCTCCTTGATAGGTAAGTCAGGCATTTACCTTTTCTTATGACTTGTAATAAATGGAAATGTACATTTGGTATGTAAACTATATTGTCCAATACAGTCTATGATCTTGTCTAACAAAGCTAGTATGTTCCTGCAATCAATGCTTAGTGTGATGGTGTTAGCTCCTAGTGTAATGCTAAGCATGCTAGCCCAGCCAATGACACATGGACATACAGGCTAATGGGGGAAATATATGCTAGTTAGCCTGAATGTCCATGTGTCATCTAACTGACAGGGCAACATGTTTTTTCAACAAATAAAAGCTATGTGGATATGGGTAGTGTCAGTGCCTATTTCCTTCTCTATATGCTGATACACTGAGGAAATGGGTTCCAACATTAGAACATTAGAAACCTTCTCAAAGAGAGAGACGTTGCTTGGGCCAGGGCTCGAAAAACAAAGACAGAGGCTGACTGGCTTAGCTTTCGCCAGCTTAGAAATAAATGTACTTCGCTTGTTAAGAGGGCCAAGTCTGATTTTTACCTGCATGAATGCAAAAAACATATAAATGATCCCAAAAAGTTTTGGCAAACCATAAAAGCTTCTTTAAATCATGTGACAACAAATGACTTTCCAAGTCCTTTAATTACTCAATCTGGTACTTTATCTGATAAGACAACTATATCAAATTGTTTTAATGAGTATTTTGTTTCTGCCGGATCCTTGATTGAGTCGTTGAATCCTCAATTGTCAAATGTTGGTTTAACTAATGTTAATATACCAAATACACCACAGGCTGTAAATAGACGCAGCACCTGCACTTTTGAGTTCACACCTGTATCAATATCCGAGGTAAACAGTGCACTAAAGAGCCTGGACACAACTAAAGCAGCAGGACCTGACCAAATTGAACTCTTTTTCTTAAAATTGGCTGCTGATTTTGTTGCTGAGCCTCTCTTGCATATTTTTAACCTAAGTCTAACAAAAATCTGGAAATCGGCCTTTGTTCTTCCCCTGCTAAAAGGGAGTGAACCCACAAATATAAATAATTACAGACCAATTCCTAAATTATGCATTTTAGCAAAATTGTTTGAGAAGATCATCAGTAACCAGCTAGAGGATTTTTTAGAATCAAACAATATTTGATCTCCATTTCAATCTGGTTTTAGAAAACAGCATAGCACTATTACAGCTGCTCTTAAGGTCCTCAATGATTTAATCGAGGCTGTAGACGGCAAGAAATATTGTGTCGCCCTATTTATTGATTTGTCAAAAGCATTTGACACAGTAGACCACAGTCTGTTAATTCAAGCCCTTCATCACGTTGGATTATCTAAAAATGCAGCTGCTTGGTTCACAGACTATCTCTCCAGCATAACACAACGTGTACAGGTGGCTGGGACCACCTCTTCATTACTGGACATTACCAAAGGTGTTCCACAAGGCTCAGTGCTGGGGCCCAATTTATTTTCTATCTACATAAATAATCTTTGTAATAATTTGTCAAATGCAATGTACCATTTTTATGCAGACGACACCATTATTTATTGCTGTTCAACCTCCATCACTCAGGCTTTTGAGTTTTTACAAGCTGCTTTTGATGTCATCCAGGCTCGCTTATTTGATCTTAAATTGGTTTTAAATACAGATAAAAGCAAGGTAATGGTTTTCTCTCATTCAAGGGTGCTACTGGAAAATATTCCAAATATTGTATCATCAAATGGAAACACTATAGAGCAGGTCTTAAATTACAAGTACTTGGGTTTTACTCTTGATCAGGAGCTTTCATTTAAAGCCCATATTAACAACTTGGTCTCTAAGCTTAGGGTAAAGCTTGGTTTCTTTTTTAGAAATAAAAACTGCTTCTCTCTTAAAGTCAGAAAGAAATTGGTGACAGCAACTATCTTGCCTGTAATTGATTATGGAGACGTGCGGACTGAATTTGGCAAAAGAGCTTTTGGCATTGCTGCCCCTATGGCATGGAATGCATTGCAGACGAAACTGAAACTTACAGAACTACTTCCATTTGGAGACTTCCGTTCTGTCCTGAGGGACAAACAGCGAGAGACGTTTGCACAGTGCCTGTGTTTTTAAAGATGTAAATCTCTGTTGTTTTACGGTTCTCTTATGTATTTTAAAATGTATGTCTTAATGTATTATTTTTGAAACTGCTCTGTGACATGTGCTGTTGACTTCTTGGCCAGGTCACTCTTGTGAAAGAGATCTTGATCTCAATGGGTTTTCTTATCTGGTTAAATAAAGGTTCTATATTAGCACAGCTGTCATGACAATGTGAAACATGGAGACAGCCACATCACATTATGAAAGAATTCCTCATTGGTGTTTGCATATTGTGGACTACATGTATCAAGTTATATGGCAATGTGAAAGGTTTGAAAGAGTAGCCTATAGACATACCTTGGTAAAATGTCTCTTTAGTTTTGGGCATACATTAGGCTGCTAAGCACGCTCTACTTATTTTCACCAGTATAACCATTGCTAGAGTTGGTTGTAGTTTGTTTTAGTCTTTGTTTTGTGATAGTACTGACAATAACCATATGATTGTTGTGATATTGTACGCAGGCATGACCTACTTCTTCCTGAAAATAGCCTCATTTCTGTGTCAAATGTGTTGGTTAGAGATGTGTTATTGACATGATCTATTCAGCTATTATGGTCCCAGCACCTCAATCCCGAGTAAGAGGCAGTGGAAGTTTGAAGTTCCATGGAATAGCCCAGTCCATCCAGCTGGATTGAGCTGCGTATCTGGCAACCTCAGTCAGGGAGAGGGGGAGGGGCCTACAGAATTTTGACTGTGATTGCAGTACCACATTATTACATATGGCACCTTTAAATCAGCCTAAAACAGCAAATATACAAATAAACCGACACACATGATTCATTGTGACAAATCCATTGAAATGTATTAATAAGAAAATAAAAAATATAGATCAATCAAAATGTATTCTATAGCCTTAAATCACAAGTGCCTTAAAGGGTTCGAAGAGTCTGAAGCCACGTCCCACGTTTATATAACTATTATTTTATTAATATAAATCCACGTAATCCTTGACGTTAATATCTCAATTCAGACTTTACTGGTGGTAATCTTTTAATATTTGGATTTGTGTGCAACTTTTGCCCATTCAAAGCATGCAGGAAATTGATCAGCATTTACAGATAAGTGTGTATGTCAAATTGGACAATGTGTGTTTACCTTGGGTTTTTTTGGCGTGAGTTTCAATCAAATCTATAAAGGAACAAGTGTTGCAAATTGGCCTTGTCTAGAACTTCTATGTACAATAAATATGATCCAGTACATTGTGATATTGTTAGCGTAAGGCTGAGTAGATGAGCACAATATAGGAAGCATGGTGGTGTGCATCTCACCTAAGCATGAGATTCATTAGCTGAAGGCCCTCCCCCTTGAGGAAACGGTCCCGGTTGGCTGCTAGCATCAGACAGGAGCACAGCCCATCAAAAAGGTTCTCCATCATCTCCTGTTCCTCAGCTGTGGACGGGTTGTGACGTTTGAACACCTGCAGGGAAGGAAATAGCCATCATGGAATTATCTCCACTCAAAGTATTTTGTGTATATGCACATTCCCAATGAGTGATAATATCACATATCCTGACAATTGATTAAAAATAAGGTGGCACATTTGCATAGATTAGAACAAAACTTGTTGACAAGCAAGTTTTACATTATTAAAATACCAATAGAGTGAAAATACAAGTTGCCTCAATATTGAATATATTACCATATATATCTGATTTATGACAGCAAAAGACTTACGTTTGCAGATAAATAGATATGATCAAAATAGTATCAATCTCACAGAGACGGACTACAAAGGCGGACGCGCGCAATTTTTCAAGTTTTATGCAGATCCCAAATACAGATCAGCAGGTACCAGAAGGTAAGAAAAGTTGCTTTTGCATAATATTGTGAAACAAAACGACAGATAACATCTCTTACCTTATACACACAGCATAATAATACTCCTTTGTAAGGCACATCTAACATTGCAGTCTACACGTATCTCTTGTGTGACTGCCATCTACTGGCCACACTTATCATTACACCATGTACCAAATAAAATTGCTTCGAGGTGGGTAAGCTCAACCAAACGTATTCCTTACATTAGGCGCACCGGGTTATAAAGGCGCACTGTCGAGTTTTGAGGGGGAAAAAAATGATTTTAAGTGCGCCTTATAGTCCGGAAAATCCGGTACTTTGCGGGTTGTAAATCCAAATGGATATGGTTTAATGGACACAATGAAAGCCAAATAAGCATATAAAGTCAACTTTTTTTTTACACTCTACTGCTACTTTCAGGGGCCAATCTTACGGATAGCTGCTGCAGTAACACATCGATGCCATCCAGCTCCCCCAAGAGCTCTCTGGTATCTGCGGAAGAACAAATTTTTTTGCAACATGCACACAATTACAACATCACAGTTTACGCTTTCTCTTTTCAACATGTTTGAAAAGGAGTAGGAAGTAGCAGAGCTCATACAATTCTACCCCTTTTTTCATTACATTGCAATTGCTAAGACTTTAGTTGGCTTCCTGTTTTTAATGTGTTGACAATTGACATCATAAATGATGCAATTCTAAAAAAGTTCAATAAATGAATAGTGAGGTAAGTTGTATTTCATGTCGTGAGATAAATAAGATTAACCATAACATCTAAAATTTTTATCAGAATTATTTTTCTTTGTTAACACTTTGAACAGTTTCTTAAAGTGGGTCATATTGGTACATTGCTTATTCATCCTTTCCATCATTTAATTCCACATATTTCATATACTACATGTTTTAAGTGTTGTACGTGTGTGCAAATGTTCTAAATTACATTTTCCTTTAAGGTTATATTCATCCTCCTTTGTTGAGAAGAATTGTTGTACATTCTTGGCTAGCAGGTTATAGTTTACATTATTTTAGATGTTTGCAAATGCACAAAATCATTACATTTTAATATTTTTGATTCAACAAATAAAGTGTATGTTCTCTATATCCAACATAATGTATTATTATTACTGATTTTTTTTGTAACACAGTTAGTGAATAGGTGTAATTATTTCACATATTTCTGCACAATAACTTAGATATGCTAACACTAGTGAGCAGTAGAGAATATGAAGTGATTTTTGGTCCACTGCATATTTTGCTTTATTCATTATTTAAATATTTCTTGCCACTTTATGTTGAAAAATGAGTGAGAACGCAGAAGAAAACTCTTGACAGTTTCTAAAGGATGGCCCTTAGTTGCCATTGGCGAGGCTCTTCTTCTGCCAACTTAAATGAACAAGCAGTGAAAAAAGGAGAAAATATGGCATGACTGAAAAGCCTTGTAGCATCGATGAGAAGTTAGCGCTGGTAATAACGGGTGAGACAAGAAGGAGAGCCACTTATGTACAAAAGCCAAAAGCAGTGAAGTTGTCACGTTGTGTAAATGGTAAATAAAAAGAGAATACAATGATTTGCAAATCCTTTTCAACTTATATTCAATTGAATAGACTGGAAAGACAAGATACATTTAGAATTTAATGGCAGCAACACATTGCAAAAAAGTTGTCAGAGGGGCATTTTTACCACTGTGTTACATGGCCTTTCCTTTTAACAACACTCAGTAAAGGTTTGGGAACTGAGGAGACACATTTTTGAAGTGGAATTATTTCCCATTCTTGCTTGATGTACAGCTTAAGTTGTTCAACAGTCTCCCTTCTGCTATTTTAGCCTTCATATTGCAGCACACATTTTCAAATTCAGAAACTTATTTTTTTTTTTGCAAATAATAATTAACTTAGAATTTCATGGCTGCAACACGTGCCAAAGTAGTTGGGAAAGGGCATGTTCACCACTGTGTTACATGGCCTTTCCTTTTAACAACACTCAGTAAATGTTTGGGAACTGAGGAGACACATTTTTTAAGCTTCTCAGGTGGAATTCTTTCCCATTCTTGCTTGATGTACAGCTTAAGTTGTTCAACAGTCCGGGGGTCTCCGTTGTGGTATTTTAGGCTTCATAATGCGCCACACATTTTCAATGGGAGACAGGTCTGGACTACAGGCAGGCCAGTCTAGTACCCGCACTCTTTTGCTGTTGTAACACGTGGCTTGGCATTGTCTTGCTGAAATAAGCAGGGGCGTCCATGACAACGTTGCTTGGATGGCAACATATGTTGCTCCAAAAGCTGTATGTACATTTCAGCCTTCACAGATGTGTAAGTTACCCATGCCTTGGGCACTAATACACACCCATACCATCACAGATGCTGCATTTTACACTTTGTGCCTAGAACAGTCCGGATGGTTCTTTTCCTCTTTGGGTTTCACAATTTCCAAAAACAATTTGAAATGTGGACTCGTCAGACCACAGAACACTTTTATACTTTGCATCAGACCATCTTAGATGAGCTCGGGCCCAGCGAAGCGCTTCTGGATGTTGTTGAAAAATGGCTTTGGCTTTGCATAGTATAATTTTAACTTGCACTTACAGATGTAGCAACCAATTTTTTTTAAAAATTAAATCAACATAAAAAACACGATATATACACTATATATCAATATAAATCAATACAGTCTGCAGGGATGCAGTCCGTAAGCACACATGATTGTATTTCTTTATGACAAAAAAAAAAAATAATAATAATAATTGTTTTTTTACTAACCCCCCCCCCCGGTCCGTGGGACAAATTTTCAAGCATTGACCGGTCCGCAAGTACAAAAAGGTTGGGGACCACTGCTTTAGATGATATTACTACGCGGCTTGGCGTAGTGGGTAGAGCGGCCTTGCCAGAAACCTGAGGGTTGCAGGTTCGCTCCCCGCCTCTTACCATCCAAAAAAAATCGCTGCCGTTGTGTCCTTGGGCAGGACACTTCACCCTTGCCCCCGGTGCCGCTCACACCGGAGAATGAATGATGAATGAATGAGTTGTAAAAATGAATGATGGGTTCTCACTTCTCTGTGAAGCGCTTTGAGTGTCTAGAAAAAGCGCTATATAAATCTAATCCATTATTATTATTATTATTACGGAGCGTAGATGGTGAAATCCCTAAATTCCTTGCAATAGCTGGTTGAGAAATGTTGTTCTTAAACAATTTGCTCAGGCATTTGTTGACAAAGAGGTGACCCTCGCCCCATCTTTGTTTGTGAATGACTGAGCATTTCATGGAAGTTTCTTTTATACCCAATCATGGCACCCACCTGTTACCAAATTGGCCTGTTCACCTGTGGGATGTTCCAAATAGGTCTTTGATGAGCATTCCTCAACTTTCTCACTCTTTTTTTGCCACAAATCATTATATTCTGTTTTTATTATCATTTACACAACGTGCCAACTTCACTGCTTTTGGGGTTTGTAAGAGTAGAGGGAGAACATGAGGACATTTATGGTAGCACGTCAGGAGAGGTGATGACATGTGGACATGTGTTGGAACAGCATTACTTACTGTCATTGTTTTGCAGCAAGATGGCCAGAATTTCACTGCAGTACAGCTTGTTGCATCAAATGGCAGCTTGGCCTAGCAGGAAAACATTTGGATACAAATGGAAAAAGTTTAATTGATTAATTGAATTTACTTCATGTTCATATACAGTGTATATATATATAATATATATATATATATATATATATACACTACCGTTCAAAAGTTTGGGGTCACATTGAAATGTCCTTATTTTCAATGAAGATAATTTTAAACTAGTCTTAACTTTAAAGAAATACACTCTATACATTGCTAATGTGGTAAATGACTATACTAGCAGCAAATGTCTGGTTTTTGGTGCAATATCTACATAGGTGTATAGAGGCCCATTTCCAGCAACTATCACTCAGTGTTCTAATGGTACAATGTGTTTGCTCATTGGCTCAGAAGGCTAATTGATGATTAGAAAACCCTTGTGCAATCATGTTCACACATCTGAAAACAGTTTAGCTCGTTACAGGAGCTACAAAACTGACCTTCCTTTGAGCAGATTGAGTTTCTGGAGCATCACATTTGTGGGGTCAATTAAACGCTCAAAATGGCCAGAAAAAGAGAACTTTCCTCTGAAACTCTACAGTCTATTTTTGTTCTTAGAAATGAAGGCTATTCCACAAAATTGTTTGGGTGACCCCAAACTTTTGAACGGTAGTGTATATATATATACACTATCTCTCCTCTCCTCTTCTCTCGTCGTTTCTAATACTCACTCTCTCTCTTCTCTCTCTCTCTCTCTCTCTCTCTCTCTCTCTCTCTCTCTCTCTCTCTCTCTCTCTCTCTCTCTCTCTCTCTCTCTCTCTCTCTCTCTCTCTCTCTCTCTCTCTCTCTCTCTCTCTCTCTCTCTCTCTCTCTCTCTCTCTCTCTCTCTCTCTCTCTCTCTCTCTCTCTCTCTCTCTCTCTCTCTCTCTCTCTCTCTCTCTCTCTCTCTCCACAGAGAGCCCCCCCCGCCCCGTTGGCTCCAGACAAAGACGATTTTTGTTATTTGGGTCCAAAATACCCCTGCGTTAGTGGAAAAGCGCAAATGAGTGAAAGCGAGAGAAACGTTGCCATGGAGACAAGGGTTGTCTTACGTGCCTGGCTGCAGTCACACGGCGACACCTGTCCGTCAGTAATAAAGTCCCTGACAACCTGGACCAATTCAAACCGTTATTTTTTTTTATTGTTTCATTTGCATTGCCTCACACGATGAACACTACATATATCTTTATATAACACTCCGGGAGCCGTACTTTCCGCCGACCGCGGTGTTGCTGTCGGGAGGAAAAGCGGAACGACACACATTGCGGAAATAACATTATTCTCCGTGCCTCTGGTAAATACAAATATATTCCACAACCCCAAACATGTCTTTTTCAAAGCGTGCAGTGAAGAGAAAGGTTAGTGATGAGCAAAGACAATTCCAGGAAAAGTGGGAGATGCAATATTTCTTTGTTGAGCACAGGGGCACCCCAACGTGTCTTATTTGCACAGAGAAAGTTGCGGTGCACAAGAAATAAAATTTAAAACATCATTATACAACTAGACATGCTGAGGAGTATGCAAAATACCAGGGAGATGAGAGAGTGACCCGGGTTGCACATTATGTGTATGTGTATACATTGTTGCTGACTGGAGAAATCAAATTATTATTGTTAGAATATAATAGAAAGTACTTTATTGATCCCTGGGGGAAATTCAGCACCACAGTTCGCTCACAATAGACAAGAATAACAATAAATAATATAATATATATAATATATTATATATATAATATATAAATAATATAAATATATTCTACATATACTACATATACTCTACATTTAAGTGCAGTCAAGGAACATATGCATTATACAGTCTGATGGCTATCGGTATGAAGGACCTCCTGTGTCGTTCCGTGTTGCATTTTGGGAGTCTGAGCCTCTCATTTTGTTCATTTATATTTTGATTTTATTTTGTGTTAAAAATAAAAATACACATTTAAAAATAATTTTTTTAAGAAATCTTTTCTTGCGGCCCAGCCTCACCCAGACTCTGCATCCAGTGGCCCCCAGGCAAATTGAGTTTGAGACCCCTGATGTAGATAATGGCTTTCACTATGTAAAGCGCTTTGAGTCACTAGAGAAAAGCGCTATATAAATATAATGTATTTCCCATTACTTCACATAAGTATTGAGAGTCTTTGCTGTGCCACTCATATTGAACTCACATGCTGTCCATTTCTTCTGATTCTGCTTGAGATGGTTCTGCTCCTTCATGTGATTCAACTGATTGGACTTGATCAGGACGGGCACCCAGCTGTCTATAGAAGACCTTACAGCTCACATGTCAATCATGAGGTCCAAGGAACTGCCCAAGGAGCTCATACAGACAGAATTGTGGCAAGGCAAAGATCTGGCCAAGGTTACCACAGAAGGTTCCTCAGAGCACAGTGGGCTCCATGATCCTTCAATGGAAGAAGTTGTGGACCACCACAACTCTTCCTAGACCTGGCTGTCCAGCAATGGTGGGAGAAGAGCCTTGGTGAGAGAGGTCAAGAAGAACCAAAGATCACTGTGGCTGAGCTCCAGAGATGCAGATGGGAGAAAGCTCCGCAAAGTCAACTATCACTGCAGCCCTCCACCAGTCTGGACTTTATGGCAGAGTGGCCCGACGGAAGTCTCTCCTCAGTGCAAGACACATGAAAGCCTGCATAGAGTTTGCCAAAAAAACACATGAAGGACTCCCAATAAGATTGTCTAGTCTGATGAGGCCATGGTTGAACTTTTTGCCGTTTGTTCTAAGCGGCATGTGTTGAGAAAACCACCTGCCCAATACAACCCCAACAGTGAAACATGGTGGTGGCAGCATCATGTTACGGGGATGTTTGTCAGCTGCAGGCACAGGACGACTGTTTGCAACTGCAGGAAAGATGAATGTGGCGAAGTATAGAGATATCCTGGAAGAAAACCTCTTCCAGAGTGCCCAAGATCTCAGACTGGACCCAAGGTTCACCTTCCAAATAAAAAAATAAAACAGAGGGGTGGCTTCGAAACAACTCTGTGACCATTCTTGACTGGCCCGGCCAGAACCCTGACCTAAACCGAATGGAGCATCTCTGGAGAGAGCTGAAAATGGCCGTCCACCAACGTTCACCATCCAACCTGACAGAACTGGAGAGGATCTGCCAGGAAGAATGGCAGAGAATCCCTAAATCCAGGTAGCATCATTCCAAGAGACTTGTGGCTGTACTAGATCAAAACGTGCATTGATTGATTGATTGATTGAAACTTTTATTACTAGATTGCACAGTACAGTATATCCCGTACAATTGACCACTAAATGGTAACACCCGAACAAGTCCACGTTTATCAATAAATGCAAAAACTCAATACTGAGCAAAGTACTCAATACTTATGACTACTTGTGTAATACATTTGCAAACATTTCTGTCTGGATGGGTGCTGACTGAAGATTCAGGGGAAATAAAATCAACCTTTTGATTTTGGCAAACGGCTGCAATGAGTAAAGGGGTGTACCGGTAAATACTTTGTGTACCCACAGTATATGTACCCTGTGACTGACTGTCGCCCCACTTTGGTAGTGAGAATGTACTTACCTTGATTCTCTTGAGCAGCCACTGCATGAGTCCCTGCTGGGCTGCTTCCGTGCACAGGCCTGGTCTGAACTCTGCCATATTTTCTATAATGGCTGAAGGAAAAACACTGATATTAGAAATTCACCCCGTGGCTCACTGAAGAAAAAGGTGCAATTCAAACACACCTGCTTGAGCAGGGACACACTTTGAGTCATAAAAATGCATTAGAGCTTCTGCAGGTATCAACTCACCTAATTTGATGCAAATTAAAAGGAGCGATTATCAGGCCTCGAATTTGAACTTTTTAAGGTCAAGGCAAGTGTTGCCTTAAAGGAGGGCTTATATTTTAGGGCACCAAGGCAAACATTATTTTCTTTTGAGGCAGGGGCTCCAAAGCATGCATGCATGTGTTTGTTTTTATATATATATATATATATATATATATATATATATATATATATATATATATATATATATATATATATATATATATATATATATATATATATATATACACACCGTATTTTTTGGAGTATAAGTCGCTCCGGAGTATAAGTCGCACCGGCCGAAAATGCATAATAAAGAAGGAAAAAAACATATATATAAGTCGCACTGGAGTGTAAGTCGCATTTTTTGGGGAAATTTATTTGATAAAACCCAACACCAAGAATAGACATTTGAAAGGCAATTTAAAATAAATAAAGAATAGTGAACAACAGGCTGAATAAGTGCACGTTATATGACGCATAAATAACCAACTGAGAAGGTGCCTGGTATGTTAATGTAACATTATATGGTAATACATTTACCAAACAATCTGTCACTCCTAATCGCTAAATCTGATGAAATCTTATATGTCTAGTCTCTTACGTGAATGAGCTAAATAATATTATTTGATATTTTACGGTAATGTTTTAATAATTTCACACATAAGTCGCTCCTGAGTATAAGTCGCACCCCCGGCCAAACTATGAAAAAAAACTGCGACTTATAGTCCGAAAAATACGGGATATATATATATATACACACACACAGTGGTGGTCAAAAGTGCACATACACTTGTAAAGAACATAATGTCATGGCTGTCTTGAGTTTCCAATCCTTTCTACAACTCTTATTTTTTTGTGATAGAGTGATTGGAGCACATACTTGTTGGTCACAAAAACATTCATGAAGTTTGCTTCTTTCATGAATTTATTATGGGTCTACTGAAAATGTGAGCAAATCTGCTGGGTCAAAAGTATACATACAGCAATGTTAATATTTGCTTACATGTCCCTTGGCAAGTTTCACTGCAATAAGTCACTTTTGGTAGCCATCCACAAGCTTATGCTTGAATTTTTGACCACTCCTCTTGACAAAATTTGGTGCAGTTCAGCTGAATTTGTTGGTTTTCTGACATGGACTTGTTTCTTCAGCATTGTCCACACATTTAAGTCAGGACTATGGGAAGGCCATTCTAAAACCTTCATTGTAGCCTGATTTAGCCATTCCCTTACCACTTTTGACGTGTGTTTGGGGTCATTGTCCTGTTGGAACACCCAACTGCGCCCAAGACCCAACCTCCGGGCTGATGATTTTAGGTTGTCCTGAAGAATTTGGAGGTAATCCTACTTTTTCATTGTCCCATTTACTCTCTGTAAAGCACCAGTTCCATTGGCAGTAAAAGAGGCCCAGAGCATAATACTATCACCACCATGCTTGACGGTAGGCTTGGTGTTCCTGGGATTAAAGGCCTCACCTTTTCTCTTCCAAACATATTGCTGGGTATTGTGGCCAAACAGCTCCATTTTCGTTTCATCTGACCACAGAACTTTCCTCCAGAAGGTCTTATCTTTGTCCATGTGATCAGCAGCAAACTTTAGACGAGCCCTAAGGTGTGGCTTCTGGAGAAAGGGCTTCCTTCATGCATGGTAGCCTCTCAGTCCATGGCGATGAAAAACAGGCTTGACTGTGGATACTGACACCTGTGTTCCAGCAGCTTCCAATTCATTGCAGACCTGCTTTTTGGTGGTTCCCATATGGCTCTTTTGATATTTTGGGTTGCAGAGCCAAACTGTCATCTAAGCCATTGTACTGATTATTACTTACCCAGCGTGTTGAAGACTCCGTCCGCCTCCTCTTTGACCTGCTCGTCCAACCGCTCCATATTCTGCACCAGTAAGGCCACCACCTGGCCTTCCAGCTGCACACACACAAGCAGACACAATTATCTGTGCTTCTTCATACGATACCATGCCTGTGGAGGAAAACTAAGAGTTGGACATGAGTAAAAGTTGATGCTTTGGAAGATGGAACACAACAAATGAAGTGGTATATATTCCAAAAGACACACTTCACATGAAACGCACGCAACTGTTTTCAGTCAAGTGATAATCATATTATGGGCTGTACTAGAACACAAACCAAAGAAGAAGGAAAGCCAGTCCGCACTGATTCATGTGGATTGACCTGGCCTTCTGGCTACAAGGACAGAAAACTTGGAGACTTGTCCAAACAGGTGTGACTTTAAAGGTGCTGTAAAGAAGGTTTATGTGGCTCCGCTGCAGTAAATGAAGTGCATGCTTATTTGCTGCAAGTGTCTTAGACAATATGACTAGGGAGTGGTTGTCAGTCAGACAAAGGACTAAAAACACTCTTCTTCTACACTGAAGTCAAATCTTCTTCAGTACTGCAGTTGACAAGCTCATTTAATCCTGACTTGAGACATTCCATTTGTGCATATTTCATGATATTGTAGCAAGTGGAGGATTGAGTAAGGTTCTGGGGTTGGGCCATAGTTAGCGCTGGACCAAGAGAGAAGTCATCCTGCCTGGTCTTTATTACAATATTTCATCATTTTATCCAACACATTCTGGTAATGTCTTAGCAGGGTCAGGGTTAGTTTGATTCAACCAGCAACATTGCTGGACTAGAATGGGTGCAGAATCCAGTCTAATGGCGCCATGCTTTGATTGTGAAGCCTAGTTTGCATTGAACAGGAAGTTGCTGTTTGCATGCTTTAATGCTGGGTACTGTCACGCCAAATTTTTTCCCTCTACAAAAACCTTCCCTCCCCCATTTACTTCCGTGGTCATGTTTCCTCTTACGTCATTGACAGCGATCGATAGCACTTCGGCTTTGACTGCCCGCCGCTGGAAGGATACTTCGTCTTTGACAGCTGCTGGAATCTGAAGAAATCGATTATTGGTTTTTTTGTACAGGCGCGAAACAGGACAGTCGTGCAGGTTAAGGACCCCCAGCAACTTTGTGATTTTATTGGACGCAGCCTCGGAAGTAAATGGGGGAGGGAAGGTTTTTGTAGAGGGAAGAAATTTGGCGTGACAGTACCCACACTGTAGTTTTGCAGCTTGGGCTGCTTCAATTAAATTGATTCGTTTGATTTGCAAAAAAAAGAAAGATTAGTATTTTGTTGCTTGGATGATTGGTTGGATAGGTCAAATAAGCAGAGACCCCCTGAGCCTGCAACAATAAAGTCCAGGCCTCTTTAGGCCCTTGAAGTGTACATGCTCACACATTATGAAATCTTTATCAACATCCTTCTCATTACTTGAGGGAGGTAAAGAAATATTACTACTCACGTCAAACTCAGATCTCAACCCTGAGACCTAACTCACTTTGTTTGCTGTTCCAGTTCCAAATACTGGCAAAATGCAACTGCTTTTCTAGAAGTCCACCTCCAGTTCCTTTATTCACTAGCCCAGGACAATCCAGGACACAGACACCTTGTGAAGGTCAGCAAATAGAAGCCATTGATCCTTAGCACACCTTGGCAAAACCTCCAAAGTGGGCAAAACCTCCAAAGTGGGCACTTCAATAAACACAACTACCGTATTTTCTGGACCATAGGGTGCATCGGATTATAAGGCGCACTGCCGATGAGCAGGTCTTTTCTGGTCTATTTTCATGCAAAAGGCGCATTAAAGGAGTCATATTATTATGATGATTTCCTAAATGTAAAATACTTCCTTGTGGTCTACATAACATGTAATGGTGGTTCTTTGGTCAAAATGTTGCATAGATGATGTTTTACAGATCATCTTCAAGTCACTTTCTGACAGTCTTTTCAGGATGCACCGCTTTGTGGGCGGTTTTATTTACGTGCCTCCACCTGGACAGCATCTTCTCCCCGTCATCTTTGCTGTAGCAGTGTAGCGTGCAAGGACGGGTGTGGAAGAAGTGTCAAAAGATGGCATTAACTGTTTTAATGACATTCAGACTTTACTTCAATCAATAACGAAGCAGCATCTCCTCATCCGTGGCTCACTAGTGCAACAACGCCGGAAATGTGTCCCGTGAAAAATCGTCCCACCGGAACTCTCTAATAACTAAAGTTCCTTGGGTGAATAATGTAAACTCACTACACCGGTATGTTTTAGTGCTTTCATGGTGAGTTTACTGACAGATATACTGTAAGATATCTCTACGCTGCTGACCCGTCTCTGCTCGGAATGGTTCCTGCTGGCCCCACCATGGACTGGACTTTCGCTGATGTGCTGGACTTTCACAATATTATGTCAGACCCACTCGACATCCATTGCTTTCGGTCTCCCCTAGAGGGGGGGGGGGTTACCCACATATGCGGTCCTCTCCAAGGTTTCTCATAGTCATTCACATTGACGTCCCACTGGGGTGAGTTTTCCTTGCCCGTATGTGGGCTCTGTACCGAGGATGTCGTTGTGGCTTGTACAGCCCTTTGAGACACTTGTGATTTAGGGCTATATAAATAAACATTGATTGATTGATTGATTGAAGTAAGAACTTTACACTACTTTATATTAGAAATGACAACAGTGGAGGATGAATGTCCCATAACAAGAAGATCGAGAAGAAGAAGAAGCTTATCGACTACGGTGTAGGTGCGGACTACAAAGGCGGACGTGCCCAGATTTTCAGGACTTATGCAGATCTCAAATACACATCAGCAGGTACCAGAAGGTAAGAAAAGTTGGTTTTGCATAATATTGTGAAACAAAACGCCAGATAAGATGTCTGCTAATGGGTGCCATTTTGCACACACCATAGTAATACTTGTATCTCTGACTACAGTAGCTATAATGGGCCGACAATCCATCAAGCGGTGTGGCTTCAACGTCATACTAAAACATTTTGACAGATTTTTGAGCGCCGTGTGTAATGTTCTTTATTTTCAATGGAACATTTAAAGTTTTGGTGTTGTTTATTTGCGTCATATTGCAGTCACGTCACTTCCTGTCAATGAGAAAGGACGCAAAAGAGAAAGGCTCCGCTCTTGCTACCGGAGTTTTTTGTTAAATTTGAAGATTTTGACCACTGATTTGCGATCACAGCCACAGGAGAGTACCCTGGCATCTTCAATCTGATTTTGGTCAGTTGAGAGGCACTGGTACGCTGAAAGAAGGCGAGTTGAGAGAGCCGTTAGACTCAAGCCAAAGGCGCCTTGCCGCAGTTCAAAGCGGTTGCCTAGCAACCAAAAGCTACGGCGAGTTTACAGCTGTTTTAAAGTGATCCCGACGTCGCAGAGGGATATAAGTTGCATGTAGGAGCCCCACAACAAAAATAAGGAACTTTGTCAGGGACAACTGTTAAAAAGTGTTTTGTCAAAGTATTACTGGTTTTGCAAAGTTATTGAGAAAGGTTGCACAAGCAGATATGCTTTTAATGTGATAAGGAACTCGCAGATGAAGTGTTTCTTTCAATGTAACGGTAAAGACAACGCTAGGGTGAGGATAGTTGATGTATTCAAAAGTGAAATAGAAACTGAGTTCAAAGAATTCTAGCCCAAGCTGAAAGCGAAAAAGGTAGTGAAGTGATTTACATTTATATAGCGCTTTTCTCTAGTTAAACATAAACTTTTTCAGTTGATGTTTAACTTGTTTAAATATACAAATGCTTAAGTACACAACGTTTCCTAACGTGCCATTTATTTTGTATGCTGGCCATTGGACTCACGGTAATGGATGGAAATAAAAGACCACGGTGATGGATGGAAATAAAAGACCACGGTGACGGATGGAAATAAAAGACCACGGTGACGGATGGAAATAAAAGACCACGGTGACAGATGGAAATAAAAGACCGCAGTGACGGATGGAAATAAAAGACCACGATGACCATCAGTTCTGGACCTTCATTTCAGCAAACTTATCGACTACAACTAGATGAGAATGGGGGACACGCACAAAGCTCTTGGGGTAAACTTCTACCATATATGGAGATATCCGCAGACATAACTAACGTGGAAGATGTCACTAATGTCTCTAATTCTAAACAGCTCGTTTGGAACAAGTATCGTTAGTTTTGAAGTCCAAATACCTCCATATTGTACTTAACACACCCGCTTTATTAACCAGTAGAATTTTAGTTTTTATCGTTAGTTTTGAAGTCCAAATACCTCCATTTTGTACTTCACACCGGACCCCGACTTAAACAAGTTGAAAAACGTATTCGGGTGTTACCATTTAGTGGTCAATTGTACGGAATATGTACTGTACTGTGCAATCTACTAATAAAAGTTTCAATCAATCAAACACACCATTTTTATTAACCAGTAGAATTGTAGTTTGTTGCCATTCTTCCTCTCCACGATGTTATTGCTTGTATACACTGTGTGTGTGTGTGTGTGTGTGTGTGTGTGTGTGCGTGTGTGTGTGTGTGTGTTTTGACGCAATCAACATCATGCGTCTCGGCTCTGTAGTCACCGCCACACAGCACCATGCGGATGAAAGAACGGTACCGGTACTTTTCAAAAGGCAGTATAGTACTGATTTCAATCGATTAGTATCACAGTACTTTTTTAGTAGTGGTATGCTGTACAAACCTAATGCCGTGTTAAGATTAAACTTATATTGACACAAAAGTTCACATTTTCATTGAAAGTATTGAAGTCTTTGGATAGAGGATGAAGCATTAAACAGCTGTGCCTAGTTCAGGATGCCAGGGAACAGAACCCCAATCATTGTCATATTAGACTCACCAGAGCGTCGATGAGGACTTCAGCGCCTTCCTCGCTCTCGTGGAGAGTGTCGATGTCCGTCAGCTCCTGGAGGAGGTCCACCACTGCTATGGCAACATGTAGATCAGGCTAAGGACCAGAACAATATCATAATACACCTGGGTCTGGACCGGGATGTCCACACAACATACAGCACCAGGGTCATGTGATGAACCAGCAGTTATTGCTAATAATCCACAAGGTCAAGTGTGGAGAAATCTATGGTCCAGGAGGAAAAGGATATCAGTGTTTTCGTGACTGAGAAGGCCCATCAGCGAGTGAACAGAGTTGAGCTCCACCAGCAGGTGATAGAGGTCGGGCATGGTGGCAATTACATGCATTTCCTGTATGATGTCATTTAGATCCAGTTCTGACTCCATGAACCTGGACCCAATGACCAGAAGAAAAGAGTTAACAGGACAATCTTAGCGTTGCAGACGGTGGTGATTATCGCACTTACTTCTCTGGGTTGTCTGGAAACTTAATCCTGAGTTCCTGGTTTTTGTAGGAGCGTTTCTCAAAGGTCAGGATCATTTTCTTCACCGAGCTCTCATCCACCGGCTCTGCCTGTTTGATACCAGACAAGAGTGGACATACAAAAGTCCAATAGGATTAAGTGAGAGGAAGCAAAGTCTTGATGATGTGGTGGACACATCCTTATACATACTGTACATGTACACATACATATATGTACACATTACAGATGTAACTGTAAACGGTATAATGATAAACCCTGGTAAAATTGCAGACGGTTAGTAATACCGTTTAAACTTTTAATTACCGAAAAAAAAACTCATTTATGAATGCATTTTAGGCAACACGGCTTCCTTCCTGGAAGCAGAAACACCACACTGGCGCATTTACGCTCCACAAAAGATGGCGGCAACTACACAGACTTTTCTCTGGAGCTGTTCCCTCCAAGTCAACGGAGCCGATAGCTTGGTTGCACTTCATTTCACCGGCTTCTACTTCCGTAGAGTCTGGGAGTGTGTTTAAGATTGTCCAGAGTTAGCATGCAGCAGTAGATGTGTCGGGAACTTTAGTTTGTTTACTGGGATGTTCCCACAAATATGTGTCTTTAAATAAATGGATCATGTTTATATATAACAAGGGTGTCAACTCATTTTCATGGTGGGCCACATGGCAGATACCAAAGCCCCTGGAGAGCCGCTACATGATAATATTACGCAGTTTTTTATTATTATTGTTGTTTACCAACAAACTCAGGGAAAACCTGCTTGTGAATCAAAAGTCAAAGAGACAACTTAAGTTCAGCTAGGGTAGAATTTTCATAAGAAAAAGGGTTTGAATGACACAAAGGCAAGAAATACAGTACGAACGGGATTGAGAAGGCACTATTCAGTTTACCTGACACATGAAACGTGACAAATTGCAGGAGCGCACTATTCACTTCAGCCGCCGTTCCAACTTTGACCACAGCGTCAGTTGCTATGTAGGGTGGAGCTTTCCCTCATTTTCAGCAGACTGCATTACAAAATGATTAACCCCTGCTATTCCTCTCATGCGAGATCCACCTAGGAACGGGGCCAAATAAATCCCTTTCCTACTGTAGCTTGTTGCATCAAATACTATTGAGTTACGAGCTGCATTTGCATGCCTTCATGTTTTTTTTTCTGTCAAAACGTAGATACATTAATTCAGGGGTCACCAACGCGGTTCCCGCGGGCACCAGGTCGCCCGTAAGGACCAGATGAGTCGCCCGCGGGCCTGTTCTAAAAAAAAATTAAAAAAAAAAAAAATTAAAAAAAAAAAAAAAATTTTTTTTTTTTTTTTTTTTTTTTAAATAAAATTAAATCTACATAGAAAAAACACAAGATACACTTTCAATCAGTGCATCAACCCAAACAACCTCCCCCATGCACACTCATCCACACCCACTCACACAAAAGGGGTTATTTCTTTCTGCTACCAATATTCTGGTTCCCACAACATAGACAACAAATCTGCAAGGGACACAGTCCTTGAAGCACACATGATTGTATAGGCTGCTGGTCCACTAACATTTTCATTAATTACTATTTTTTATGTAATTATTTTTATATTGTTTTACTTTCTTTTTTATCCAAGAAAATGTTTTTTATTTATTTATCTTATTTTATTTTATTTTTTAAAAAGGGCCTTATCTTCAACAGACCAGGTTGTCAATGAAATTAGATTTGTTTAAAGGGTTTTTTAAACCAGGCCCAGTCCAGATAATGTCCAAGTCGGACTCAGCAACACACACCTTCATTCATGTAAAATTAGGGAACACAACAGATTGCATATAATTTATAAACAAAATTACATTTTCAAAATAAGCATTTATGTACAGTCCAGATTATGTCCAGGTCACTCAAATTAGGGAACACAACAACAGATATCATATAATCTATAAACATAATTATACTTTCAAAATAAGCCTTTGAGGACTTCTCATCTTTTTTTTAAATGTTTTTTGCTATCATTATCGTTTTCAACCATGTAACTTTCTAAAGTTAGAAAATACTGAATAAATGTTTTAAAGAAAGTAATACTAAGTGAATATCTGTTGTTGGCCTTAAAAATAAACATTTTACTGAGTACTATAATTAAATTGACTAAATCATGATTGTCAATGAACTCTCCTAAAATAACAGAAACCACATTAAGCTTCATAAACAAACCAATCCTTAAACACATTTTTTCAACTTCCACCCAAAACAAAGACACAATATGACAATACCAAAACAAATGCAGGGTGGATTCAGGCTCCTGACAACAAAATCGGCAATCATCTGACTCTGTCGTATTCCATAATTTTAACATTTTCCCTGTGGGTAAGAAGTTATAAATAATTTTTATTTGAAAATAACGATTTATTACAATATTAGAGTTCATCCACATTAACTGCTGCAAAATATCGTCTCTTTTTTCTGGCACATAAAATTGAAAACACCACTATGAGTGGATTGTTTCCTTTATGAACCCCGCCATGTTTCCCAGCAGACTCTCTGGGAGGGGATCACTTGTAAAAAAGGATACCATTTCTTTTGATACAGTACATGTTTTTTGTCCAACAGGACATTTGTGTACCACTCAATGTTTAAATACATCTTTGGAACAATTGATGCTTTTAAAGACAGACACATAGCTTCAAGGTTGAGAAGTTTCAGGCCCCCATATTCATACTCTTTGTACAAAACCTTTCTTTTAATCTTTTCTGGTTTGCCGTTCCAGACAAAATCGAAGACCCTCCGCTCATAAATCTTAAAGTTTTGTGATGGAGCTGGTAATGACAAAAACAAATAAATAAATTGAGGAATAATTAACGAGTTGGCAATAGACATTTTACCATACAAGGTTAGGGATTTCCCTTTCCATAATTGCATAATTTTGTCCAGCTTTCTTAGTCGATTATCATAATTTACTGAGCCTAGATCTTCCAGATTTTCTGGGACAACAACACCAAGTATGTTAACTGGTCCATCTGTCCACAAAAGAGGCACTTTGCATTCCATTCGAAAGGACGTTCCCTTTAGATTTCCGATCCTCAACATTTTACATTTATCATAATTAAGCTTAAGGCCAGATTGCTGTGAAAATATGTCCAAAAGATTAAGAAGGTTCCGCAAACAATGAGGAAAAATCTTATCTTTGTGAATCAGCCTTTTCTGACATGAACTTCATCAAGAACAAACACAGAACACGCCTCACTGATGCACATCTGCAAGACTCACTCAGAGTTGCAGTGTCAAGTTACACACCAGAGTACAACACACTAGTTAACAGCATGCAATGCCAGGCTTCCCACAAACTGACAAAGAAACAGATAACAGATTTGGTGTCCAGTTCAAAGTGTGACATGATTTAAAAATTTGAGAGTTTACTTTTGTATTTTACATGAGTTATTATTTGTACAAACATGGTGCAAAGTAATTCATGATTTGTTAAAAAATGTTAGTGGCTAGCTAGTTAAAATGGGATATTGTGATTTCACAAGACTGTCTTAGAAGTGATCATTTGAAAATGTTCAATTTGAAAAATCTGCACTTAGAGAAAATATAAAAATAAAGTGTTGCATATTGATATGTATCTGTTTCTATATATATTTATTGTGAGAAATCATTAAGATGATCAGTGTTTCCACAAAGATAAATATCATTAATTATTAATAATAACAGAGTTAAAGGTACATTGAGCAAATTGGCTACTTCTGGCAATTTATTTAAGTGTGTATCAAACTGGTAGCCCTTCGCATTAATCAGTACCCAAGAAGTAGCCCTTGGTTTCAAAAAGGTTGGTGACCCCTGCATTAATTAATAAAGTTGATGCACATTCTTTCCAGGCAATGGCGGCCCATAAAGAATAATGGGGCGGGCCAGATGTGGCCCCCGGGCCTTGAGTTTGACACTAAGTCTTTTTATTAGACATTACAAATTACAGTACAGTGCAGACATTCGCGGGAGAAGCAGCAAATAGGGTGAACACGAGTCCCTACACAGTAGTGATGGGATCGGCAGTTTTTTTTGACTGTACTGAATCACTAGAATCAGTGACTGACACAGCGCCACAGTCAGCACAGTTCAGTATGTGAATCTGAATTACTTCTGCAGCGGCAGTTCTGTGTGCAGGTCATCGAATCATGAGTCAGTCAGTAACAGCTTCCCCAGCGGCGGATCTCGGTGTGTGTCAGTTCGCGAACGACACAGGCCCTCAGCACCCAATGAACGACGCGTACAGTGACTGAACGAGAGCCTCAATGTGACGTCCTCCTCCGCGACACAGTCAGTTCTCTGTGTCAGTAGGTTCGCGAGTCCTGACTCTGAATGAGTGAGTGAGTGCAGCGCGAACCTGAATCACGTCATCAGCGACAATAAATAAATAAAGAAAATAAATACCTTCAAAATAAAACAAATAAATTAAGAGCCAGAAATGCCAACATAAAAAGTAAATGTTCTGTAGCCTACGTTTAAAAATATAACAAAGAAAATATCATCTTAAATGTGCAAACAAAAAGAAAATAAATAGGCTACCTTAAATAAAACAAAACTAATATTAAACCAAGTGCCAGAAATGCCAACATTAAAACTAAAATTTCTGTAGCTTACATTTAAAAATATAAAAATGGAAATATCAACTTAAATATGCAATAAAAAAAGAAAATAAATAGCTTAAATAATATAAAAGTCAACAACAGTTGCAGTAGAAGGGATAATAATAATAATAATAATAATAATAATAATAATAATAATAATAATAATAATAAGAATCAGAATTGATCCCCAAGTAGAAATTTATTTTTGTTACAATAACTGTGTAAATAATAGCCTATGTATGTGTACATACATTAGTTATTATTTTTATTTTAAATCTTCTCAAAACAGCCTGCCCTACACTTTACCCCCCGCCCCTCCCCCTCGCGTCGCTGCTGCTCAGCCTTGCCCTGCCTGCACTGAGTTTCTTTCTGTCTCCTCTACTCTTATAACTTTATGTGTTGAGATAATGGGGACGGGGCGCGTGTGTGTGTTTGTTTTCATGTGGCTTAAGTCAACATTAGCCGTTAACTTGGAGAATGAATGGAGAACGGCTGCCAATGGCATGAAACATATCCCGCGACGGGAGGAGAATCACTCGCGGCATTGGGGCAAGCAGAGCAGAGAGCGAGAGCGTTGTCGTTCACTGAGTGATTCATGTCGTTAATCCGCGGTGAACGAATCGTTCGCTCAGTCCCTCCCCCCGCCCACTCATTGGCTGCGTCGTTCGCCGACGTCGAGGGTTCAGTGAGTCACAGAATGCGCCAGTTCCACTCATACCGGCATGGTCGCGGCGGAACTCAACTGAACTGAGAAAGGAACGAATCAGTTTATGAAGTGATTCGGTTCAGTACATTCACTCAAAAGATTTGTTCTTTCGAACGAATCGTTCGCGAACGACACAACACTAGCTGTCACTTACGTGTGCTAGCAGAAGCTGCATTCAACATGTAACCTAGCAGGAACGTAGTTTGAACAGGCTGTAGAGGGCGCTAAAGACAGTGCCATCACGCCCTAAATTTCGGGTGTCTCCCGGAAAAATAGGGAGTGTTGGCAAGTATTACGCTATCAAGCGCCATTCATGTAAAACTCGGGGACCGCACTAACATTAAATTGTCATATTAAGGTGCGGGTCGGGGCGTGTGTCTGAGACCCCTGGTTTAAACATAGCACAAAGCAAAAAAAAGCTTTGTATACAGTGTTATTTCATTTTCAAAAGAGTTTTGTGGCTCCCATTGTTTTCTTTAATTTGTGAAACTCGTCAAAATGGCTCTTTGAGTGATAAAGGTTGCCGACCCCTGTCATACATGAACACTATTTTTATCTAGATGGACAAAAAGTGCAGATATGTCTTAAGTATTTTTATTTATAAACATTATTATTTTCTTTCTGCCATATGACTGTCTATAATGCTTGTGTTGCTTTCATGTGCACATTCAATTTGTACTTGAGCTCCATACATACTTTTTTTTTAGTAGAACTTGGTTGAAAGATTTCAGTATAAGTAGTTTGGAGCACAATTACAAAGATGGTGATAATGATGATAACCATGATAAGAAAGGTTCACACCATGACATCCCTACTCACAAGTTTATTATCACTGTGGAAGTGGAAAAAAGGCTGAGCTAGCTTGTATATGTTACAGTACCTTAAGTTCAAAGTTAATATATTATTTAATATAAGCTACAGTATTTGGGTTTTAAAAACTCCACAATCTGAGTCACTGTTTGCCAAAGCACTGATGTATACAAGTCATCAAAGAACACAAATAACAAATAATAATAAATAGAACTCTGGTGAGAAGTACTGAAGCATACAAGTCATTAAAGAATACAAACAGTAGTTTACTATTTGAAAGTGTTTTTTAGTAAATGTTCACTTGAAATAAAAGTATTGATACTGTATTTACTGCAGAATGAAGTGTGTGATGACAAGCAAAAAAACAAAATAGCTTTAAGAGGAAGAAAAGTTGTTATGTTTACCACCACAAAACACAGCGAAAAATAAGCAAAAGCAGGTATGGACCATAGTTTGATGTATATGACCACAATGTTAGCATATATGACCACAATGTTAGCATAAATGACTACAATGTTAGCATATATGACCACAATGTTAGCATATATGACCACAATGTTAGCATATATGACCACAATGTTAGTGTATATGACCACAATGTTAGCATATATGACCACAATGTTAGCATATATGACCACAATGTTAGCGTATATGACTACTATGTTAGCATATATGACCACAAACATGACCACAATGTTAGCGTATACGACCACAATGTTAGCATATACGACCACAATGTTAGCATATACGACTACAATGTTAGCATATACGACCACAATGTTAGCGTATACGACCACAATGCTAGCGTATAAGACCACAATGCTAGCGTATAAGACCACAATGCTAGCGTATAAGACCACAATTTTAGCGTATACGACCACAATGTTAGCGTATACGACCACAATGTTAGCGTATACGACCACAATGTTAGCGTATACGACCACAATGTTAGCGTATACGACCACAATGTTAGCGTATA
Organism: Entelurus aequoreus; assembly: GCF_033978785.1. Taxonomy (NCBI): domain Eukaryota; kingdom Metazoa; phylum Chordata; class Actinopteri; order Syngnathiformes; family Syngnathidae; genus Entelurus; species Entelurus aequoreus. The sequence continues at coordinate 73,286,002 of NC_084731.1, forward strand.
TGACCACAATGTTAGCGTATACGACCACAATGTTAGCATATATGACCACAATGTTAGCATATATGACCACAATGTTAGCGTATATGACCGCAATGTTAGCATATATGACCACAATGTTAGCGTTTACGCCCACAATGTTAGCGTATACGACCACAATGTTAGCGTATACGACCACAATGTTAGCGTATATGACCACAATGTTAGCATATATGACCACAATGTTAGCGTATACGACCACAATGTTAGCGTATACGACCACAATGTTAGCGTATGTGACCACAATGTTAGTGTATATGACCACAATGTTAGCATATAAGACCATGATGTTAGCGTATACGACCACAATGTTAGCGTATACGACCACAATGTTAGCGTATACGACCACAATGTTAGCGTATATGACCACAATGTTAGCATATATGACCATACTGTTAGCGTATATGACCACAATGTTAGCATACTGTATATGACCAAAATGTTAGCATACTGTATATGACCACAATGTTAGCATATATGACCACAATGTTAGAGTATATGACTACAATGTTAGCATATATTACCACAATGTTAGCATATATGACCATAGCGTGGGTTATCTGTACTGTCGCTCCTCTAGTAAACACAATGTTGTATATGCCTTTAATTTAAAAAATGGTGATATTAATCGTGATGGAATGATCTGAAAAATTAATGGTGATCATTTTTTGGGCCATATCACCGCTCGAGTTTGCATGCACATGTCCAAAAATTAACTTTGAATAGTTTGAAGATCATATTCCACACTGTATGATGAGTTGCACCTACCTCGGGGTCATCTTCATCCTGCTCCATCAGCTTCTCCAGGATCTTTTTGCGCTCGGCCGTGGAGTCGTCGCCATCCGCCATGTCGGCCCCTCCTTCCACGCCCGCTCCTGGCCCATCTCTGGCTCTGGAATGGTGCAACTTCTGCTGCTTTGCACTTCTGCTGTCCTCCTCGCCTCCATCCTCCTCTCTGGAACGTGTTGCTCCTCTGTCCGGCTGGAAGGTGTGCAGACGTGAGTAAACACCAGGGGGAAGAAAACATTTCATGCATGGCCCCTGTAGGCCCAAGTTACTAACTGGGGGGAGGATGTATCCATGCATGCAATGTGCAGCCACCAATAAGCAAGTATTCCTAAAAAAGCTCATTTCCTAAGACAGTCTGCTTCTCCAAACAGTAACCCTGCCAAACTATTCACAAAGTTTTCCTAAAAGCTGCATGCTAACAATATTCTCCTAAAAGCTGCATGCTAACATTATTCCCCTAAAAGCTGCATGCTAACAGTATTCTCCTACAAGCTGCATGCTAACGTTATTCTCCTACAAGCTGCATGCTAACATTATTCTCCTAAAAGCTGAATGCTAACATTAGTCTCCTAAAACTGCATGCTAACATTATTCTCCTAAAAGCTGCTAACATTATTCTCCTAAAAGCTGCATGCTAACATTATTCTCCTAAAAGCTACATGCTAACATTATTCTCCTAAAAGCTACATGCTAACATTATTCTCCTAAAAGCTGCACGCTAACATTATTCTCCTAAAAGCTGCACGCTAACATTATTCTCCTAAAAGCTGCATGCTAACATTATTCTCCTAAAAGCTGCACGCTAACATTATTCTCCTAAAAGCTGCATGCTAACATTATTCTCCTAAAAGCTGCACGCTAACATTATTCTCCTAAAAGCTGCATGCTAACATTATTCTCCTAAAAGCTGCATGCTACAATTATTCTCCTGAAAGCTGCATGCTAACATTATTCTCCTAAAAGCTACATGCTAACATTATTCTCCTGAAAGCAGCATGCTAACTAAGGCTGCAACAACTAATCGATTAAAATCGATTATAAAAATAGTTGGCAATTAATTTAGTCATCGATTCTTTGGAACTATGCTATGCGCATGCGCGGAGGCTATTTTTTTTTTTTTTTTTTTTTAAGTTTTATAAACCTTTATTTATAAACTGCAACATTTACAAACAGCTGAGAAACAATAATCAAAATAAGTACAAAAACAGTACACAACAGTGCCAGGGCGGCGCTGAGACTACGTCTCATGAGGTGGCAGGAAGCCAGCCAATGATGTGTCATGTGCAGCTCACGTGACGATGCCGTCTCCTTTGCTGGAAACATTCGAAAAATGTAGGAAAACAGTACGGATAGTTTGTTGGAGCCATGGATGAAGGGAAGAACTCACGGTACGTAACTTTTTAAGTCCATTGTCCGGGTACATTGATCCGTTGTGTCCGTCTTTGTGTTTTTTGCGAGTAACTTTAACGTTATGCCTTTGTTGCAACGCGGGGCTGATAATGTGTCTCCGGCACATTTGACTCCGTTTTGAGAGAGAAAACGCACGGTTACCAATTTCGAAATAAACGTAACGGACAGAAATATCTCAGGTTTGTTTCATAATGGATCAATGTAGCCGGGCCCGATAAAGCTATATAAATATATTTAGATTTGAGTGACGCTTTAGTATAACTAAACGTTATGAAGGTGCTGGAATATTTCATGCTATTATTCAGAGGCAGCCTAAAATTAATCTTTTATTATTCACAGCAGAAACGTGTACAATATCTGATTCAGTTCTGATCTGATGAGTTACATTTCTGTGTTATTATTGGTGTATGCTGCATCCCCAATGTCCATTTATTTAATTAAGCTTTTTTTTTTTATGTGGTGGCGTATTTGCCTTTTATGTCAGAAATTATTAATTAAATCAACTATGCATGTATTGAGTTACATGTTCATTATATGGTTTCCCTCATTTCAGAAAGAAACAAGCCAGCATTAGCGACTTGGTACAAAGGAGGGTCTGCACACCACAGCAAGCGGTTGCATTGACTGATGCTATCCTGAATATGTTGCTAACTGACATGAGGCCACTATCAATGGTGGAGGATGAAGGTTATAGACAAATGATTCACGTCCTCAACCCTGGTTACACTCTTCCCTCGAGGACCCATTTTACCAAAGTGATGGAGAGGAAGTACAAGCAGACATTCCAAGCAGTGTAGACTGGCATAAAAGCCACCCAGAGCAAACTTGCTCTCACTACTGATGTGTGGACAAGTGTAGCCACCTTGGCAATACGTGCCATTACATTGGAGACGAATGGAACATGAAGTCAATCTGCCTTACGACCATGCCACTAGAGGAAAGACATTCAGCATCCAACATTGCAGAATGGTTGGAATAGGTAGTAGCCAGGTTTGAAATTCCCCCAAGCAAAATTATTGCTATTGTGCATGACAATGGTGCATTTAATTAAAAAAAAAAACATTTTTGTAATAATTTTCCTTGTTTTATTTGGCAAGTTGAAAGAACATGGTGCCAGTATGCTGTTTTTTTTTCAATAAAATACTGGAAAGGATAGAAATGTAGTTTGTCTCTTTTATCCGATTATTAATCGATTAATCAAAGAAATAATCAACAGATTAATCGATTATCAAATTAGTTGTTAGTTGCTGCCCTAATTATAACATTATTCTCCTAGAAGCTGCTAACATTATTCTCCTAAAAGCTGCATGCTAACATTATTCTCCTAAAAGCTGCTAACATTATTCTCCGACCCCAAAGGGGACAAGCGGTAGAAAATGGATGGATGGAAGCTGCATGCTAACATTATTCTCCTAAAAGCTGCATGCTAACATTATTCTCCTAAAAGCTGCATGCTAACATCCATCCATTTCCTACCGCTTGTCCCTTTTGGGGTCGCGGAGGGTGCTGGAGCCTATCTCAGCTGCATTCGGGCGGAAGGCGGGGTACACCCTGGACAAGTCGCCACCTCATCACAGGGCCAACACAGATAGACAGACAACATTCACACTCACATTCACACACTAGGGCCAATTTAGTGTTGCCAATCAACCTATCCCCAGGTGCATGTCTTTGGAGGTGGGAGGAAGCCGGAGTATCATGAATTAATTTAAGTGGACCCCGACTTAAACAAGTTGAAAAACGTATTCGGGTGTTACCATTTAGTGGTCAATTGTACGGAATATGTACTGAACTGTGCAATCTACTAAGAAAAGTTTCAATCAATCAAAAACCCACGCAGTCACGGGGAGAACATGCAAACTCCACACAGAAAGATCCCGATCCCGGGATTGAACTCAGGACTACTCAGGACCTTCGTATGGTGAGGGACATGCACTAACCCATGTGCCACCGTGCTGCATTATTCTCCCAAAAGCTGCATGCTAACGCTAAGAAGACCAGGTGAGTGTAAAACGCTCACCTGGTAGTTCAGAAGCTCTCCAACGTCCATAGCGCCCGATGACAAAACGTCACAGCGGGACAAAGTTTCAAAATAACTTAGGCGAGGATGTTTACACTTGAAAGAACTTGGGCGAGGATGGGGACAAGCGGTAGCAAAATGGATGGATGGATGTTTACGGAGGCTAGCCGGCTAATGTGGAGCCGAAGCATGTGCCGTAAATCATGAGGACACCGTCGTAAAGTCTGTCACGACACCCCCAGTTCAGGACGACACGATCGGTCCACGCATGCGCGAATACGACGTCATTATCTTCCACTTGTTTTACGACAGTTATTTTCGTGCACGCCGTCACTGTTACCATGGTTTTCTTTTTTGTCATATTTTTGATTTGAATAACAATGTAATATAAACAATTTATTACCAAACAAAACAGACGTTTTGAAACCGTACAGAAACCTGAACGATGCCTTAAATGGCAAATAAATTCATATTTTTTGACTACTTTATTTACATCAATTCAGTCTGCAGATATACATTTAAGGTCCGTTTCGTTCATTCTATTCCCAATTCTTAAAAGCAAATCAAAAAACAAAATTATATATGGCAAATTTTAAAACAAACAAAAAAAAGGGTTGATTTTCATTCAAATATTGCCATAAAATTGTTTTCCTTTTATGGATTTTTATGTTTCTAGATAAACACACAAATCGTACATATGTTCATCCAAAATGCAAAAATGTGTGTTTATCTGGGTTATGACAAATTGAACCGGACGCAGTATTTGAGTTTTTCCTTGTCGTTTAGCATGTTTTTTTTTAGCATAACGCTATCGCCTTTGTTCAGCAGGAGTCTGTCACGCCAATTTTCTTCCCATTACAAAAACCTTCCTACCCCCCATTTACTTCCGGTGTCATTTCCGCCTACGTCAGTTCCTCTTACTTACGTCATTTCCTCTTACGTCATTGACAGCGATCGATAAATCCAAATCTCCTGAAAATGGTGGTGTCACCGGATGATATTCGTCTTTATCTGTCCCAGGGGACTTATGTCAAACACCAGCAGGCTTCGCAACATTTAAAGCGGAGTGTTAGGGCCGCTACTGCGAACTTCTGTCTTCGTGGTAACGTGCAAAAAATATTAATTAATATATAATACTGTTAAATGTCTGTACTACTTTAAATCAACATTATTGTTGAAACCATTTCACTAATATTAATTAATATATAATAATGTTAAATGTCTGTACTTTAAATCAACATTATTGTTGAAACCATTTCACTAATATTAATTAATATATAATAATGTTAAATGTCTGTACTTTAAATCAACATTATTGTTGAAACCATTTCACTAATATTAATTAATATATAATACTGTTAAATGTCTGTACTTTTAATCAACATTATTGTTGAAACCATTTCACTACAATATTGTGTGTGCTGCTGTCCTGTGTAGAAGAGGTTCTGTACCATGGGAACAGAAGGGTCATTTGGACAGAGGAGGAGAATGTGGCTGTGTTAACCAAAGCCCATGCAGGCCATTTTGGACCACGGAGGATGCAAGCGAAGATTGCTCCCCGGTTTTATTGGCGGTCCATCACACAGGACACATTGGATTGGGTAAGCAAGCTCCTAGAAGGAAGATATTTGCTTTTAATTTTTATTTTTAGTTGAAACACTCAGGTTAGTAGTTAGTAGTAGGTCGCAAAGTGTTGTGGAATCAAATCATATCTACAATATGTTTCCCTTTATTACTGCTTTTAGGTGCGCACATGTCCTGACTGCCAGCGCTTTGAAAAATTAAAGACCAAGGCGCCTGAGCTGAAGCCCATCAAGGTCGTATCACCTTGGTACATGGTTGGTGAGTGGGTTTATTCACACATCCCTCACCTTTTCACGCACAACTATACAAAAACTCAGTCCACATTCAAATATTTGCTAAACTGAGAACTGGAATTCATGCTCTAGGTGTGGACCTTTTTGGACCTGTGAAAAAGTCGTCTAAGGGGAACAGATATTGTCTCACTTTGACCGATTATTTCACCAAATGGGTGGAAGCAAGAACATTCCCAAAAAAGACAGCAGCCAATGTGAAGGAGGTATTCTTTATATTTTGGTGTTTCACTTACCCATGGCCATAATCAGAAAGGGAAAAAGCCACTAAAGTGCATAATTTATATATATATATATATATATATATATATATATATATATATATATATATATATATATATATATATATATATATATATATATATATATGTATATATGTATATATATATATATATATATATATATATATATATATATATATGTATATATATATATATATATATATATATATATATATATATATATATATATATATATATATATATATATATATATATATATATATATAATTCTATTGTAATTATTAGTTGTACTAATATAATTTCTGTGGTGCCCCACAGGCCTTGAGGGACATTTTCTACACTCATGGTTTGCCTGAAGTTATCCTCACTGACCAGGGCACTGAATTCAAGAAAGAGGTAACTTTCTTTTTCTACAACTGCATGTTTAAACTGGCCATATTTTTAGCAGACACACACATTCCTCAAAACACAAGTAACGGACTCCTTTTTCGTGTATAGGCTGAGGTAGCTTTCAAGGAGTTGGGCATTGAACATCGGGTTCCGTCAGCATACCACCCCCAGACCAATGGGCTTGATGAGAGGACGAACCAATCCATTAAAGTGGCTATTGGGAAGACCATCAGGGGCCAACAGGAGAAGTGGGAGGACAAGCTCAGGGAGATAGTGTATGCCCATAACACCTGTGTACAGGCATCGACCAGGTACTCCCCCTTCCGCCTGATGTTTGGTCGAGAGGCACGGATGTTTACGGAGGTAGGTGGTTTGTTTTTATTTAGCTCTATGTAGGTCAAATCAAAATGAGTGCTCATTACACAGTGGTACCTCGCAATACGAGTTCATTTCATTCCTAGACGAGCTCCATTTTGGCCACTTTTTGTTCCAGCCATGTTCTGGTTTTGGCTATGGTTCTGTTCTAGTCATCTTTCCCTTCCCTGCTATAATAATCCTGGCCACTGTTCCATTTTGGCCAATTTTTGTTCCAGCCATGTTCTGGTTTTGGCTATGGTTCTGTTCTAGTCATCTTTCCCTTCCCCGCTATCCTCATGTTTTAGACATGTTCTTCTTTCGGCTATGTTCCCATTCCAGCCATGTTCCAGTGGTGTGCTACAGGGGTCCCCAACCACAGAGTCATGGACCAGTACTGGTGAAACGATATTTTGTTAATGCTTTGGCAGTGTTCTAATAGAATTTTCACTTTTTTATTTACAATTTGTCTTCATGTTTTAATATGCCAAGTGGCTTATTGCATTTTATTTTATTCACATTTGGCTTTTTTACTGCAAGAGCATTGCGCAGCACATTGTCCCAGGAAGCTGGAGTGAGCTCACTGGAAAAGACATGCAGGTAATAGGTTTACTCTATAAAATATACATTTCTTGTAGTAAACCCAAAGGCTGTATACATTTTCATGGTGCTAATGTGTATTACCAGGAGATCCCACGCCAGACCTCGGGGAATGACTGTGGTGTTTTCATGCTCATGGTAAGTTGAGCATTTTTAAAGAAGAGTAGGTTAAACTTCCCCCACAATGATGTGAAACACAGTATCAAATTACAAAAATATTTGGTTGCAATTATTGCTTCCAGAGATATTCCTATCTAAAACATTTCCAGTATTGATGTTGACGGCTCTTTTAATCAATTTAGTAGATTATTACAAAGTAGAGAAATATTTTTTTCATTAATCAATTATTACATGTGCTCAGAAAAATTACTATTTTCTATTTTTAGTACTCCCTCTGGCTCTGTACGGACACTACTTTTCACTACAGTGTGGTAAGTGTTTAGATATTTAAAAGATTTCAAAATAAGCGGCTCTGAGAGGTAAAAATAATGAACTCATTGTTATATCTGCTCTAGCTGGACATGCAGTCAGTCCGGCGTTGGTGGTGTGTCCTTCTAATGGAGCGCTTTGGCATTGAAGGGTAGGACAACTTCTTGAAATATCTGCTGTATTGTTTATCATGATTAGTAACTGCCTGCGATGAGGTGGCGACTTGTCCAGGGTGTACCCTGCCTTCCGCCCGAATGCAGCTGAGATAGGCTACAGCGACACCCCGCGACCCCAAAAAGGGACAAGCGGTAGAAAATGGATGGATGGATGGATTAGTAACTGTAATCTGAAGAGCTTTTCTTCAATTTCCCCAAAGGCATGGCCAGAGGTTCTGTTATTGGACAGACAAGTCGAGCGGCCTATTGCAGGGCATTCTTCAGCCAGTCTTTAGGGTATCCAGAAACTCAGTCCAGGCCATCGACTGCGTCATCAAAGATTAACTGAATACAGTACTGGTATGCCATGACACAAAAGTGAATAAATTGTATCATACCTATGTTGCTCCATAAAAGAAATGATTGGAGAAATATGTAAGCTGGGGGAAAAAATAACTGGTTCAAAAATAATAATCTAATAACCTTTATTGGTTTGTACCTTGATGTGGTTTAAGAGCTTTTCACTATAACATGTCTACTTCTGAGGTGACCACCACTTGTGATTATAATTGACGCTTTGTCCTTTATCTGTGTTCCCCATTCTTTAGGTGCAGCTCGTGCAATGTTTGGAACAAAACATTTGTAAACAATAAAAAATCATTTTACATTGCAGTTTCTTGTCTCATTTTAAAGTCTTGAAGAAATACCCAAGGTTTTTCTTTATTTTTATGTTCTTATTCTAAATATTGTCGTTTGTCTGACCACGGGTCATCTGACTTCACTGAGGCACATATGTGCACATAAATGTCATTTTGATTTAGTTCACTTACACAGAGAACTAAAAAAAACTGAATGTAACGAATACATTTAGTTTTAATAAAGTTTGATAATGTTGATTGATAATGAATTAACTTATTGTACACTGTTATTCATTTCCGCATATGTCCACGAGTCAAATGTGCAGTCAGGAATATCCTGAAGTTAATTTGTCAGATTAATACTTGCCCGATTAATACAGACGTTTTGTTAACGCTGTATTATAAAAAAGAGTCAAACGAAATGCTATTGATCGCTGTCAATGACGTAAGAGGAAATGACCCCGGAAGTAAATGGGGGGTAGGGAGGTTTTTGTAATGGGAAGAAAATTGGCGTGACAAGTGTCTTATTGTCCTTTTAAAAAAGTCTCATTCAATAGTTGTCCAACTTTCCTTTCAGAAATGAAAATAGAAAAAAATGGCCCAAAATGTGTTTTTTGATTTGCATTTAAGAATTGGAAAGAGAATGAAGGGAAGGAACACGGACCATCTAAGTTACAGTAAGTGACTTGTTTAAAAAAATCCACATTTTACCATAAGAAACTCAGAGTATATCAAACAAACCTTGAACGATGGGAGTCAGTGGAACCAGTGTATCATTTGTTCATTTGTTTTTCAAAATAAAACAAAAACTAAAAAAAAAGAAATAACAGCTCGTTTATTTAATATTTCTTTTCTCACTCAAAATGAAAAAACGCTGACATCACCATTGAGGATGTCCAATCTGCCATAGATGCCTTTAAAACCAACAAGTCTCCTGGAGCTGACGGCCTCCTTCTGAGGTTTTTAAAGCGGGTGGAGATGTGCCCGTCTCTGTTTTAGACCAACTCTTTGTGTCTTGCTGGAACAATGGATATCTCCCAGATGTCTTTGGAGATGCTAACATCATCACCATCTATACAGAGGGCACCGTGCAAACTGTAACAACTGCAGAGGAGTTTCTCTGCTCAGTGTTGCCAGAAAGATATTTGCTCGAACTGTTCTACCACGACTACAAGTCCTTGCAGACCGTATCCTCCCTGAAAGCCAATGTGGGTTTGGAAGCGGTCGCTCCACAGTAGACATGGTGTTCTGTGTTCGACAATGACAGGAAAAGTACATTGATCAACAACAACCTCTGTTTCTGGTGTTTGTGGACTTGACTAAGGCCTTTGACTATGTCAGCCGATCTGGACTCTTCTTTGTTCTGCAAAGACTTGGCGGCCCCGCCTAAACTGCTGAACATGATTACTGAATTTCACGATGGCATGAAGGCAACGGTACAGTTTGTAGGCACTCACCCTGACGAATTCCAAACGAGATGTGGGGTGAAGCAGTGTTGTGTTCTTGCTCATGTCCGACCGGTAGGAGGCCACGGGGAAGACCCAGGACACGTTGGGAAGACTATCTCCCCCGGCTGGCCTGGGAACGCCTCGGGATCCCCCGGGAGGAGCTGGGCGAAGTAGCTGGGGAGAAGGAAGTCTGGGCTTCCCTGCTTAGGCTGCTGCCCCCGCTACCCGACCTCGGATAAGCGGAAGAAGATGGATGGATGGATGGATACATGCATCTGGCTTTGGAGCCAAACTGATTGCCATGCCTGGTCTGGTCGGGGTGTTTTGCTTTTTGGGATGTATGCAGGCAGAATATGTGCATGGGGTTGAGAAAGGGGAAGTGCAAGACTTCTGTTTTGATTTTGTATGCCTGTAGTGACACAATGTTGCCGCCGGGGGGCGCTCCATCGCCTGACCCAACGTTTATCACTATGATGTCGAAGCCGGGACAATTTGGGTCACCAGCTTGGTGTCTCGGGTTCCCCTGGTGTTGCTTCAGCATAGGTTACGCGAGGGGAATGCCGCGTCTGGTCCAGAAGCCGGCTATTTTTGCACCTATATTCCGGGGGGGACCAACTTGCGCCAGTGAGATTGTCTCAACCGGACTGGAAATGACGTCATATCGCCCTTCAACATCGTCGACATTGTGATAAAGTTGAAAAAGTTGGAAAAAGTCCAAGTTGACTGCAAAAATGCCCCATCACAAAATGAGCAAACAGCATTAAAGTATTTTTGTATATTGGGTGTTTGCAATAATTAACAAGAAAAACGTAAAAGTAAAAAATAATAAGTACACAAAAATAGAGAAATACAGTAGGTATTTGTTAAAACAAGTCAAGGCAACGTTTCAGTAAGTTATATCTTCTTCAGGCCGCCTTAGCTAGCATGAACGTCTGCTCGGCGCTCTGTAAAATGACTTGTAAACAACAGGTAGGTGCTGTGTAAAATGACTTGTAAACAACAGGTAGGTGCTGTGTAAAATGACTTGTAAACAACAGGTAGGTGCTGTGTAAAATGACTTGTAAACAACAGGTAGGTGCTGTGTAAAATGACTTGTAAACAACAGGTAGGTGCTGTGTAAAATGACTTGTAAACAACAGAGACAGTTGTCTTGCTATGCCGATGATGGGGCGACAGCACCCCCCTCAGGCCAAACATAAATACAACAAGGTGTACAGTTTTTCTCCATTGTCGAAATTATGTAGAAAATAGAAATAATAATCAAAATTAATAAATAACAACATATACATTTTAAAATAAAAATATGAATGATATGAAATAACTGGAAAAATAACAAAAAACATTCTTAGTTACACTTCCATTTTGGAATCGAAAAGAAGCATAACCAGGTGAAAAGAGAACTGTGTCCTAAAAAAAGTGTTTTTGGTCAGTTTTTTATGGGATTTTTAAGACTAAAATTCAGTTCCCTGCAACCCCAAATAAGTAGCACAATAGTAATAGTAATAGTCAGCATTGCTGCTCTGCATCTCCAAATAGATAGCATAGTAGTAATAGTATTCCAAATTGATGCTTAAGTAGCGTAGTAGTAATAGTAGTAGTCAGTATTGAAGCTCTGCATCTCCAAATAGGTAGCATAGTAGTAATAGTATTCCAAATTGATGCTCTGCATCCCCAATGAAGTAGCATAGTAGTAGTAGTGGCAATCAAACTGATGTAAACATGTATGTTGGTTTAAAGAAAATGGGCTCCCAGAGAACAGCGTTGGGCTCTGGCTAGTTAGGTTTAGAATAGAGGATGGGGGAGGGGTTAGGGTACTATCTTAACACAGCTGGGAGATAAGCACAATGCAACCTGGGTGGCGTGAAGCAACAGCCAAGACAGGACACAGCAGGATATGAAGGAGCGATGAGGTGCCCAACACAGGTGAGGACAGAAGGCAGGTGCAGCTAATGCAATGTTTGCTGTAGAGTAAGCTAAGAAATAATGTCCAATCACCTTTTTTCAAACCATTTGTAGGTCATGTATCCACAAGACAAAAGATCCCTGCTGTTGAATTGGCTGTGGGAGTCCAAGGAAGCCATTCAAAAATGTTTGGACACAACTATAGCTATTTGAAAACATGCTATTACAACTAATACTTAAACATTGGCACATGAATACTATGAAGTCTTTTAATAGGTACAACATAGCTTTTTAAATGACAAAGTAGAACAATATAATTGTGGAGGAGGGGCGTGCAGCGGAACGGGGGTGTGCCAGGGCCGGCCTCGAGGACAGCGACAGGTGCGTAGATGGCCCAGGTGGGCCTTGTCATTTAATCACCTGTCGCCCTTTATTAGCAGCAGCCAGGAGGAGAGAAGCAGTGGGAGCTGGAGCGAGAGCTAGAGCGAGACTGACACAGACACAAAAAGACAGTTGCTGGAAAGCAACCGGCTGAACTATTGAAAAATAAACCCTTGTTGTAACCCTGATCCGGGCTCTCATGTCAATGTTTGGTGGTCAGAAGAACCCACTGGAGGGCAACCTCCACAATTTGTCGCCCAATTAACCCGGACCACCTGAGGCTACGGAAGCAAAACCTCCTTCCATGCTTTCAGTAGGTTTATATGATAAATTTGAGTGTCTCCGCCCCGGTCCGAGCATCGAACCTCGTAACCCACATCACCCACTTGCCGTGTGACCTCCAAGGGTCCTTGCCACCGGGCAAGTAATTTCGAGCTGGATGTTGGAAGTAACACAAGCACTCTTTCTCCCGGTGAACATTTTCTTAGCTGAGTCCCCCTGTTATACACGTGTTGCTGACGTTCCTGGGCGCGGAGCAAATTCTCGCATGACAAGTGCCCCACCTAGTGGAGTTTTGCTCGCATGTCCATGACGTACTGAATTTCGTTTTTGCTGGAGCTTGGACCCTCATCCCAGCTTTCCTTAATTACGTCCAACACCCCGCGCAGCTTCCTGCTGTATAATAATTCAAAAGGCGCAAAGCCTGTTGGAGGCCTGAGGTACCTTCCAATTGCAAACATAAGGGGTCCAACCATTTATCCCAATTTGGTTTGTCCTCGTGCGTAAACTTACGGATCATGGTTTTCAGCGTCTTATTTAGCCGCTCCACCAGCTCATCTGTTTGTGGGTGATATACGCTGGTGCGGATCGCTTTAATTCCCAATAATCCGTATAGAATAGAATAGAATGGAATAGAATAGAAAGGACTTTATTGTCATTATATTTGCATATAACGAGATTAAGGACTCCAACTTAAAGGCCTACTGAAACCCACTACTACCGACCACGCAGTCTGATAGTTTATATATCAATGATGAAATCTTAACATTGCAACACATGCCAATACGGCCGGGTTAACTTATAAAGTGAAATTTTAAATTTCCCAGGAAACTTCAGGCTGAAAACGTCTAGGTATGATGACGTTTGCGCGTAATGTCAAGGGTTGAAGGAGACATTTTGGAATAGCACGGTCGCCAGCTTAAGTCGTCTGTTTTCACCACATAATTCCACAGTATTCTGGACATCTGTGTTGGTGAATCTTTTGCAATTTGTTCAATTAACAATGGAGACTGCAAAGAAGAAAGCTGTAGGTGGGATCGGTGTATTAGCGGCTGGCTACAGCAACACAACCAGGAGGACTTTGAGTTGGATAGCAGACGCGCTACCGTGAGTACAGCTTTGGCTTCCATACATTTGATCGCTTGCCCGTACGTGCGTGGCGCTATGTGCATGTCACGTACGTAACTTTGGGGAAATATATGTTTCTTGCCGACTCTGATGGCGGTCGGGGTGTCGTCGAAAGCTACAACGCCCGCCGCCGCGCCGCTGTCCTGACCTTGACTTCCTCCGTCTCCGGGCCGCCGACCGCATCGATGATCGGGTGAAGTCCTTTGTCGCGCCGTCGATCGCTGGAACGCAGGTGAGCACGGATGGTGATGAGCAGATGAGGGCTGGCGTAGGTGGAGAGCTAATGTTTTTAGCATAGCTCTGTCGAGGTCCCGTAGCTAAGTTAGCTTCAATGGCGTCATTAGCAACAGCATTGCTAGGCTTCGCCAGGCGGTACAGCATTAACCGTGTGGTTACAGGTCCAGGGTTTAATAGTAATAGTAGTATTGTTGATCTTCTGTCTATCCTTCCAGTCAGGGGTTTATTTCGTCTGTTTCTTTATGCAGTTAAGCACGATGCTATCACGTTAGCTCCGTAGCTAAAGTGCTTCGCCGATGTATTGTCGTGGAGATAAAAGTCACTGTGAATGTCCATTTCGCGTTCTCGACTCTCATTTTCAAGAGGATATAGTATCCGAGGTGGTTTAAAATACAAATCCATGATCCACAATAGAAACAGGAGAGAGTGTGGAATCCAATGAGCCCTTGTACCTAAGTTACGGTCAGAGCGAAAAAAGATACGTCCTGCACTGCACTGTAATCCTTCACTCTCACGTTCCTCATCCACGAATCTTTCATCCTGGCTCAAATTAATGGGGTAATCGTCGCTTTCTCGGGCCGAATCGGTCTCGCTGTTGGTGTAAACAATGTGCAAATGTGAGGAGCCCTTCAACCTGTGACGTCACGCTACTTTGAAGGTAGAAAAGCGCTATACAAGTATAACCCATTCATCATTAATTTACTTCCGGTACAGGCAAGGCTTTTTTATCAGCAACCAAAACTTTATTGTCGATGTTCTCTACTAAATCCTTTCAGCAAAAATATGGCAATATCGCGAAATGATCAAGTATGACACATAGAATGGATCTGCTATCCCCGTTTAAATAAGAACATTTCTTTTCAGTAGGCCTTTAAGGTGCGGTAGTGGGAACAAATATGGGGTAAAAATAAATTACACAAGAGGTAATAAAGAAAAAACTAACAATTGAAATTAACAGACTACTATCCAATAAAAATAATAAGAAATCCTGTACAATATACAAAACACTATAGAAATACAAAATACTGTACAATATACAGAACAAGGCAAGAGTACCGGAGTAATAAATAACAATCAGTGTCAGATGTATTGCACTCGAAGGGTAATATTGCACAGTAGGGTATTAGGGTAGGATATTGTATAGGGGTGAATTATTATTATAAGTTAGAGTTCAAGATGGTGACAGCTCTGGAAAATAAGCTGTCTCTGAGCCTGTTTGTTCTGGCTCTGATGCACCTGTAGCGCCTGCCCAATGGTAGCAGGTGGAACAGGTGGAAGCCAATGTGTGTGCTGTCCTTAGTGATGCTTTTGCTCTGTTGAGGCAGCGGGAGTTGTGTAAATCCTTCAGGGAGGGGAGGGGGCAGCCGATGATTTTTTGTGCAGACTTTATGACCCTCTGAATCGCCTGTTTGTCTGCTTCAGTGGAGCTGGCGTACCACACTGTTATGCAGTAGGCAGCAGGCTCTCGACAGCCGAGCGAAAGAAGGTCACCAGCAGCTGCCTCTCCAGTCTGTTCTTCCTCAGCACCCTCAGGAAGTGTAGTCTCCGCTGGG
Organism: Entelurus aequoreus; assembly: GCF_033978785.1. Classification (NCBI taxonomy): domain Eukaryota; kingdom Metazoa; phylum Chordata; class Actinopteri; order Syngnathiformes; family Syngnathidae; genus Entelurus; species Entelurus aequoreus. The sequence goes on from NC_084731.1 coordinate 73,301,867, forward strand.
CCTTCCGGATGACCGCAGTTATATTTTGGGTCCAGGAGAGGTCAGCAAATATGAGGGTGCCGAGGAACTTGAAGGAGCTGACTCTCTCCACCTCCTCGCCGTTGATGTAGAGGGGGGCGGGGTCTGCAGTGTTTTTCCTGAAGTCAAAGATGAGTTCCTTGGTTTTTGTGGTGTTCAGTGCCAGATTATTCACTGAACACCACGCTGATAGCTTCAGGACCTCATCTCTGTATGCAGACTCATCCCCCCCCTGTAATGGGACCCACCACAGTTGTGTCATCGGGGGGTTTGGGGGTGGTGTGGCTGTGACTGTTTGTGATGTCTCAAAGCGAGCAAAGAAGCAGTTCAGCTCCTCTGCCAGCGATACATCCCAGTCCCTGGTTGCTGCCTCACAGCCTTTGTAATTGGTGATGTGCTGTATGCAATGCCACATCTGCCGTGGGTTGTTGCTTGAGAGGTGGTCTTCGATTCTCTCTTTGTAATAGTAATAATAATAATAATAATAATGGATTAGATTTATATAGCGCTTTTCTAGACACTCAAAGCGCTTCACAGAGAAGTGAGAACCCATCATTCATTCACACCTACTTTCGTAGCCACAGCTGCCCTGGGGTAGACTGACGGAAGCGTGGCTGCCAATTTACGCCTACGGCCCCTCCGACCACCACCTATCATTCATCAACCGTTGTGAGCGGCACCAGGGGCAAGGGTGAAGTGTCCTGTCCAAGGACACAACGGCAGCGATTTTGGAGGGTAAGAGGCGGGGAGCGAACCTGCAACCTTCAGGTTTCTGGCACGGTTGCTCTACCCACAACGCCACGCCGCCCCATTAGTAGTCCCTTCTGGCTTCCTTGAGTCCCCTCTTCAGGTCAGCACGCGCAGCACTGTATAGAGCACTGTCACCTGACCTGAAGGCGGTGTCGCGGGCCTTGAGGAGCATGCAGACCTGGCTTGTCATCCAGGGTTTCTGGTTTGGGTAAACCCGTATGCTTTTTTTCACAGTGACATTTCCGATACAGTACTTTATGTAGGATAGTACCGACTCTGTGTGTGTGGGCAGGTCTTGGTCTTCGAAAACGTCCCATGCAGTGTGTTCAAAGCAGTTCTGTAGCTGGGGGAGTGCATCCTCAGGCCAAGTTGTAACAGTCTTTATTACTGCTTTTGTCCTTGATCTGAGGGGGGTGTAGGCAGGGATGAGCAGCAAGGAGAGGTGGTCTGACTGGCCTAGGGGGTGGAGGGGGATGGCTCTACATGCCTCTTTGATATTAGAGTAAACATGGTCCAGTGTGTTTCCCCCTCTAGTTGGGCATTTAACATACTGGTAAAATTTTGGTAGTACTGTTTTCAGATTGGCTTTATTAAAATCTCCAGCAATAATGTGAGCGCCATTGGGGTGGGCACGTAGCTGTTTATTTATTGTATTTAGCAGTAGAGAGAAAACCATGCTAACATTAGCATCCTGTGGTATGTAAACTGCTGTGATGATTACTACTGTTAGCTCTTTTGGCAAAAAAAAGGGTATACATTTCACTGACATGAACTCTAGGTCGGGGGAACAGTGACTGTCTATGATAGTGCTGTTATTAGACCATGCGTTATGTACATAAACACAGAGACAACCTCCCCTGCTCTTACCAGAGTCCTCGTTTCTGTCCCGACGTAGCAGCGTGCGGCCTGCTAGCTGCACCGCAGCGTCGGGGATTAGGGGGTGAAGTCAGGTTTCGGAAATGACCAAAAAACAACAGTCCTGGATGTAGCTATTTCCAGCTAGCTCAAGCTTTAGCTTGTCCATTTTGTGAGTGATGGATCTGGCGTTGGTGAGGTAAATGCTCGGCAGCGGAGGCTTGTGGGGCTGTTTCTTGATTCTCTCCAGGAGACCAGACCGGCAGCCCCGCTTTTGTTTCCTCTCCCACCGCCGCCTGCGTTGCCTGCCGGATCCGATAACAATCCACGGAGATTCCGGCGGTCTCGCTATCTCCTCGGGTATGTTGGGTGAGCTGTGGAAATCGCTCGAAACAGCTATCCTGTGTTGAAAACCAATGTCCAGCAGGTTTTGACGACTGTGTTGTGTCGTGAAGGTAGACCGACATAACCAAAACAATATAAAACATAAAAGGAAGCACCGAAAGTGGGAGCTGTAAGCCGCTGCGTCCGTGCGCGCCGCCATCTTATATACAATAGTTCCTTTATCGTGTGTGACATAAAGGACATGCCCTGGTCAGTCAGAATCTCTTTCGGGATTCCAACTCGGGAGATAACCTGAAACAGGGTCTGCGCGATGTAGTAGAATTTCTGACCTTTGACCTATATTGCATGTCTAATAAGAATGTACGCTCATTTAATTTCTCTTCTATTCTGTGCCAGTGGGACAAAGGTGAATATGGAGTTGTGCCAACCTGTCTACAGAATGTTTAGAATTTCCAAATATGACTAAGAGATACAAGGTTGTTTTGGAACAGACAAAACCAAAACAAAACAATCATGACGCATTAGATAACAAACAATGATGCACAGGAGACATAAAAAATGGCAGAAGACCGGAATTCGACAGTGATTTTGGCTTGTGTGTGTCTTGTTTACTCCGGAGTAACATGTGGTCTGTCTGCACGGCCAACTTAATTCAACCTGCACTTCTGATAATGGGTAAATAAATTTGTTGTACTAAACTACTTTTGTTGCCTGTTTAAGCTTCGGACAATCCACTACACAAATTGGCGTCACGAACAGGATGGTTTAGAAGCTACAGGTCGACAGCCGCTCCCGCCCTCTCTGTCAGGCAGACAGTGTGTTGCACGCGCGCATCACAAGGTAAGCAGTTTGCTTTAAAGTGTAAACATTTTCTGCCTGGAGAGAGCCGGATCGATAAGACTAATTGCTGAATCTATTTTTGATGAAAGATAGGTTTAGTCAGGTTCTCCAAAAACAACCTGGAATGGGGTAAATTATGGTTGGATTGAGTTGTTTTATATGTGATTATTTGTCTGTGTGTTTGTTGAAAACTTGTGATTTCTTGTTTTTAACATAAGGGGATTGTTATTAGAATTTTGGTGGTTTGGAGTGTAGAAGCACAGACGATGTGAGACGAAACATTTCTTTTAACCTCTTCATCCTCTGTCGTTGCTGGCAGAGGATGCTTCTTTCTGCAAGTGCATCAGAATTAGCCAGAGTTGGACAAAGATAAATTTAAGGCAAGGTTTGCTAACTGGTGTGACATTTGGCCCATATAAAATTGATACGTCTGTGAAAGTGCGAGACACCTGTCTATGTGGAAACTGCAGCGGTCCCTAGTCCTTGTGACTCAGCGTGTAAAAAAGCCTCATATTAGGTGACCATTCAGTGACTCCGGTAAAGGAGATCAACTGAGCCAAGTTGTCACGAATCTGTTTAATGGCTGCAGAATAGACAGGTGGCGTCTCGGGCTCCATATGGTAGAGCTTTGGTGAAACTTGGTGAAACTGTATGGGACTGACCAGACACAATGTCTGTAGGATTTCTGGGTGATTCCTGGTGGTCCTATGGCGCCTTAGAGGCCAGTGATCCGTGTTGGTCAGTTTGATAACGCAGGTGCTGCTCCAATGAAACGGGTTAATCGCCGTTTTATGAGCAATGATGGAACCTGGTTTTTGTGATATGAGACGGCCGATTCCACAAAAGCACGCGTGCATCAGTTGTTTATATTTGTCCGGACAATGGGGTGGTATTGTAATTTAACAATGTGTGTGTATAATGATGAATGCTGAAATGTGTGTGTATTGAGTGAGTCAGTTTATGTTGGTACATTTAGATATATGCGTAATTTAATAACTTTTGTGTAGCACCTGGTTTCTTATCTGGTTTAATTCCCCCCTTCCTTTTCTTCCCCCCCCTCTCGCAACCTCCCTTCACGTTTTTTCGCACCCCCGCTTCTTTTGCAAAAGCTGGGAAATTGTCCAAAATGTGTGTGATTGTGAGAAAATAGACAGAAAAGACATTAGTGAATGATCCATCCATATAATTATTTTCTTCCGCTTATCAAGAGGTTGGATCGCGGAGGCAGCAGCCTAAGCAGGGAAGCTCCCCCTCTTTGGCGCTGCGAGCGAATTCCAGTCATTTGAATTTGTTTTTAACTATACTGGTGATTGTGACTGTGCGATATTACAGTTGTTTTACACACTGAGATTTTGAGTACGGGAAAAAAGGCTCTTGCTCGCTGGTAAATTCTCTGTGTGAGTGACTGTGTGACGCATATAAAGAAAAAAAAAAAAGGAGTCTCAGCTGGGAGACATTTTGAGATAAGAGTGTGTCAGAAGTGGCGAGGCTCTAATCAGAAGGAAGACAGACCAAAATATGAGAACTTAAGTAAACAGACAGCAAGTAAACCAGAAATAATAATGTAAATAAATAACAAAGAAAGCAAATTTCTATGTGACATTGGTGCATGTAGAATTACATGTAGAGAATAAAACTAAATGGAAATAACTGTCTGCAAGATGAGCATGACGTCATGAATTGTGCTCGGGTTAGTAATAGATAGATAGATAGACAGATAAAACGTTATTGATTCCTTCAGGAGAGTTCCCTCAGGAAGAAGAAGTAAAAAGTAAACAGTAACTAATAAGGGTATAAATGGAAACAAAATAGAAAAATATTACAAGGAGAATAAAAATAGAACAGTAAAATAAGAGAAACTAGGCATTAACGACCATGATATAAAAAAGTATTGCACTGTTATTGTTTTGCATTCCCTGTCATCCTAGCCCTCCCAAAGAGGAGTTGTACAGTCTAATGATGTATGAGACAAAGGATTTTTTATAGGCTAAACCAGTAGTTCTCAAAGGAGGGTATGGTGTTTCCGCCCGGACAAAAAAGGGGGGTACTTGAAGGTATGCCAAGGGGTACCTGAGATTTTAAATATTTTAAAATAGCGACAATTCAAAATCCTTTATAAATATAATTATAGAAGAATAATTCTTCAACAAAATAAATATTTAGAATTAAGTTCACGAGCCCAGATGGATCTCTATTACAATATCCAAAGAAGGTTGATGATTGATTATATGTATAAAAAATCGTTATTATAATTTAATCACTTATTTAATTTTTAAAACGTTTTAGTTATTCTTATTTTTTTGTTTGTCCAAATAAGTCAAGTAAGACCACAACAAATGAGCAATATGGTGCACTGTTATACAATTTAATAAATCAGAAAATGATGACATTATGCTGTATTTTATTTCTTTTTTTTACTGGGAAAAAAAGGTTGAAAACCACTGCCCTAAATCATATCTAAAGCTAAAATTATTTTATAAGACTGATTATTTTGGATTATTGTGTTTGTATTGTGAGAGAAGGAGAGAGGGTGAGAGAGAGAGGAAGAGAGAGCAGGTGAAGGAAGAATGAGGGTGAAGAGGATGGTTTGAGAAAATATGGGAAAAGGATGTTTATAACCTTATGTTATGTGAATGGTTTCTAGGAGAACAGAAAATAGAAACATTGTGTGAAGTGTAAGGAAGAGATGGATACAGGATGTTGTTTGTAAAGGAAAACGAAAGTGAAGAAAAGATGAGAAAGTGACAAATGAAGGTATTCGTAAATGGTATGCTGTCGATTGTGGTTAGCTGCAAGTTTGTTTATTTGTTTGTTTAGTTGTTTGAGTGAAATGGGAAGAAATCAATAGGAATAATTACATGCAAGATGGAATAAAACTATGAGTGCGATAGATAATGAATGAATAAATGAAATAGGTTTATTTTGGTCATATAATCAACCATCAACCAATTTGTGTGAGCAGTTTAACAGTAAATTAGACATATTAACAATCATACACATTTACACACAGAAAAGAAAAGAAAATAGAATGACCGAAAAAAGAATAGGCGGAAGCCAAAGCTTATATTGGCCTATGATATACAATTACTGAACATTAAATTACCTGGAACATCAACGTTAAAAGATGAAAGTAATTGTTACTATATTTTATAATGTTCAAAAAACTTTACTTTTCAAGGGTCTCCAAAACCATAACAAAAAACTACATGTGTTCAGCTCATCACTGAGGATGGTACATCATTTAACTCCTAAAACTGAAATACATTTGTGTTTTTATTTTATTTTACTTGACCTATTTCAAAAATCAATATCCCCCGTAAATGATAGTTTTCTCCTCATAATGTAAACAAGCTAAGAATACAAACTGGAAGGCTGTTGTTCTTTACTCGGAAACATAATTGCCATTGTTTTAAAATTAAATTATCTGAACATTTAACACATTATGACTTATAAAAAATAGATTGGTATGATCATAACAATAATGCTTTGTGTAATATTGAAATGAACCTTTTAAGTTTAAGTATTGGGTCTATATTTCTTCTATAAACATTTCCCCAAATTTCAAAACAATATTACATATGGAAAAATAAATGAATAATATAACATGTGCAGACATTTCTTATTCAGCATGTGTTTTACTTTATACCGAATAGCAATGGATTTGGATATTTTTCTTTAATATGTTCAATATGTGGCTTCCAACATATTTATGATCAATTATTATTCTCAAGAAGTTAGTTCATATATTCTGTCAAGTTACTCTTTCTGGTAAAGATGTAGTCTTATTAATTTCTACATATTGAGATCTATTACTTAAAATAACTACTTAACCACTGTTGTGAAACACTTTTAATTTATGGGAGTATTGGGATAGGATTGAGGAAGATGTCTGCTGTGGTGGTGGTTAGTTTGGAAATTAATTTAATAAAAGTAACTTTAAAGTGCAGTCTGACATTTTAGTTTGGAGTAATTTATATTTTTATTTAGACATTGCAGTACACCATACTTCTGGATGTTGAGCTAGAAGAGGATAATGGCTTGACAGAATAAAGTTAGAACTAAAGTTGGGGTGCCAGTGATTGTCACACACACACTGGGTGTGGTGGAATTTGTCCTCTGCATTTGGCCCATCCCCGTGATCGCCCCTGGGAGGTGGGGGGAGCAGTGGGCAGCAGCGGTTCCACGCCCGGGAATCATTTTTGGTGATTTGGCTCCCAAATTTTTTATAGTCTTTGGTATGACTCGACCGGGGTTTTGAACTTGCGACCTGCCGATCTCAGGGCGGACACTCTAACCACTAGGCCACTGAGATGAAGGAGGCAAACCAAGTCTCAACAGCTTTCAGTTAGCTATAGATTTTGAGAGTATAATGCGAATAACTATAACTTTACAACTGTTTGGTGTGAATAGTGTTGAATAATAATTACAAATAACAGCCTACATTAATAATTAGAATAAGAGCCGATATGTAAAGTGTTAAAAAGAGGAGAAGTGTGATTAGGCCTGGCGCTTAGAGCATGGCCTTGTGTGTTTGTTGTGACTAGGTTGGATAACCAGTCGGAGACAGGCAAGGCAAGGCGGGGCAGCTTTGTTTGTGTGGCGTTTATCATGCAACAAAGTGAAATGAAAGAAAATAAAAGCAAAATTAAAATGCAGACAATAAAAATAAACACAGTGCGGACGTTAAAAGTTAAAAGATTAAAAGATTTAGCTGAAAGATAAGGAGAAACGTGAATAAAAACATTCTTTTGTTTTGGAGAATATCACGCACAGCGGGAGGTCAGAGTGCAAGCATGACAGCTTGCTCGCGGCTACTGATAGATAATGATAGTTTAAATTAACTTATAGATAATCTTTAAGTGAATTAAAAGGGTACTTAAATACACATGAAGTAGTACGTATAATCTTTGAATTAAGGTTATTGATTAGCAATTAATGGGATAGTTAAGACTGTAATTTTAAAACGTGATATGCAAAATTGAACTAACCGAGAGGATATGAAAACGATGGGTGTACATGTTTTGAGTTCCAAATTCTGGAGGAAAAAACCTCAACAAAACGTAAAACCAAACAGACGGACTTGGGTGGTAGCCACGGTTGTGCTAGGTCAAGCGAGGGTGGAAAGGATATGCAGCACGGGGACTGCCAACTTCTCTGAACAAGACAAGCTCCAAAGTTGTAGCCAGAACATGCTCACAAAAAATACAGGTGTGACAGCAGGACGAACAGCAGGATACAAACAGACCCCTGCTGGACATAAGTGTCAACGGACAATGTTCAACACAATCTTTGAAGCATTCCTTTGTGGTCAACCTGCACACACCTTGTAATGACCTGCTTACGAACTGTGCCCTGACAATTCAATACCGCACAGAAGGAACTTCCTGATGTTGCCTGACAGCACGACATCAGCTGACAACTACTGGGGACGCCTCCCAGGAACGAGTGGAGGACGGGGACTGCTCCAACTGTCCTAGCACTGGCTGACGGAGGTGCGTCCGTGTGTCCTGCCACCCAAACCGCCAAAGTGTATGATCACCAATTAGACGACTCATAATAGGAGCCGTTTGACTCTTATATATGGTGGGACTCAAGGTATGGCCGCTCATGTGAACTATCCTTACAACAATTAGAATGGTGTAAGATGGACAACTAATGACCCACATTGTTCCCTCTGTCCTGCCTACGAAACCAAAAATTTAGGTCAAATGATAAAACAGGGCGTAGCTGCCGCTGATTGAACCGATACGCAAATACCACATTTTCAATTATTTCGGTTGTCTGTTAAAAACAAAGCTATTGGTTGCAATTGGGACACTCCTGCTGTAGGCTACAATGAGCTAGCAGCTACACAACAGCTGAGCTAAAATAAAATTTAAGCATATCAAAAAAAATAAAATTGTAGTTGCTTATTACATACACAAAGTCGCTTAGAGACAGAAGTCTGTAGAAAGTATTCAGTAACAAACGTGTCCGCATTATTAAACTTTATACCACAGGAAACATACTGAAAAAATACAGCAGTTACTGTCAGACTCTAATCTGGGATACCTTGTCTATCAGAGACATGGTTAAAACCCACAACACCTTTCGTTCTAATTAATGTCCCGGGGTACAAGATTACAGAAAAGACAGATCGAGTGACAAAGGGGGGAGGAATTATGATTTATGAAAGGGAAAACATTAAAAGTAGATCAATTTGAGTATGTTGAAATTAAAATCACATTTTTCTCAGAAATGTATTTCAAGGTAATTGTAGTATACCGACCGACCACAGCTAAAGACATTTTTCTTGATTCATTTTCAGACATCCTCAAACAGCATAGTATGAAAGAAGTAACGGCATGGGGGACGTTAATCGGGACTGGTTAAATAAGACGCGTAGAAAGAAACTTAAGGATATTATAAACGGCTTCTACAATGATACAAAGGATAAGCAGCCCTACTAGAACTACAATTGGATGACAAAAATCAAAGAGATCATCTGTAAATACAAAAATATAAAACCAGAAAGAAGAGTGCTAAAATAAAAATACCTTGGATTAATAAAACAATTTGGATTCTAATAAAGACATCTGGACTCAGCTCTCAAAAGAGCAATTAAAACAGGTCTAAATACAGATCGTATGATTTTAAAAGTTTGGAGGAACAAAGTTACAATGTTTATGCGGAAGTCTAAGGCTGACTTTCACTTAGAATTAATCAAAGCTGCAAAAGGGAACATTAGAAAGTTATGGAAAACCAGATACAAACTTACGGGAAGAGAGCAAACAAGAAACAACACTATAACATTAAATATCAATGGCGCTACTATCGCAGACAGTCTGGACATAAGTAATAATTTTAATTAACATTTCATCCATTCTGTACAAACCCTGAATAAAAAGTCCCTCAAAATCAGTGCAAATAATTGTCATTTATTTAGGATGGACTAATTTTAGAATTAACAAATGAAACAAAGTTAAACAAAATCTTCACTGCATTATCAGACTCACGATCTAGAGATATATATATGGGTTGGACACTATCTTCCTAAAAACATATAAGGATTGTATTATTGCTCGTATAACAACGATTGATGAATAAATGAATAACGGAAAACACTTTCCCTACCACGTCGAGAAACTGCTACTATGATTAAATCCATAAAGCAGGAAATAAAGAAGACCAGAACATGTACAGACCAATTAGCCTTCTCCACGTTATAACAAAAGGAATAGAAAATTTGAAGTTAAAATGTGGCTTTGGAGCAATCAAGGCTGCTCACACGGTCACTAAGAGGGGCATTATGTTGACACATCAACTTAATGTGTAGTATATTTATCCATGAGAGCATTTTTGTTGTAAATTGTGAGGTATGGCTGTTAAAATCTTGGTTGTTGTTACGAATGATGACAGATGTAAAAAAGAGCATGTATTGTCTTTGTGTGATGATGTAAATAAGGTGTGGTTGTATTGTATGTTAAGTATGTGTCCATGAAGGGGCATTTGGTGACTTAAAATTGATTACATGCTACAGTATGATTATTTTTGATTAATTATTGATTATTAGGAATGTATATAAATTATGATTAATTAGTGTCATAATTTTATTGCTTGATTTTTGGATCCCTTTAATTTAGGTAGCCAGGGACTACAGATGGAAAGTAGCTATTTAGATATAATCAGGTACAGAACATATCTGTTTCTGAACTTAATGTTTCTGTGCATTGTCCCATCATAGATAGACTAAATTAAATACAACTATTTAGTGAATTATTGAGGCCACAATAATTCACTAGGTGTTGTAAAATATCAAAGTACTATTGCAAAAGCGAACAGTGACCTCAAACATGACCTGTCCTCCGCCTCTGTTCTTGCTGCGCTTGACTATCAGCTTCCTTTTCTTTTTCTTGGATGTTTCTGAAACTACTACTACTACCACTACTACTACTACTATTACTATTACTACGACTAACACTGTCCCTGTAAGAGGGACAGAGGGGGGAGGTGAGTTTGGATTGGGTCAAGTTTGAGCGTGTTGAGGTATTTAATCGATATGATCAATCCGGTACAAGGATAAAGGAACGTAATGATTTAGATTGACAATTGCAGTGGTTGGCGGAAGCAACCCCAACCTCAAAAGAGGGTGCCAATTCAGTAATTAAATGTTTTGTGAATTATCTAATATCCCGACATGGTTTCCCCAAAAAGATTAGGTCAAACAACGGCACCTATTTTAAGAAAACAGGTTATCATCTTCAGTCACAAGATCAGCACTTCTCAGGACCAGCAGCTTCCTAGGAAGGCGGAAAGACCATGAGACCAAAATGGTAAACTACTTTTGTTGCCTGTTTAAGCTTCGGACAATCCACTACAGCGACACTCTTTGCAGAGATGGAGCGCAGTGGCACTGCTTCGGGATAGCGCGTTGTGTAATCCACCAGGACTAGCACAAAGCGATATCCCCGTGTGCTCGGGTGGAATGGTCCGATGAGGTCCATCCCAATTCTCTCGAAGGGGACCTCCATGAGCGGCAATGGGCGCAAGGGCGCTTTGGAGGTGGCCGCCGGGTTCATCAGCTGGCAGTACGGGCAGGCAGCACACCAGCAGCGCACGTCTTCCCGGATGCCCGGCCAATAGAATCGGACCATGACCCGATTGAGTGTTTTATCATACCCAATGTGGCCAGCCATGGGATTGTAGTGCGCCGCCTAAAAAAACATTTCCCGGCGGCGTTTCGGCACCAACAACTGGGTGGTTTCCTCTCCTGTTTGAGTGTCACGGCTCACTCGGTATAACCTAGCTCTAATAATTGAGAAATTAGGAAATACCCACGCTGTTCCCGGGCGCACCAGCTGACCGTCGATGTAAGCCACCTGGTCCCAGGCCGTGCGCAAAGTTTCACCTTGGGACTGCTCGAGGGGAAAAAGGGTGCCCTATCGGCAGTGTCGGATGGACCCGCGTCGCCACTGAGAACTGCGCAGATATTCCCCTTTCCTATGGTCCGTGAACGCACCCCCACACATTGTGTCAGTAGACTGTTAAACCCCGGCCAATTTGTGCCCAAAATTACGGGGTGCGAAAGGTGCGTACTTACAGCTACCTTGACCCTATGCTTTTGTCCCTCATACCAAATTTCCACTGGCACCATAGGGTACTCGTGCACATACCCATGAACACACCTAATTTTTAGCCGTGTTGCCTGCCTCAAAGCCCCGGGTCGAACCAGGTTCTGGTGGATCATGGTCTGCCCGCAGCCCGAATCCACCATCGCCTGCTATGTACTCCCTTGTATCCTTGCCGTGATACAGTACGTCTCACCAGGGCGGGGGGAGGACACTGAAGGGCCGGCCACCCGGGTCACGCGCGCCACGTCCACCTGCGGAGGTCCCTGACACGCGTGACCAGGCCGCCCACGCCTCCAGCACTCCTGCCCAGGCGTTTGAGGGGCCGTCTGCACGGGGGATGTTCTGGAGGCAGCAGCCGGGACCTGCAGAGAAAGAGCGGAGGGAGAGTCACACGGGTCATGTCTGGGAATCTGCAATACTCCCTCCTCCTTTTGTTGCGCGCCTTGTCCGCGCGTTGTGGGTGCCGGTTGCGCCTCGCGGTGAACGGCCAGGTGGTCCTCTGCGAGGGTCACCGCTGCTGCGAGTTCCCGGGTCCGGTGGTACCGGGTCCGGTTGGCCGTCCGCGTCGGGATCGCCTCCAGGAATTGCTCCCGGATGATCTGGTCCAAGAGTAGTATCGGCCGTCTCCCGCTCCCGGCTGCAGCCAGCACGTCGCCGCCTCCTGAAGTCGTTGGTCAAATGTGAATGGCTGGTCCTCCTCCCCAGACGCATGGACCAGAACCGGCGTCGGTACTCTTCCGCTGTGCCTCCCATCCGGTCCAAGGGTGCACTTCCGGTCTGGGACGTGCACCCTGGAGGCCGCCGGCAGGCTGAGCGCTGCTCGCTGCGCCTCCCCCGTCAGGAGTGGAAAGAGCCACACCCCCCACTCCTCTTCCGGCCATGCGCATGCTCTTGCCCTGGCCGCAAAGATGTCCATAAAGGCATGGGGGTCTTCTTTTTCCCCCATGCGCTGCACGGTGACGGCCGCTGATGTTGGCTGTGCCGCGCTCACCCGGTCCGCCGACGCCTGCAGGATCTGGCTCTGCTGGGCCATCTGTTGGCGGACCGCCTCGAGCTGCTGGTGGCTGTTCGCTGCCACCTCGGCGAGCACGCCCGCGAGAGCCGTCAGGGGGTCGTCCTCACCCGCCTCCGGTGGTCCAGCCATGTCGGGCGCCAAATTGTGGAAGTCTTGCACTTTCGGGTTCTTCGGACCACCAATTACCGACATGCCAGGCTCTTCCAGGTAGACAACAATGTTTTATCAATCAATCAATCAATCAATGTTTATTTATATAGCCCTAAATCACAAGTGTCTCAAAGGGCTGTACAAGCCACAACGACATCCTCGGTACAGAGCCCACATACGGGCAAGGAAAACTCACCCCAGTGGGACGTCAATGTTTTATTTTACAATAAAACGTGCAAAGTCTTTTGGGGTGCTTTTCAGCAGTTGTCTTTTCTATCAATTGAGCACACGAATGGTTTCTCTCCAGTGTCGTCTGTCTCGCTCTCGCTCGCACTCCACCAACAACTCCACTCTCCTCCCCAGCTGCTGCCTTTTAACAGAGCGACAGGTGATTAGATAATCAGGCCCAGGTGGGCCATCTACGCACCTGTTGCTGATCTTGAAGCCGGTCCTGGCACACCCCGTTTCGCTGCAGGTCCGCAGACCAATGACGTTAAGATTGTTGGGAGACAATGATCTTATGTTTAAAAACCGGAAGTCACCTGAAAAATCGCGTGATCTGGTCCTTTAGGTCATAACCCAAAGATCATGACCGTAGGTGAGGATAGGAATGTAGATCTTGTACCCGTGATCTGGTCTTTAGGTTATAACCCGAAGCTCATGACCATAGGTGAGGATGGGACCGTAGATCTTGAACCCGTGATCTTGTTCTTTAGCTCATAACCCAAAGCTCATGACTGTAGGTGAGGATGGGAACGTATATCTTGTACCTGTGATCTTGTCCTTTTGGTCATAACCCAAAGCTCATGAGCATAAGTGAGGATGGGACTGTAGATCTTGTACCCGTGATCTTGTTCTTTAGATCATAACCCAAAGCTCATGACCATAGGTGAGGATGGGAACGTAGATCTTGTACCCGTGATCTTGTCCTTTAGGTCATAACCCAAAGATCATGACCATAGGTGAGGGTGGGACTGTAGATCTTGTACCCGTGATCTTGTTCTTTAGTTCATAACCCGAAGCTCATGACTGTAGGTGAGGATGGGAACGTAGATCTTGTACCTGTGATCCTGTCCTTTTGGTCATAACCCAAAGCTCACGAGCATAAGTGAGGATGGGACTGTAGATCTTGTACCCGTGATCTTGTTCTTTAGGTCATAACCCAAAGCTCATGACCAAAGGTGAGGATGGGAACGTAGATCTTGTACCAGTGATCTTGTCCTTTAGGTCATAACCCAAAGATCATAACCGTAGGTGAGGATAGGGAACGTAGATCGACCACTAAATTGAGAGTTTTTCCTTCCGGCTCAGCTCCTTTTTTACCACGACAGAGCAATGCAAATGAATCTCTAACCTCAGCTCTGCCTTTCTGCAACGCTAGAGTGGACCAGATCGTGGGCAAAGGTCCGAAAGGGGAAGCGGAGGCGGCAGAGGACCAGAGCATGATGGGACGTCTAGTCAAAGTGGAGAAGCAGGTGGGAAGTGACTCGCTGGGTTTGGTTTAAGTCTTCTCATCTTGGTTTCGTGGACGTTCTTCTCCTGGCAGGTGGTCTGCATGGACAGGAAGCTGGATTTTCTGGTCCACGCGTATATTCAGCGCATGGGCATCCCTCGCTATGAAACTGAGGCCTTTTTTAACTCCAAAGAACCGTACCTGGCCCCGCCTTACCACAGCTCGGAGGAGAAGGAGGAGCTTGTGGAGGCGGAGCAGGAAGCGAAAGTGTTCTCAGGCATGGATTCCCAGTGCACCAAAGACCCTTTGTCGGATGCCTCAGGGTCGGCGGGTACGCCGCCGGGCTGCCGGCCCTCCACGTCGTGGCAGCACCAGCGACAGCACCCCGTCACCCAGCCAGAGCAGCAGCATGGCCAACACGCCTGATTCCCCACCGCCATTCCGCATCCCAACGCCGGCAGCGACACGTCCCTCTCCATCCCGTCGGTGGACCACGAGGAGCGCTCATTCAGCGGATTCAGCATCTCTAAGGCCAAGGAGGACTTTTTCGGCCCGTCGTTCTTTTCAGGCGGGGGAGGGGCGGCGCCGCCACCGCCGCAGCAGGGGCCAACCCCGGCGCCCCGTCTCCACTCTGCGTCAAGGTGAGACCTTTCTTAGCCGAGGGCGAATCTGACACAGACTCAGACCTCTACGCCCCCTCACCTCTGTCTTTCACCGACGACAAAGTATTGCCTCCGCACAAGTAGCTCCGCCTACTGTGACCCTCAAGACAATGACATGACACGACGTCATCTTCGTCGGTGAGTGGTTTTGTTTTCAGCGCCGAAAAAGGATTCGCTCGTTTGCAACCTTTTTCCCCAAAACGACTCCAGTGAAAGTTTCCAAACAATACTTCAAGTACTCCAACATATCACAGCATCCTTTTGAGCCACGGTAGAAATGTACCACAATGTGCCCCCAAACACAAAATGGCGGATTCCCACTCTGTGGAGCAGGAAGTAGCCTGCTAGCTTAAAAAAATTGAGAGATAAACAATAGATGCTCTTTCAATATTTCACTTCACTTACACATTTAATAACAATTTGTCTCTGTTTGAGTCAAGTCAAAAACGTTCCCCTTACTCTAAGATTAAAACCTGTTTTGTTATATATCAACCTCTACGAACCAGGAAGTAGCACGTTAGCATAAAATAAACAAACACAAATTAAACACCGCAATGTTTTTTTATTTTGCTAAATTATTTTTTTCTCTCTATTTTATGCTGTTTGAGTCATGAAAATCATTTTGCTGACTGACAAAAATGTTTTAAGTCCCGACGCATGTTAACCAGGAAGTAGCTTGCTAGCTAAAAACATACAGAGAAACATAAACAAAGGCGATCCAAGATTATTTGTTTTTTATTGGCGGAATTTATTTTCTGGCTTTGGAAGTTTGAGTCACAATGAAAAAGTTTATTTTGTTAAGATAGAAAATGTTTCCTCACGCTAGGATAGAAAAAAGTTAAAAAAAACATATTGTCCTTTTAAATATCCACTTCTGTGAACCAGGAAGTAGCCTGCTAGCTTAAAAAACAGACAAGATGTTCAATGATCGTTTCATTTTATTTAGAAACGTAACCATTTTTTGCTTTTTGAGTCAATATGTTCCCTCACGCTAGGATAGAAAAAAGTAAAACAAAAAAAAAAACATTGTCATTTTATATATCAACTTCCATGAACAAGGAAGTAGCCTGCTAGCATAAACAAATGGACACAAGCTGGACACACTGCAATGTTTTTACTTGTATTTAAATATTAACATTTTCTCTATACGTTTTGCTAATTTGAGTCACGGAAATAATTTCCATTGTGTTGGAAAGAGAAAAAAAAAGTCCCGACATATGTCAAACAGGAAGTAGCCTGCTAGCTAAAACACAACCTAAATATATGTATAATTGTGTCTTTTTTATTAACAGAATTACAAACCCCGTTTCCATATGAGTTGGGAAATTGTGTTAGATGTAAATATAAGCGGAATACAATGATTTGCAAATCATTTTCAACCCTTATTCAGTTGAATATGCTACAAAGACAACATATTTGATGTTCAAACTGATAAACATTTTTTTTTTTTGCAAATAATCACTAACTTTAGAATTTGATTCCAGCAACACGTGACAAAGAAGTTGGGAAAGGTGGCAATAAATACTGATAAAGTTGAGGAATGCTCAGCAAACACTTATTTGGAACATCCCACAGGTGAACAGGCAAGTTGGGAACAGGTGGGTGCCATGATTGGCTATAAAAGTAGATTCCATGAAATGCTCAGTCATTCACAAACAAGGATGGGGCGAGGGTCACCACTTTGTCAACAAATGCGTGAGCAAATTGTTGAACAGTTTAAGAAAAACCTTTCTCAACCAGCTATTGCAAGGAATTTAGGGATTTCACCATCTACGGTCCGTAATATCATCAAAGGGTTCAGAGAATCAGGAGAAATCACTGCACGTAAGCACCTAAGCCCGTGACCTTCGATCCCTCAGGCTGTACTGCATCAACAAGCGACATCAGTGTGTAAAGGATATCACCACATGGGCTCAGGAACACTTCAGAAACCCACTGTCAGTAACTACAGTTGGCTGCTACATATGTAAGTGCAAGTTAAAACTCTCCTATGCAAGGCGAAAACCGTTTATCAACAACACCCAGAAACGCCGTCGGCTTCGCTGGGCCTGAGTGCATCTAAGATGGACTGATACAAAGTGGAAAAGTGTTCTGTTGTCTGACGAGTCCACATTTCAAATTGTTTTTGGAAACTGTGGACGTCGTGTCCTCTGGACCAAAGAGGAAAAGAACCATCCGGATTGTTATAGGCGCAAAGTTGAAAAGCCAGCATCTGTGATTGTATGGGGGTGTATTAGTGCCCAAGACATGGGTAACTTACACATCTGTGAAGGTGCCATTAATGCTGAAAGGTACATACAGGTTTTGGAGCAACATATGTGGCCTCACAAGCAACGTTACCATGGACGCCCCTGCTTATTTCAGCAAGACAATGCCAAGCCACGTGTTACATCAACGTGGCTTCATAGTAAAAGAGTGCGGGTTCTAGACTGGCCTGCCTGTAGTCCAGACCTGTCTCCCATTGAAAATGTGTGGCACATTATGAAGCCTAAAATACCACAACGGAGACCCCCGGACTGTTGAACAACTTAAGCTGTACATCAAGCAAGAATGGGAAAGAATTCCACCTGAGAAGCTTAAATAATGTGTCTCCCCTAGTTCCCAAATGTTTACTGAGTGTTGTTAAAAGGAAAGGCCATTTAACACAGTGGTGAACATGCCCTTTCCCAACTACTTTGGCACGTGTTGCAGCCATGAAATGCTAAGTTAATTATTATTTGCAAAAAAAAAATAAAGTTTCTGAATTTGAACATCAAATATCTTGTCTTTGTAGTGCATTCAATTGAATATGGGTTGAAAAGGATTTGCAAATCATTGTATTCCGTTTATATTTACATCTAACACAATTTCCCAACTCATATGGAAACGGGGTTTGTAGTTTTTTTAGTGGTTGCTCATTTCAGTCACAAAACAAAAATATTTAAGTCCCAGCGTACGTTAACCAGGAAGTAGCCTGCTAGCTAAAACACAAATTGTGAAACCTAAATATATGCATGATTGTGTCTTTTTTGTTAGCAGAATTGTTTTTTTTAGTTGTTGCTAATTTTAGTCACAAAACAAAAATGTTTAAGTCCCAGCGTACGTTAACCAGGAAGTAGCCTGCTAGCTAAAAACATACAGAGAAACGTAAACAAAGGCGATCCAAGATTGTTTTATATTGGTGGAATTTATTTTCTGGCTTTATGGGAAAGGTTTATTTTGCGCTAAAATCCAAAACATACTAAGGTGCCGTCGCATATCACCCTTCGTAAACCAGGAAGTTGCCAACCCTCACGAATTTTCCGGGAGACTCCCGAATTTCAGTGCCTCTCCCGAAAATCTCCCAAGACAACCATTCTCCCGAATTTCCCCCGATTTCCAGCCGGACAACTATATTGGTGGCGTGCCTTAAAGGCACTGCCTTTAGCGTCCTCGCTCACCTGAAAAGGAGACTATTATATATGTCGCCATTATCCATAGGTTTATCTATAACCCATAAAGTAGGCAGGCACGGAGCTATTTCTCAGCGTGTGTTTATTACAGTCGGCACGTTAATACACTGACACACAACATCCGGATTACCATCATGCATTGCTTCAAAACTACGGCAAGTAGTAATGTCCAAAATTTCCAGCCGGACAAACAATATTGGGGGTGTGCCTTAAAGGCACTGCCTTTAGCGTCCTCTCACCTGAAAAGGAGACTATTATATATGTCTCCGTTATCCATAGGTTTATCTATAACCCATAACACGGTGGCCGAATGGATATAGTCACTCATGAACGGTCAGAGAAGCACAAGGCGGCGGCAACGCGGTATTATGGGCCACCTTGCTAAATGGAGACCCGAGGGTGTAACATATGCCGAGACAAAGAAGGCTATGCTGATAGCTGCAAGCAACATCCCGTTCTCATTTGCGGATGTTTTCAACAAATCCGTGAAGGATATGTTCCCTGACTCAGAGATCGCTCGCCAGTACTCAAATGGCAGAACAAAGGCTACTCAAATAGTGAAAGGTAAGTGTTATTTTTTTTAAAAGTAAATAGCAAGTACAGTACAGTTAGTAGAATAACTGTGTTTTCATTACTGTGTACTGTACTATATATATATATATATATATATATATATATATATATATATATATATATATATATATATATATATATATATATATAAGAAATACTTTAATTTCAGTGAATTCTAGCTATAAATATACTCCTCCCCCCTTAACCCCGCCCCCACCGCCCCCGCCCACCCCATCCCCCCAAACACTCGAATTCGGAGGTCTCAAGTGTTGTAGTAGTGTTTATATGCGTGAAAGCAGACTCCAGAGACCTCATGTAAACTTCACACAGCTTCCTTTACTCGTGCTTCTTAATCCACACTGTTAATCCCCACAACACACTCAACTTCGCCTCCTCTGGACGCTATGTGATATTGTACTTAACATTTGTACATCCCCCCTTTTAGCTTGTAAACCTCTTTTCTTTATTTTAAAGATTGAACTGTTTCAAAATAAAATAATTCCAAAATGATAGTTACTTCTATCTTAATCACCAGGTATTAATAACTGTAGAGGCAGGGATTTGTTTCTCACTTGTCACCTGGGATAGTGGGTGTGGCTATGTGTGTGGGCGGAGTGTGTGTGGGGCTGATTGCTGAATATATAACACCTGCACCTCTCTGTGAATTGTTTGGCTTGTATGGAGAAAGTGTGAACCTGGGTGCTGTTACTTCTGTTGACCGCAAAGGGGTCGCAAAGGGATCACAAAGAGAACGCAAAAGGACAGCAAAAGGACCACAAAGGGACCACAAACCATCTGAATGTAATGTATTGTATTTTTACTCAAAGGGAAAATAAATCACCCTCAAAACAGCAGTAATGACTTCATGTTGCATCCTTGGACCCAGCGTGTCAGACAGAACCCTGCTTTCCACTCTCAGTGACTAATTACTTTCTGATAGTCACACTACATTGTCAACAGAAATGGCTACAGATCCGACACTGACCTTCTGATATTTCGCTGGAATCGTGCACTACCCATGGTATGTGACACTCAGTTCATTCATACTGTGAAGTATATTTGCCTGGACACAGTTGATGCTGGATACTGCTGCACATTGGATAGCTGTGGCTGTCATTTTGATGTCATTATTGCTTGGGATTGAATTAACCTGTAGAAAAGTGGATCACTTATTTGTGCACATTAAAGGAGTGATGTTGGATGTGGAAGTTTGATGCATTTATTGCTGATGGTCAAGCCTGAAATAAAGTGTGGATTTGGAAGCAACAGTGGATTCATGTATGGAGTCATATTTGTGCCAAAACAAAGCAGCAAAGTTGGATGTGGATTCATGATGCAAATGTGGATTGTGGCATATGCTCTCTGAACTTTTGTGGTGCACATATTGCTGGATGTCAAGATGAGTGGATCAAAAGCTGGTTCACAAGTGAATGGATCAAAAGCTGGTTCAAATGCAAAGGAAATTGATTTCAATGAAACTGTGAAAAGAAAAATCATTCTCACTGAAAAGGCCTTGGTGTGCAAAATGGAGAAGCTTCAAAAACAACGCCAAGCAAGAGTGAATAAAATGAAATGTATCATCATTGTTTTAAAGAAGCTCGTGGAGAATGATGAAAATGTTTCACAGGTGAAAACTCAACTGGACATTTTGATGCAATTACATAAGGAAACAACTTCCCTGCATGAGTCATTGGTGGAAATAGTACCTGAGATGGAAAAGGATAAACAAAAAGTGTGGTTTGTAAGCATCAATAAATACAACAAAGGATATGACACAGTGGCTTTCTGAAACTAAGAGACCAGTCTCAGGACATGCACCAAATGACAATGTGGAGGAGAAGGCCACATGTGAAGTATTACATGATGACATTCAGCCAGAGGACAGCATCTCAAATGTGGGAAGCAACAATCATGGATCAAAAACTGGGACTTCAAGAATTTCAAACTCTTCTATTTCCTCTTCACGTGTCAAAGCAGAGGCTGAAATGGCTGCTCTTCTCGCTCGTCAAAAATTGCTCAAACAAAAGCAAGAGCTGGATCAGCAAGAGGAGGAAATAAGGAAAAGGAAAGAGAGATTTGAGCTTGAAGTGGATATTGCAGTCGCTCAGGCTCGGATGGAGGTCCTAAGAGTCTCAGGAAGCAGTGTGAAAGGCACCAGATACAAAAAATCAGATGGTATGGAATCTTATATGGCCAAAGAAGCACATGCTGCTCTTAATGCTGAGACTGATTCATTTGTGCCTGGTGGCCATGGAGTGTATGACAGTCAAAGTACATCTAAGTCTCATTTAACACAGCCGAATGAAAGGAAAGTTACTGTTGATGTTGGATCTCAAATAATCCAGCAAAGGATGCCTGGACTCCCAATGGCTACTAATGTGAACAGTAATGCTTCAGCTTCTCAATTTACAACAAATTCACATGTTCAGATGCCAGTCATTAATGACAATAACAATTTGCTATCCATAATGGTAAGGCAAAATGAAATTTCTGCTCTACTGGCGCGACAACAGAACATCTCTCATTTGCCAAGGAGAGAGACCCAGGTGTTTGATTGAAATCCTCTTCAATATCATGCCTTCATGAGATCTTTTGAGCACAATGTTGAAGAAAGGACAGGTGACGCTGGAGACTGCTTGCACTTCCTGGCACAATACACAAGAGGACAACCACATGAGCTTGTTCAAAGCTGTCAGCGAATGCCTCCAGACAGAGCATATCAAAGGGCTAAGGCTTTATTGGAAGAGCATTTTGGGAACGAACAAAAGATTGCTTCTGCTTATTTGGATAAAGCACTATCATGGCCTTTGGTTAAAGCAGAGGATGCAAAATCTCTTCAAGCATATGGTCTCTTCTTAAGAGGATGTTGTAATGCGATGGATGACATACAGTACATGTCTGAGCTTAACATGCCTGCGAACATGCTGATGGTGATCAAGAAGTTACAGTATAAGCTGAGAGACCAATGGAGGACGGTAGCTTGTGATATTCAAGAGACCGTTCTCAAAGAGCTACTTTCCCTGACATTGTCAGTTTTATTGAACGTCAAGTTAAAATTGCAGCAGACCATATATTTGGAAATATACAGGATACTCCAAAGACAATGCAAATCAAAAATGGCAGCAGAGATGGCTATCAGCGTCACATACGAAACCAAGGAAGTTTTGCTACTACCGTAACATCAGTTAATGGAAAGGCCCATGTGAAAAAGGTTGGAGCCCCACTGGACAAAAGGACCTGCTTGTACTGCAAGGGTGAACATGCGTTGGAGGTGTGCTCTCTATTGGTAGAGAGGGCACATAATGACAAGATCACTTTTTTAAAACAACATGGAGTTTGCTTTGGCTGTCTGTGCATAGGGCACATAAGTAAGGACTGCAGGAAGCGACTGTCATGTAAAACATGTGGAGCTAAACACCCTAGCATGCTTCATATTCATCCAAAGAACAAGGAGCAAGAGAAGGATCTAGCAGTTGCAGCAGGTACAAACACAGCGGTGGGCAGCTCTGTGGTAACAGTGCAAAGTAGTGGTCTCACTGGGGCCGGTGACCATGGCTGTAAGCTCTCTATCGTGCCAGTAAAGATCAAGTCCAAAAATGGTCACCAAGTCGTGGAAACGTATGCCTTTCTGGACCAAGGCAGCTCTGGCTCCTATTGTACATCAAGTCTGATGAGCAAGTTGAATGTTTCAGGAAGAGGAACTAAAATTCTCTTACGCACTTTGGGCCAAGAAAAGATTGTAGGATGTTGCATTGTGTCAGATCTGGAGGTAGCCGGTCTGGAAAGTGATCTCTACTGTGACTTGCCAGATATGTTTACACAGAAGAAAATGCCTGTGGGCAGGAGCAACATACCACGGGAGCAGGATCTGGTCAGATGGCCATATTTGCGTGGAGTACACCTACCTGAAATTGATGCAGACATTGAACTGTTGATCGTCTTAAATGCACCAAGAGCTCTTGAGCCAACAAAGGTGATTCCAAGCGAAGAAGGAGGGCCATATGCCGTTCAAACCATGTTGGGATGGACTGTCAACAGGCCAATGTGTGGTGAAGCAGACTTGGAACAACCCAACATTACTGCTAACCGCATCTCTGTGGTGAAACTGGATGAACTGTGGAAGCAGCAGTTTCAACTAGACTTCCCTGAACGCAGGCACAAAGAGCAACTGGGTCCATCAAGAGAAGATGGCCAGTTTATGGAAATGGTGAAAAGCTCTGTTGAGATGGTGGATGGTCACTACACCATTGGTTTGCCTTTAAAAAAGGGAAATGTATGCATGCCTGATAACCGCAAGTTAGCAGAGCAACGCGCCTTGAATTTGAAAAGAAGGTTCCAAAGGGATGCCTTATTCCATGCGAACTACACCATGTTCATGCACAACATCATTATCTGCGGTTATGCTGAAAGAGTGCCTGTGGAAGATATGGCATGTAACCATGGCAAAACCTGGTATATTCCACATCATGGTGTAGGTCTATACCATCCGCATAAGAAAAAAATCAGAGTGGTGTTTGATTGTGCTGCGTCATTCAAAGGTACATCACTGAACACACAGCTGCTGCAGGGACCTGATCTTACAAGTTCATTGATCGGAGTCATAGCCAGAATCAAGAAAGTCCTTAACTCCACTTTGAGAGAACAAACTCTGGATGAAGACGGTCTCCACACTGTGCTGTGTGAAATCGAAGCTATTCTCAATAGCAGACCAATAACAAAGGCATCCACACATCCTAATGACCTAGAGGCTCTAACTCCCAACCATCTTCTCATCCTCAAGGGTCAGCCATCTTTTCCACCTTGTGTTTTCCAAAAGGATGACTTGTATGCTGTGCGTAGATGGAAACAAATCCAGTACATGTCCAACCTGTTCTGTAAAAGATGGACAAAGGAATACCTACCGCAGCTTCAGGAGCGCCAAAAATGGAATAAAATGAAGCGCAATTTTGTTCCAGGAGACATTGTGCTTGTTGTGGATAACTCTGCACCTCGCAACTCTTGGATTATGGGGAGAGTTGTCAAGGTTGTTGAAGATAAAAGAGGACTTGTTCGACAAGCCACGGTCAAGACCAGGACAAGCTTTCTGGATAGGCCTGTCACTAAGATGTGTCTGCTTCAGGAAGCCGAGGACATCTGATGGGATTAATTGTTGACAGGACTTGACTTTGAATATGACTTGTGACACAGACCACACTCTGTCTATGCTCTGAAAGTTCTGGAACCTCTGGCCTAGTGACACTTTCATATATGTGAAGAACCTGCTCGTTCAAGGACATTGAAAATGAACTGTTGTTATAACTACTTTGATTTGATGTATGTTACATTTAATATTTCAGTGCTGCTACTATTGTCCAGTAATTATTATGTTATAATAATTAGGGGCCAGAATGTAGAGGCAGGGATTTGTTTCTCACTTGTCACCTGGGATAGTGGGTGTGGCTATGTGTGTGGGCGGAGTGTGTGTGGGGCTGATTGCTGAATATATAACACCTGCACCTCTCTGTGAATTGTTTGGCTTGTATGGAGAAAGTGTGAACCTGGGTGCTGTTACTTCTGTTGACCGCAAAGGGGTCGCAAAGGGATCACAAAGAGAACGCAAAAGGACAGCAAAAGGACCACAAAGGGACCACAAACCATCTGAATGTAATGTATTGTATTTTTACTCAAAGGGAAAATAAATCACCCTCAAAACAGCAGTAATGACTTCATGTTGCATCCTTGGACCCAGCGTGTCAGACAGAACCCTGCTTTCCACTCTCAGTGACTAATTACTTTCTGATAGTCACACTACAATAACTGAGCATGTTCAACTCACATTCAATAACATTAGTACCCAACATAACACATGTTTTTAGGAACAACAAACTGTTAGGTCTACACCATTCTTTCCAAAGACCAGGGAAAACTCTCTGGTCAATTAGAATGTTCATAAATCCAGTCTATCTGGAGGGCGGGAAACTCTTCCCGACCTGGTTAATGTTTCACCTGAATCTGTCTGCCTTTGGACAGTCTCTGTCTCATCAGGGCAGGACAGACCTCTTTCAGGGAGCACTGTCAGGTGAGCCCTGTTTCGTCTTAAGCTCCCTTGGTCTGTTTCCACATTGTACGACCTTGGTTTTGAAGCCGGTCCCTGGACAGTAGCTGTGGTCTGCGCTGTTTTAAGCCACACTCTCTGTCCTGGAACCAGAACTGGTAAGTCTTTTGTGCTGTGTCTCAGGTTGAATGACTCTCTCTGCTTCACTTTTAGTTATTTGTCTTTTTCCCTGAAAGCTCTGAGGTTTGGCCAGGCTGGGTCAATGCTTGTGGAGGGATAGGAACTGTTATTTTCTCCTCCTCCACATCAGCAGCTGCGCTGGACTCAGCCCGTGAGCCAGTGGTGTAGCTCTGTAAGCCAAAAGAGCTTTCTGAGGGTCTGGACTTTTGTTGAGCAGCTGTTTGACTGTGCGGACAGCTCTCTCTGCTTCCCCATTGCTCTGGGGATAGCGAGGGCTGCTGGTCGTGAAGTGAAGTGAAGTGAAGTGAAGTGAATTATATTTATATAGCGCTTTTCTCTAGTGACTCAAAGCGCTTTACATAGTGAAAACCCAATATCTAAGTTACATTTAAACCAGTGTGGGTGGCACTGGGAGCAGGTGGGTAAAGTGTCTTGCCCAAGGACACAACGGCAGTGACTAGGATGGCGGAAGCGGGGATCGAACCTGCAACCCTCAGGTTGATGGCACGGCCACTCTACCAACCGAGCTATACCGCCCCGTCGTGTGGTTGAAACCATAGTCCTGGGCAAAAGTGGCAAAGTCTGTGGAAGCAAACTGTTGCCCATTGTCAGTCACCAAGATTTCAGGCACTCCAAATCTTGCAAAGATTACCTTGAGTCGCTCCATAGTTGTAGATGTTATCAGGGTCGGGAGGTTTGCTACTTCAATGTATCGGGAGTAGTAGTCCACCACCACGATATAATGTCCATTCTTCCACTGAAAGATATCAGCCGCCACTTTTTCCCATGGTCGTGCTGATAGGGGCGTGGTCATTAAAGGTTCTGTCTTTGTCTGTGAATATTGGCAACAGATTTCACACCTTTCCACCATCTCTTTAATCTGTCTTGTTATCCCTGGCCACCATAGGGATCCTTGTGCCCTTGCCACACACTTAGTCACGCCCTGATGGCCTTCATGCAACCTTTCCATCATTTCCTGCTGCATGCATCCAGGGATCAGAATCCTCGTTCCCTTAAGAAGCAAGCCCTTTGCCCAGTTGATGTCGTTCCTCTCTGACCAGAATGGCAGAAGATGCTCAGGAACGCTTCTCCTGTGAGAGGGCCAGCCTTTTTCCGTCAATGTTTTCAGCTGCCTACAAACACTGTCTGTGCTCTGAGCTTCCTTGATGCAAGCTAGTTTACTGTCAGTGGCAGGGAGATGGTGTAGAATGTGATCAATGTATGCACAGCATTCTTTCTGCAAGCTGCTATTGGCCTCTCTGGCCTCCATTCCCAGGGGAGCTCTTGAGAGAGTGTCAGCAGTGACGAGTTGTTTTCCCGGGACATGTATGATTTTACAGTTGAACCTCAACAGTCTTAGCCTAAATCTAAGAATTCTTGGAGGAAGATCATCCAAAGACCGAGAGCCAAGCAGCGAGATTAAAGGTCTGTGATCGGTTCTCACTGTGAATTCCAAGCCTAGCAGATATGAGCTGAGTCGCTCACAGGCCCATGTTGCCGCTAGTGCTTCTTTTTCTATTTGCGCGTACTGGACCTCTGTGGGCATCAGGCTCCGTGATATGTACACAACAGGTCTCCACCTACCATCTGTCTGCTGCTGCAGGAGGACCGCCCCAAGTCCGTATGACGACACATCTGCCGATACCAATGTTTCTTTCTTAGGACTGTATTGTGCAAGGACTGGAGGAGAACTCAGCTCTTTTTTAATTTTTTCAAAGGCTGTTTTCTGTTGTGCGTCCCAGGTCCATGTGCTGTCACTTTTTTACAGGTCACGTAGGGGTTTTGTGAGAGCTGGTAGGCTGGGTGAGAACTTGCCGACAAAATTCAACATTCCCATGAACCTGCGGACCTCTTCCACATTGCGAGGTTCTGGCATGTTTTTAATGGCGCTGATTTTGTCTGGATCAGCCTCGATTCCTGATGCGCTTATGTGGTGTCCAAGGAATTTCACTTTTTCCACTGAAAATTCACATTTTTCATTGAGGGTGAGGCCCGCTTTTTCATACCTTTTCAGTACTTCCTGCAGCCTTTCATCATGCTCTTTTTTTGTCTTTTCCATAGACTAAGATGTCATCTGCATGGCACAGAACGCCCTTTGCCCCTGCGATTATTTGTGAGATTTTTAGCTGAAAATGATCAGGCGTGGAAGAAATGCTGAAGGAGAGCCTCTGAAAGCAATGTCTTCCGAAGGGGGTAATAAAAGTTGTTAAAGGCTGTGATTCTTCATGTAGAGGAACTTGCCAGAAACCAGATGTTGCATCTAATTTCGAAAAGACTCTTGCCCCCTCCAGCTGCGCCAGTGTCTCATCAACTGCAGGCAGTATGTGTCTCTCTCGTAGCAGTTGCTGTTGTTTCTTTATTTCTTCCTGCTGCCTGACCTGGGTTATTGTTTTTGCCAGCGTCAGGTCTGGGTCTAACTGAAGTCTCTCTGACAACCTGGAGTCTCTTATCCTGACCACTATGCGGTCTCTTATAATTTCCTCCTTTAAGGCACCAAATTTGCAGTGTTCTGCCAAATTATGCACATCTGTGATAAAGTTCTCTGCAGACTTGCCTTGTTGTTGCTGTCTGCTATTACACTTAGCACGTTCATAAATGACATTGTGCTTACCCACAAAATGTTCATCAAAGGCTTTTGTCACCTCTGCATAGACTGTCTTCTGTTGGTCGCTTAGTGGTAACGTAGTGAGAATGTCGTCACTCTTTTCACCCATCACATACAGTAGGGAGTTGACCTGATAGCCGTCCTTTTTTCCGCTCAATCCTGAAGCCATTCTGAACCTCTCGAACCGTCTCACCCATTGCGGCCACGAGCTGGGCTCCTCGAAGTTGAAGCTGCCAGGAAGCGTGATGGAGAATATTTGATCTGTCATTTCCTGTCCTTATCCGGGCTCCGATGCGGATCCGCTGCTCTCCGTGCTCACCGTAGCCTAGCGTAGTTTAGCCTGTCGCCGGCCAGGTAAACAATGACGACCTCGGCAGGACTATTTCAGCCTCACTTCTCTCAACTACACATACTTTTTACCCACAGTAGGTTCGCTTACTTCTGACACCATGTTGTTGTAGTAGTGCATGCGTGAAAGCACACTCCAGAGACTTCATGTAAACTTCACACAGCTTCCTTTACTCGTGCTTCTTAATCCACACTGTTAATCCCCACAACACACTCAACAGCGCCCCCTCTGGACGCTATGTGATATTGTACTTAACATCTGTACATCAAGGTTGGCAAGTATGCCAGGAAGTAGCCTGCTAGCTTAAAAAATTGAGAGATAAATAGGTTAGGCTGACCATACGTCCTCTTTTCCCCCGGACATGTCCTCTTTTGCGGGGTTGTCCGGGCGGGGTTTCTTAAATGCCTCAAATGTCTGGCATTTTGAGTTAAGGTTGGGGTTGCGTGTATTTTCAATGTACGTCTTGGGCAGGGATCGGTAACCCCTAACAACTAAATTAAGGGCGTGCCGTGATGGCACTGCATATATTATCCTCTATTACTTGCACAAACAGCGTGCCAGCCCGGCCTCATGTTGTATGAAGCTTTAACTTACACACGTGGGAGACAGCAAGGCATACTTGGTCAACAGCCACACAGCTTACACTGACGGTGTCCGTATAAAACAACTTTAACACTGTTACATTACAAATATGCGCCACACTGTGAACCCACACCAAAAAAGAATGACAAATACATTTCTGGAGAACCTCCGCACCGTAACACAACATAAACACAAAACAACAAATACCCAGAATCCCATGCAGTCCTAACTCTCCCAGTCTACATTATACGCCCCGCTAGCACCAACCCCCCCCCACACACACATCACCCCCCCCTCCCTCCGTGCGTCGGTTGAGGTTAGAGAGTTAGGACTGCATGGGATTCTGGGTATTTGTTGTGTTGTGTTTATGTTGTGTTACGGTGCGGAGGTTCTCCAGAAATGTATTTGTCATTCTTTTTTGGTGTGGGTTCACAGTGTGGCGCATATTTGTAACGTAACAGTGTTAAAGTTGTTTTATACGGTCACCGTCAGTGTAAACTGTGTGGCTGCTGAACAAGTAAGCTTTGCTGTCATGTTCGTGTGCAAGCAGAAGATGCATTCAACATGTGGCCGAGCAGGTTAGCTGTTTAGGCAGGCTAAAGAGGGCGCTAAAGGCAGTACCATCACGCCCAAATTTCGGGTGTCTCCCGGGAAAAGTGGGAGGATTGGCAACTATGACGCTGTTAAACGCCATTCATGTAAATCTCGCGGGCCGCACTAACTTTAAACTGTCATATTAAAGTGCGGGCCGGGGCGCGTGTCGGAGACCCCTGGTTTAAACATAGCACAAAGCAAAAAAAAGCTTTGTATACAGTGTTATTTCATTTTAAATTTCAAAAGAGTTTTGAGGCTCCCATTGTTTTCTTTCATTTGTGAAACTCGTCAAAATGGCTCTTTGAGTGATAAAGGTTGCCGACCCTAGACTCTAGGGTTAAGTTAAGAAGGGGTTAAACAAAACAAGCTGTGAAGGTGCGCACGCAGAAACATTCGTGAGGGAGGGGCAGAGACACAGAGCGAGAGAGCTAGTGAGTGGAGACAGACATGAAAACAAGAAATGCCGAAAAGTAAATGCAACTTCACGGATGATTTGCGGAAAAAGTATTTGTGTTTTGGTCCTGGCCGTGACACATGAGAAGCAGAATGCACTGTGTGCAAAGCAGGAACGTGTATATCTGTGGCAAATAAAGATCTACAAGCCCATATCGACACTACAAAGCACAAAACAGCTGTGCAGGGCGAGAGCTCGTTTATGACAACCTTTTTCCAAAACACAACATAGAATGTGAGATATAACAGGATAATGCATACATTTGTCATTTGTTTTCAAAACGCTTACAAAAAAGTGGTGCCCCAAAAATTTACTGTGGGACCCCATTTGTATGATTTGATGGGGTCCCTGGGACCCCATTTTGAAAATTCCTAGCACCAACACTACTGTCGACATAGGAGAAAAAATGCTTTATTTAAATAAATATATTACTTATGAAGCAAGTTCGAGTATCATTGGCAAATTTTCACCTAGTCCCGGCCTTGGCGTGCTGCACGCATATATGTGTCCTCTTTTTGTGATTTCAGAATATGGTCAGCCTACAATAGGTGCTCTTTCAATATTTCACTTCACTTACACATTGGTCAAAAACGTTCCCCTTGTTTTAGGCTAAAACTTGTTTTGTTATATATCAACCTCTACGAACCAGGAAGTAGCACGTTAGCATAAAATGAACAAACACAAATGTCCTTTTATATATCAACTTCCGTGAACCAGGAAGTAGCCTGCTAGCTACAAACATACTGACTAGATGCTCCATGATTGTTTCACTTTATTTAGAAACCTATTAAAATTGTTTTGCTGTTTGAGTCAAGATAGAAGTTTCCCTCACGCTAGGATAGAAAAACAATATGATGTGTCAACCTTTGTGAACCACGAAGTAGCCTGCTAGTTAAAAACATACCAAAATAAAGACACGTAACACAAATAAGATGCTAGGCGATGATTTCACTTTAGTTTTTTCAGTTTTGTTTAAGTCACAAAATGGAAGAAAAAAAAACTTCAATCCAGACGCGAACCAGGAAGTAGCTTGCTAGCTAACAGAAACGGAGAGAGACACATAAACAAGCGATCTTGTTCGTGGAATTAATTTTCTGGCTATAGTAACAAAGGCAAAATGTTTCTCAAAACTTTTAAATTGAATGAAAAACCAGGAAGTAGCCTGCTCCATGGGGGAAAACATTAAATAATTTTTTTGCCTCATTTCAGTCACCAAAAATGCTACAATTTATAATTTCCGTCATTTAGCAACCTTTTTGAATAAAAAAGTAACCCGCTAGCTTTAAAAAAAAAAGAAGCACATTTTCAAAATAAATTCTTTATTTTTAAAATTGAGTGAAGAAAAACATTCCGTTAATGAAATCTCTTGTGGTGTCATTGAATTAACAACAGATGAGATTCACCACTAGGAGGCGATGAAGAGCTGCTTTTGACTTTTTAAGGCCTCTTTGTGTTGGTCTAATTCCACCTTTGAAGTTGTTTCTGGTTTTCTACAAACATTTGAACTTTGGACTTTATGATCGACCACTTCAACGCTCAAACATGAACCTAAAATGTTTGTCAAAATCAACTAAAAAAAAACCCGAGTGTTTTGATCCAATATTGGTATCATGTATCGACCCGATATTTAAAAAAAAAAAAAAAGAAAAAAAGGTAGTCCTGCAGCGGGTTTACTTGTGCAAAGTAATTGAAGTCGTTTACAAAAGGTACACATGTAAGGCTGTAGCAGCTAAACAACAGCTAAGCACACAATAGCACAAGAGGTAATAATCATTGAAAAATGAACATTTTTCAACGTAAACAAGCATCAAATAATTCTACTTACATATCACTCACACATACAAAGTCTCCAAGGCAGTACTAGAAGGTATCCAGTAACAAACGTGTCCGCATTATTCAACTTATGAGCCTAACTTCATGAATGATCAAACACAAATAATTACCACTCCACCTCAACTTAAAGAACAAAGTAACGCGGCCAAAAAAAAAAGGATTCACTTAGTGCGGTGTTGAGGAGATTTACATTGGGAATAAAAGTATTAAACCTGAAATATATTTTTATATTTGTGTTCAGTGCAGTTCTTTTATTGTCGGTATGCCATCTTTTTATCCCTTCACCTAATTCATGCAATCACAGTATATTGAAGGTCTAGTTTTCACAAAGTACTACAGTGGGGTAGTAGGCCTAAGTATTCGTTAAAAACAAGGGCGTGGTTTAATATTTTTAGCAAGTATATTTGATCTTCTTGGTCACTGTAACATCACACACACGTTGAACAGTCACACCGTGTTTAGTGGTACCAGTACCAGTATGAAAAGGACTGGTCTAGGAGTCTAACCTGAAGACTCCAGTCAGGTTGAATTGAGCTTCTCATTGCTAAACAAATAACTTCAATTTTATGGCGAACCCAAAGCCTAACCCCCCAGATCTAGACCTTGACTCCAATCCTAACCTTGATCAAAACCCGGAACCTCGCCCAACTCCATCCTGAAGAAAATGAATAGCAAGAAAATCATGGAAGGTTTTTATTATGGGCCTGCTCATTCGAATATTTCTTGTTCATAGAAAATGTGGACATTTTACCATAAAAAATAGGTTTAAAAAAACAGAAAGCCAAGTAAGTAGGAGTACAAAACAACACAATAATATTTTAAACATGAAATATTTACATATAAAAGCAGGAAGTTGCTTTGGCACGTCTGATGTCACAACAACTGTGAACAAAGGAACTTTTTGGTGATCACGTCTTCATTTTCTAAGATTTTCTAAGAAGTATCAGACTGTTGGAGAATGTTGGAGAACAAAATGACCGCCAGATGTCAAGTTTGAGGGGAAAATATTAATTTGATCAGAATAAAGTTGGGCTGACAAATTGTCTTCATTTATGTGGGGAAAATGTGCAATATGTAAAGTTCACAATTCAAGTAAAAATTTGTGAGAACAAAGTCCTGCAAATCAAAATTTGGGAGAGCAATGTCCTGCAAGTTAAGAACAAAGTCCTGCAAGTTAAGAACAAAGTCCTGCCAGTCAAGATTTGGGAGAACAAAGACCTGCAAGTCAAAATTTGTGAGAAAGTAAAAATTTGTGAGAACAAAGTCCTGCAAGTCAAAATGTGTCAGAACAGAGTCCTGCAAGTAAAAATTTGTGAGAACAAAGTCCTGCAAGTCAAAATTTAGGAGAGAACAAAGTCCTGTAAGGTAAAATTTGTGAGAAAGTCAAAATTTAAGAAAACAAAGTCCTGCAAGTCAAAATATGTGAGAACAAAGTCCTGCAAATCAAAATTTGGGAGAGCAAAGTCCTGCAAGTTAAGAACAAAATCCTGCCAGTCAAGATTTGGGAGAACAAAGTCCTGAAATGCAAAATTTGTAAGAAAGTAAAAATTTGTGTGAACAAAGTCCTGCAAGTCAAAATGTGTCAGAACAAAGTCCTGCAAGTAAAAATTTGTGAGAACAAAGTCCTGCAAGTCAAACTTTAGGAGAGAACAAAGTCCTGCAAGGTAAAAATTTGTGGGAAAGTCAAAATTTAAGAAAACAAAGTCCTACAAGTCAAAATTTGAGAAAACAAAGTCCTGCAAGTCAAAATTTGAGAGAACAAAGTCCTGCAAGACAAAATTGTAGAGAACAAAGTACTGCAAGTCAAAATTTGTTCTAGTCCTGCAAGTCAAAATTTGTGAGAACAAAGTCCTTTGACTCAAAATTTGTGAGAACAAAGTACTGCAAGTCAACATTTGTTCTAGTCCTGCAAGTCAACATTTGTGAGAACAAAGTCCTGCAAGTCAAAATTTGAGAGAACAAAGTACTGCAAGTCAAAATTTGTTCTAGTCCTGCAAGTCCAAATTTGTGACAAATAAGTCCTTCGAGTCAAAATGTGTGAGAACAAAGTACTGCAAGTCAACATTTGTTCTAGTCCTGCAAGTCAAAATGTGTGAGAACAAAGTCCTGCAAGTCAAAATTTGTGAACAAAGTCCTACAAGTCAAAATTTAGGATAGAACAAAGTCCTGCAAGTCAAAATTTGTGAACAAAGTCCTACAAGTCAAAATTTAGGATAGAACAAAGTCCTGCAAATCAAAATTAGTGCAAGTTCTGGTGTCAAATCCTGTGGGAGTTGAGGCCAATCTGACAGGTGGGAGAAAGTTGGTTCCAGATTGTGTCAGACATGGAAAAAAACTAGAACTCTACTGTAGTTCTCTGTGGACTATGAACATTCTGAACTTTCGCAACCATAAAAAAACAAACCTGGTGCACAAGTCTCTGCAGCTTTTTAAGATGTCAGAAGGAAACGGTTGAAATCAAGACACTAAATTGACGGTTTGAAGACTGGTTGGTTGAGGATTGTGGCAGACCAGGACTCAAAGAATATAGTTTGGTCACATGACACCAGAACCTGGTGTGCACGTGTCTGGAACTTAATTGTAAAGGTTTGTTTTGGATGGTAACAGATGTGTACATAGGCCAGGACTAACTCCAGTTCGGTCCGTTGCTAAGGAGCTTTCCCACCAAATCTGTTCTAGAAGTGTCTGGAACTAATCTGATTAAAAATATTTAGGAACTGCTCCAACTGGCACATAAGTGTCTGGAACTAATCTGGTTAATGAAGTCGAAGGACAGTCAACATTTCTACCAGAACTGATCCAGGTTCTGGTGTAAACCTGTCTGGTTGTAGAGGTTTGTTTAGGATGGTAACAGACTTGGACACAGGCCAGGACTAATCCAGTTGTTCGGTTTACTGACTAAGAAACATTCCCACCAGAACTGGTTGAGGTTAGTTAAGGATCGTGGTCGACATGGATACAGATCTGGACTCCCTAAGCAAAACTGCTCAGTTGGCCCACATATAAGTCTCTGGAACTTGAACAATAGGAAAGTTTTAGTGCCCGTCAGACAAAACGTTGATTCATGCTATAGAAGTCCTGTTGAACTTTGTTAAGGCTGAAGGTGTAGAAGGTTGAAGAAGCACCAGGGAATCAGACCAAGGTCAGCAATTCTCTTGGACATCACAACCAAGCATGCGGGTTGGCGATGACTCTGTCCGCAGGAAGATCTTTCACAGGCAAGTCTTTTTTGTCTCTGCTTTTGGGATCAGGGTTTTGAGGCGACTCCGGAGGAGGTTGGTACAAGACGCTGGCCAGCAAGAAGAAGACGGTGCCCAAAACCTGTTGGGGGCGAACACGCCAGGAGGATCAGGTTCAGTACTCCGTTCTGTCTACAACCTACTCACCTTATAGATGACGCCGGCAATTAGCATGTAGCGGCTCATGGCGGAGTTCTGGTAGAGGTAGCAAGAACCTGGATCTCCACACTGGTCCTGCCACAGGAGGCAGGAGACGTCGATCATAGAGCCGAAAGCGATGGGACCCGGAATGCCGCCTGTGAGGGAACAGCCACTGACGGATTACCAATCGTTATGAAACTACGACATGTAAAGCAATGTGAGTGAGGATTGTGGCGGACCAGGACTACAATGGTCCACTAATGGTCTGCTTTCACTGAGTAAGGATTGTGGCGGACCAGGTCTACAATGGTCCACTAAAGGTCTGCTTACTTACCATTGCTCACATTCTGACATTGAAAAGTTTGAATTTAACTTAAAAACAACATCATTTATGTGGGACCAATAGTTAAACTTAACCATAATAATAACAATAGCATTCTGGGTCTTAATTACAATTATGGGAAAAAAGATGGTGTATTATGATAGATAACTTGGAATATTAAAACAAAAATGTTGACATTTTATGTGTATTAATAAACCGGTGAATAGAAAAATGTTGATGCTAAACTTTTCTCTATCAGGTGTATTTTTTTGATAAAAACATAATAAAATGTATCAAAAAAAAAAATATATATATATATATATATACACACATATATATATATATATATACACACATATATATATATATATATATACACACATATATATATATATATTTATATATATATATGTATACATATATATACACGTGTATATATATACGTATACATACCTATATACGTATACATATATATACGTATACATATATATATATACGTATACATATATATACGTATATATATATGTATGTATATATGTGTGTATATATATATGTGCATATATATGTGTGTATATATATATGTGTGTAAATATATATATGTGTGTATATATATATATGTATGTATATATGTGTGTATATATATATGTGCATATATATGTGTGTATATATACATATGTGTGTAAATATATATATGTGTGTATATATATATATGTGTGTATATATATATATATATACTGGCTCTGGCTCAAACAACGCGACAAGGCTTGGGGAGCAACATCCAAGTAGGTTTTGCTGCAGGGGGTGTCAGGGAGACGTCCCTGTTCACTGCCCCGCCACCGGGAGATGTTCTGGGCTAAGGGGCGAAACATCAATGCGTGGTGGTCCCCATTTGAAGACCCTGCAGCAAAACCTTTTCTGGTATGCGGTCAGGTTTAGGTCTGCCACAGGGAAAAGGACGTCCCTGCCATGCACAGTCCACCACAGGCACCGGTGGGGGTGCGACAGGCCTAAGGCCCAGCGGCAAGACCACCTTGTTGTAATTTAAAAAAAAAAATATATATATATATATATATATATATATATATATATATATATATATATATATATATATATATATATATATATATATATATATATATATATATTTGTATATATATGTGTGTGTATATATGTATATATCAGTGGTGTGCCGTCACTAGAGGCAGGGGAGGCGGGGCCTCACCTGCCGTCATGGAAAGAAAAAAAATGTAAAAAGAAAAAAATAATAATTAAATTGTTATATGTATCCAGTGATTATACTAAAGTTATTTTCCATTTAACTTCACCAGTTTTAGATTATTTTTATTTTTATTTTCACATTTGCCGTTCAAATACTGAGAAGAGACGGTGCGGTGATCAGTAGCCAGATGAGGCACGTCACTGGTTTGTGCCTCAACATGGATTGTGCACAATGACTCGGCTAACTGCTGAGCTGCTGTGCAGTGAGACTGTATTGCTATATGAATTATATCAGCTAACTAAACTATGGCATAGTTTAGTTAGCTGAGGTATATAATGTCCAGTGTATTTTGTTAAAAACTGTATGTGTGTAACGTATTTCTTGTGCTGAGCATGAATAAATCTGCTGCAAAAGACGTACTGGTTGAGGCTCGCAGTAATCCGGCCTCCTGGTGGTAGAGGGCGGTAGTGATCCCAGAGATCATTCCTCGGCCGCAGAAGAAGAAAAAAAAAAAAAAAAAAAAAAGTTTGCAAGCGATTGTTTATTTCCTCTAGCCTGGACTTTTATTAAAAACATGGAGGATTACATATGTAAAATAAAACAGTTTTCTAAACTGGACTTTCAATCGAAGCAGGAGGTAATAATTAAAGGTATACCAACGCCGGAGCTAAAAGGTTTGCTTTTGACTTCGGGACAGAAGACCCGTTCTTTTCAAACGGCGTGGTACACACGCAAAGGCTGTCCAGCAAGAAAGGTAAGACCATAATAATGTTTTTTTAATTAAATGTGCTTTTTTGTGTGCTACAGTTGTGTAAAGAATCCTGGTATGAGCTTTTAAACATAACCCGTTAACTGCTGCCAATCACATGGTGAATAAGATACTATTTAGGGTTCATATGTTTGTAAATCTGACTGTGATGATGCAGTGCCTCACCAGACATTAACCTCACCGCACGCCACTGGTATATATGTGTGTGTATATATATGTGTGTATATGAATGTGTGAGTATATATGTGTGTGTATATATATATACATATATATATATATGTGTATGTATATATGTGTATGTATATATATATATATATATATATATATATATATATATATATATATATATATATATATATATATATATATATATATATATATATATATATATATATATATATATACACATATACGCATATATTCATACATACATACATATATACAATACAAAAAAGACACTTCATTTTCTGGTATCTACTGCATAAATATGTTCAAAGTTTGTGAAAGTGAAAGTGAAACTGACCCAAGGTGCGCACCAGAATCCATTGGATCCCGAGACCGAAGGATTTCTGGCTGTCGGGCACGCACCTACAAGAGGATGGAAGAGCATGAGGTGAGGAGGAGGATAAGTAAGAAAATGGCGTGCCTGACCTGAGCGTGGCGGTGAGAGCGGGGATGCTGCAGAGGAAGGTGAACATCATCACCACGAAGCAAAAGATGAGGAAGACTAACATGTGGTTGCAGGCGCTGCTGCACTTTCCTGCCACCGCTACGCCCACGTCCTGGGTGGCGTTGGCCACCACGCAGCTGCAGCCTGAGTAGACCTGCCGGCCACACGCACACAATGGTCACTCCTCCCTGTCGCCATCATAGCTGCACACAATTCCTGTGCACCTTTCTGCCTATGTTAGACGTTTGGTTGAAGGCGCTGCAGCCGGCGTGGCATGGCGAGTAGTACATGATGGCGTCGGCGCCGCACACCGGGTTGTACAGCTCCCGGCCGCAGCCGCACGCCGCGTTGCAGTCCGCGTTCAAGCTCTGCGGCGCCCAGGAGCTCCTGAGGGAATTAGCAAGCTTTGTGTTTACCTTTCGGCCACTTTGTCTGCAGAATATGTCCAAATAAAGTCTGCTATTAATAAAATAACATCTTTACACTGAGGTAGAAAACATGTACGTAGTCAGGAGAAGAATGTGTGATATTATTAGAATATTATTTTTTAATTATGGCATAAAAAACATGCATTTATTTCGGAAAATTATGATACATGTGTGATATTACTAGAATATTATTTTTCAATTATGGCAAAAAAACATGCATTTATTTCGTAATAAAGTCGGAATATGATAAAATGTGTGATATTACTAGAATATTTTTAAAAAAATAATGGAATAAAAACATGCATTTATTTCGTAATAAAGTCGGAATATTATGATAAAATGTGTGATGTTACTAGAATATAATTTTCAAATTATGGCATAAAAACATGCATTTATTATGATACAATGTGTGATATTACTAAAATATTATTTTTAAATTATGGCATAAAAACATGCATTTATTTCGGAATAAAATGATACAATGTGTGATGTTGCTAGAATACGATTTTTAGATTATGGCATAAAAAAGTTGGAATATTATAATAAAATGTGTAAAATTACTAGAAAATTATTTTTCAATTATGGTATAAAAACATGCATTTATTTTGGAATAAAATCAGAGTTTTATGATAAAATGTGTGATATTACTAGAATATTATTTTTCAATTATGGCATAAAAACATGCATTTATTTCGGAATAAAGTCGGAATATTATGATAAAATGTGTGATGTTACTAGAATATAATTTTCAAATTATGGCATAAAAACATGCATTTATTATGATACAATGTGTGATATTACTAGAATATTATTTTTAAATTATGGCATAAAAACATGCATTTATTTCGGAATAAAGTCGGAATAAAATGATCAAATGTGTGATGTTGCTGGAATACGATTTTTAAATTATGGCATAAAAACATGCATTTATTTTGGAATAAAGTTGGAATATTATAATAAAATGTGTAAAATTACTAGAATATTATTTTTCAATTATGGTATAAAAACATGCAGTTATTTCGGAATAAAATCTGAGTTTTATGATAAAATGTGTGATATTACTAGAATATTATTTTTAAATTATGGCATAAAAACATGCATTTATTTCGGAATAAAGTCGGAATATTATGATAAAATGTGTGATGTTAATAGAATATAATTTTCAAATTATGGCATAAAAACATGCATTTATTATGATACAATGCGTGATATTACTATAATATTAATTTTAAATTATGGCATAAAAACATACATTTGTTTCGGAATAAAGTCGGAATAAAATGATAAAATGTGTGATGTTGCTAGAATACGAATTTTAAATTATGGCATAAAATCATGCATTTATTATGATACAATGTGTGATATTACTAAAATATTATTTTTTTAAATATGGCATAAAAACATGCGTTTATTTCAGAATAAAGTGGGAATAATATGATAAAATGTGTGATGTTGCTAGAATATTATTTTCAAATTATGGCATAAAAACATGCATTTATTTTGGAATAAAGTCGGAATATTATGATAAAATGTGTGATGTTACTAGAATATTATTTTTAAATTATGGCATAAAAAAACTGCATTTATTTTGGAATATTATGATGAAATGTGTGGTATTACTAGAATATTATTGTTCAATTATGGCAAAAAAAACATGCATTTATTTCGGAATAAAGTAGGAATATTATAATAAAATGTGTGACATTACTAAAATATTATTTTTAAATTATGGCATAAAAATGCATTTATTTCGGAATTAAGTCAGAATATTATGATAAAATGTGTGATATCCATCCATCTTCTTCCGCTTATCCGAGGTAAGGTCGCGGGGGCAGCAGCCTAAGCAGGGAAGCCCAGAGTTCTCTCTCCCCAGCCACTTCGTCCAGCTCCTCCCAGGGAATCCCGAGGCGTTCCCAGGCCAGCCGGGAGACATAGTCTTCCCAACGTGTCCTGGGTCTTCCCCGTGGCCTCCTACCGGTCGGACGTGCCCGAAACACCTCTCTACGGAGGCGTTCGGGTGGCATCCTGACCAGATGCCCAAACCACCTCATCTGGCTCCTCTCGGTGTGGAGGAGCAGCGGCTTTACTTTGAGCTCCTCACGGATGAGAGAGCTTCTCACCCTATCTCTAAGGGAGAGCCCCACCACCCGACGGAGGAAACTCATTTCGGCCACTTGTACCCGTGTTCTTGTCCTTTTGGTCATAACCCAATTTGACCAGAACAAAGTTAGAATATTATGAGAAAAAGCTGCATTATTTAAGAAAGAAAAAAAACATGTAATTTTAGTAAGACAAAACTGGAATATTAAGATGAGTAACAAGAGTAAGAAT
The DNA here is from genome assembly GCF_033978785.1 of Entelurus aequoreus. NCBI lineage: Eukaryota > Metazoa > Chordata > Actinopteri > Syngnathiformes > Syngnathidae > Entelurus > Entelurus aequoreus. The sequence goes on from NC_084731.1 coordinate 73,342,819, forward strand.
AAGGTCAAAATATAATAACAAAAATATGTTTTATATAACTAGATTTAATCTTAAAATAATTTAAAAGAGTAAAACTGGTCATTTCACCAGAATGCAGTGATATTATTACCACAATAAGTCATATTAGACTCCTAAAAACATGTGAATTGTTCAAATTGTAAACAGAATCATTTGCATATTAACACCCAAACTAACTGGAAATTAGGGACGTAACGATTGTTCCCTACCAGTTTCCTGCGCCGTGCAGTCGGTCATACGAGGGACCCAAGTCCGAGTACGGAACGTCCACGCCGGCCATCCGCACGTTGGGGCAGTTGATGAAGAAAATGAAGATGGCGGCCAGGCTGACCACGCCGCAGACGATGCAGAAGCGAATGATGTCTCGACAGCGCAGGTTCAGTCGCTTCACCATGTAGCCGCCCAGGAAGGTACCGCCTCCTCCCGCAGGTACCACCATCAAGCCTGGAGAAAAAGAAGCCTTTCAGCCTCCTCACAAAAATATGGCAGCTTCTCAAAAATGGCAGCAATATTAATAAATATGAAACAAGTCACTCTTTTTCTGTGGTTGTGTTCAGCGTCAAAAATAATCATTAAAATAATTATATTAATAATAAAAAGGAAAAATACAAAAGATACAAAATGTATACATGTATACAATACAATCATAAATCTAAAAAAACTACAATAGTAAAAAAAATTGTTAAAATAATAGAAAAAAATAAAATATTACAATAACATTAACTACAAAAACAATTGTATTAAATGATTATAAAATAATAATAGAAAACATAATAAAAATTATAAATTGCAATACATAATAGGAAAAACGAAATCATAAAATATAAAGTAAAATAAAAATATAATAAAATATATATTAAGAACAAATACAACTAAGAGAACTAATTACAATAATATAAATACAAATAAAATATAAAAAAAACCTAACTACCAATACATATGGCATTAAAAAAATAATGATAAAAAATACTACAAATATAAAGTATAAATAGTAATGATAATACAAATATTCAAAAAACTAATACAATACTGATGAAAAATCAAATAAAAAAGATGAATAGTAATACATAATAGGAAAACTACAATATTACAATAGTATACTTTTAAAAATATTAACCACAAATAATTAAATATAAAAAACAAATAAAAAGAAATGATTTAAAAAATAATAATAGTAATAACACAAAAGAAAAAAATAATTTATACTAACAAATACAAAAAAACAAAAAAAATACAAATAGAAATTATGTATAGTAATACAGAATATACGGTAATTAAAAATGTAATAATATATATATTAATTTTTTTTTTTTTTAAATGTATTTACAAATAAATCATGTATAAAAACTTTTAAGAAAAACAATGATACAAAAATATCCAACTAAAAATTATAAATAGTAACAATAATACAAACGAAGAAATTAAAATAATATATATATATATATATCAAATGATATATTCTTTTGAATACCAAAAAATAATAAAAAACTAAACATTGTTTACAAATAATTTGTCACTCACCAAACCAGGTGGCAGCTTCAGACGCGCTGAGGCTAAACTGTGCCTCCAAGAACTTGGGACCAAAGGTGGACATGCCGCTGATGAGGGTGGCCTCGGTGGCCCCCGCCAAGCACAGAAACAAGAAGGTGGGATTCTTCAGGAGGAGGAGCACAGACCTGCACGAGAAGGGCTCCATGAATCGACCCACACATTTCATGGCAGAACGGCAGACCCACCTGGGCATGTCTTTGACCGACTTGCCAAACTGAGGGTCAGAAGCTGTAGTGTGGCTGCCGTCTTTGAGCTGGTGGGCCTCGGACAAGCGCACCGTCTTGTGCCCTGCAGAACGCAACCTTGTCTCATCCAGAAAAAAAGCTGTTTTGCAGCATCAACATACCTGGCAGCTGTCTCGGGTAGCCCAGGATGGGAAACGCCACCAGCAGAGCGGCGGCCCCGCCCACCAGGAAGCCGATCCACCACGCACCGACCCACAGGGGGTTCTCCGGGGTCATCTCTGTCCTGTTGCCACCAAGCAGAGGGAGAAAATATATTCAATGACCACAATTGTTGCAAAATGTAGCTCATTTCCAGGTAGCAAACTTGGCTGTTAGGCCTAACAGCTCCCTCTGGTGGTTAGTATTATAATGCACTTTTCAGCTTTACAGCTTTCATGTCACCGCTAAAAAAACCAGACAGGTTTGAAGGAGAAAAACCCCCAAAACAAAACAAACAAAAAAAAGGCCCTAAGTACATCAATTAAAATTAGATGTTTTTTTAATTATATTAGAAAAAAGTCACACAATTATGTTATTACTAGAATACTTGTTGGAGTTGGAGTAAAACGTGTCATTTTACTAGAAAATATGCAGAATATTATAATAAAAATGTATAATATTACTTGATAATAAAAAAAAAGGAAAGACATGTATTTCATTATACCAGAAAAAAATCAAGATGTTATGAGAAAAGTTTGTAAAATTATTCTATTTACATCTTAAAAAGATGACAATTAAAAATAAAGTCACATTATTATGAGGAAAATGTGTAATAATATTACAATTAATCTCAAAATTATTAACCTCTTAAGGCCCAAGCTGTTTGTTTACATGCTTTTTTTTATTTCTCTTTGCTATTTGGGCTTATTGGACCCTAATTAGAATAAAAACTAAGAATCATCTTTTTATATGATGTACTTAGTCCATAAGTAACAAACATGTACTCCATGTTTAGTGACATGCTAATTCTTATTTTTACACTTTTTTTTCCCAAACTCCATTGTATGTTATACTCTTCTGACACCACCAGATAGCAGTATAAGTGTCCACATAAGGGCCATAAGACCCCAAAGTGTACACAATTTTGGAAAGAGCTAAAAGTTGCTGTCCACGCATGTGGCCTACTAAGCCTTTTGTAAAATGTTTAATTTTACTACGGATTTTCCTCAAATTACTGTATATATATTGTATTTTACGGACCATAGGGCACACCGGATTATAAGGCGCACAGCAAATGAATGGTCTATTTTTGATATTTTTTCATATATTAGCACCGGATTATAAGGCTCATTAAAGGGTCATAATATTATGATTTTCTTCTAAATGTAAAATACTTCCTTGTGGTCTACATAACATGTGATGGTGGTTCTTTGGTCAAAATGTTGCATAGATGATGTTTTACAGATCATCTTCAGTCGCTTTCTGACAGTCGCTTCCGGATGCGCCGTCTTGTGGGCAGTCTTATTTACGTGGCTCACCTTCGACAGTGTCTTCTCCCCTTCATCTTTGTTGTAGCGGTGTAGCGTGCAAGGACGGGGGTGGAAGAAGTGTCAAAAGATGGCACTAACTGTTTTAATGACATTCAGACTTTACTTCAATCAATAATGGAGCAGCATCTCCTCATCCGGAAACAACAACACCAGAAATGTGTCCCGTGAAAAAACATCCGACCGGAACTCTAATAACGAAAGTTCCTTGGGTGAATAATGTAAACTCACTACACCAGTATGTTTTAGCGCTGTCATGGCGAGTTTACTGACAGATATAAAAAAGAACTTGACACCACTTTATATTAAAAATGGCAACAGTGGCGGATGAATGTCCCATAACAAGAAGATAGAGGAAAAGAAGAAGCTTATCGACTACGGTGTCGACACAAACTATAAAGGCGGACGTGCGCAATTTTTCAGGACTTATGCAGATCCCAAATACAGATCAGCAGGTGCCAGAAGGTAAGAAAAGTTTCTTTTGCATAATATTGCGAAACAAAATGCCAGATAATATGTCTTACCTTATACACACACCATAATAATACTCGTATGTTGAAGCACAGTACAATCCATCAAGCGGTGCAGCTTCATAGCTTACCAAAGTCGTACTAAAACATTTTGATACATTTTTGAGCGCCGTGTGTAATGTTCTATATTTTCAATGGAACATATAAAATGTTGCTGTTGTTTACTTGAGTCATATTGCAGTCTACACGTATCTCTTATGTTGACTGCCATCTACTGGTCACACTTATTACACCATGTACCAAATAAAATAGCTTCGAGGTAAGCGCCACCAAACGTATTCCTTACATTAGGCGCACCGGGTTATAAGGCGCATTGTCAAGTTTTGAGAGAAAAAAAAAGGATTATAAGTGCGCCTTATAGTCCGGAAAATGCGGTTATATGTAAATATGACATATATGTTATATTTTATATTGCTACTAGGGTACATTTTTAGTCTACTTTATAGCTTTTGTTTTCACCCTCTTTTTGGGCCCCTGTGTGCATTATCCTTTCCATCCTTACCCTGGTTATAGTGTATATACAGTATATATTTATATGTGGTTATAGTGTATATATATTGATATGTGGTTTATATATATTTATATGTGGTTATAGTGTATATATATTTACATGTGGTTTATATATACAGTATTTATATGTGGTTATAGGGTGTATATATTTTCTCATTCTGTTTTGCACACTCTTGGAGTCAACATGTGCATAGTTATGTGTAAAGGGCTGTGAATCTTTGGGTGTCCCACGATTCGATTCAATATCGATTCTTGGGGTCACGATTCGATTCAAAATCGATTTGTTTTCAATTCAACATGATTCTCGATTCAAAAACGATTTTTTTCCCGATTCAAAAGGATTCTCTATTCATTCAATACATAGGATTTCAGCAGGATCTACCCCAGTCTGCTGACATGCAAGCAGAGTAGAAGATTTTAGTAAAAAGCTTTTATAATTGTAAAGGACAATGTTTTATCAACTGATTGCAATAATGTAAATTTGTTTTAACTATTAAATGAACCAAAAATATGACTTATTTTATCTTTGTGAAAATATTGGACACAGTGTGTTGTCAAGCTTATGAGATGCGAAGGAGTGTAAGCCACTGTGACACTATTGTTCTTTTTTTTCTATAATGATAATGTCAATGAGGGATTTTTAATCACTGCTGTGTTGAAATTGTAACTAATATTGATACTGTTGTTGATAATATTCATTTTTGTTTCACTACTTTTGGTTTGTTCTTTGTCGTGTTTGTGTCTCCTCTCAATTGCTCTGTTTATTGCAGTTCTGAGTGTTGCTGGGTCGGGTTTGGTTTTGGAATTGGATTGCATTGTTATGGTATTGCTGTGTATTGTTTTGTTGGATTGATTAATTAAAAAAAATATATATATTTATTTATATTTTTTTAAAATAATTTTTTGTAATTTTTTTTTTTAAATAGATTTTTTTAAAAATGAGAATCGATTCTGAATCGCACAACGTGAGAATCGCGATTTGAATTCGAATCGATTTTTTCCCACACCCCTAGTACATAGTGTCATGTACATAGTGTATATACCCCCCCTCCCCCCATTTTTTGTATATATTGTTTTTCAAATCACCTGACATGTATACTGTGTATATGTACACAATTCATAAATTTTTTGAACGTAATTTTTTATATACATGTTACAATTTATACATCTTTTATTATTGAATGTATCAAATGTGATGAATATTTAATAAACCACAATGGAAACAAGCCTTTTGGCTTTTTGTGCCATCCATTTGCCTTTTTAAAGCATTACATGGATTCAATTCTTTAAGATGTCAATAAACTTCTCAATCATCCATCCATCCATCCATTTTCTACCGCTTATTCCCTTCGGGGTCACGGGGGGCGCTGGAGCCTATCTCAGTCAATCAATCAAAAACCCTTTCAAAGCTTTGTAACTGAGCTACTGTGTGAAACAATTTCCCTTGTGGATCAATAAAGTTTGTATAAGTCTAAAATAAAGCTTATCCATCAGTCAGTGACAAAATGTGAGATGTGTGTCTGGTATTATTGAAATAATAAAAATATGTACATAATAGACCAGAATAAAGTCAGCATATCATAAAAAAAAAGTGTGATATTACTAGAAAATATTTTCTAATTATGGCAACAAACGCCCTCCCGCCCAAAAAACCCCCCAAAACAAACATGCAAATATTTCAGTACAAAGTCGGAATACTATGAGAAAGATTTGTGGTATTACTTAAAAAAAAATCTTAAAATTATATACTTTGTAAATTATATCAGAATGAAGCCATACAATTTTGAGAAAATTGTGTTATTGAAACTTAAGTTAAACTGGTAATTTTACTATAATATATTTAAAATATTATAATAAAAATGTATAATATTACTTGATAAAATATTTTTTTCTATACCAGAATAAAATCTAGATGTTATGAGAAAGGTTTGTAATAAAAAAGGCTTAAAAACCCTTCTTTTTAAAAAAAAGCCTTTTTTTTTAATTTTAGATATATGCATACTAGTTTTAGCTATTTGGCTGTTCTAGTTTTTATTTTTTATTATCTTTTTATTTTAATACACTGTAGCACTGTAGTAAAGTGCTTTTTACAAATAAAATCTATTATTATAATATTATTCAATTTACATCTTAAAATGATGACGATTAAAAATAAAGTCAGATTATCATGAGGAAAATGTGTAACTATATTACAATACATCTCAAAATTATTAACGTAAAATTAGAAATTTGACTACAATATTCGATTTTCCTCAAATTAATCCTAAAATAATGATTTTTTGTTATCATACTAGACTAAAGTGGAAAAAAAAAAGCTACACATCCTAAAATGAAGCGTATCCATCAGTCAGTGAGAAATGTGAGATTTGTGTCTGGTATTATTGAAATAATAAAAATATGTAAATAATAAACCAGAATAATGTCAGCATATCATAAGAAAAATGTGTGATATTACGAGAACATATTTTCTAATTATGGCAACAAAAAACAAAACAAAAACATGCAAATATTTCAGTATAAAGTCGGAATATAATTGTGGGCCTGCCGCGGAACGGGGTGTGCAAGGACCGGCCTCGAAGACAGCGACAGGTGAGCGGATGGCCCAGGTGGCCCTTGTTATCTAATCACCTGTCACCTATATTAGCAGCAGCCGGACCGAGACACATGGTTGGAGCTGGAGTGGGAGCCAGAGAGAGCGAGAGAGACACGAGACGCACAAAACACTTTGCTGGAAAGCAAAACACCTGCACTATTTTTCATGGAAATAAAACAGTGTTGTAACCCTGATCCGGGCTCTTGTGGCAGTGTGCGGTGGTCTGAGGAACCCACTGGAAGGCAACCTCCACAATAATAAAAAAGATTTGTGGTATTACTTAAAGGCCTACTGAAACCCACTACTACCGACCACGCAGTCTGATGGTTTATATATCAATGATGAAATCTTAACATTGCAACACATGCCAATACGGCCGGGTTAACTTATAAAGTGACATTTAAAATTTCCCGGGAAATATCCGGCTGAAACGTCGCGGTATGATGACGTATGCGCATGACGAAGTCAGTTTAACGGAAGTTATGGTACCCCGTAGAATCCTATACAAAAAGCTCTGTTTTCATTTCATAATTCCACAGTATTCTGGACATCTTTTGCAATTTGTTTAATGAACAATGAAGGCTGCAAAGAAGACAGTTGTAGGTGGGATCGGTGTATTAGCAGCGGACTACAGCAACACAACCAGGAGGACTTTGTTGGAGAGCAGACGCGCTAGCCGCCGACCTCACCTTGACTTCCTACGTCTCCGGGCCGCCAAAAGCATCGGGTGAAGTCCTTCGTCCTTCTGCCGATCGCTGGAACGCAGGTGAGCACGGGTGTTGATGAGCAGATGAGGGCTGGCTGGCGTAGGTGGAGAGCTAATGTTTTTAGCATAGCTCTGTGCGGTCCGGTTGCTAAGTTGCTAAGTTAGCTTCAATGGTGTCGTTAGCACAGCATTGTTAACCTTCGCCAGCCTGGAAAGCATTAACCGTGTATTTACATGTCCACGGTTTAATAGTATTGTTGATTTTCTATCTATCCTTCCAGTCAGGGGTTTATTTTTTTTGTTTCTATATGCAGTTAAAGCACGATGCTATCACGTTAGCTCGTAGCTAAAGCATTTCGCCGATGTATTGTCGTGGAGATAAAAGGCACTGAATGTCCATTTCGCGTTCTCGACTCTCATTTTCAAGAGGATATAGTATCCGAGGTGGTTTAAAATACAAATCCGTGATCCACAATAGAAAAAGGAGAGTGTGGAATCCAATGAGCTAGCTTGTACCTAAGTTACGGTCAGAGCGAAAAAAGATACGTCCATCACTGCCTCTCAAGTCCTTCACTGTAACGTTCCTCATCTACGAATCTTTCATCCTCGCTCAAATTAATGGGGTAATCGTCACTTTCTCGGTCCGAATCTCTCTCGCTCCATTGTAAACAACGGGGAATTGTGAGGAATACTAGCTCCTGTGACGTCACGCTACTTCCGGTACAGGCAAGGCTTTTTTTTATCAGCGAGCAAAAGTTGCGAACTTTATCGTCGATTTTCTCTACTAAATCCTTTCAGCAAAAATATGGCAATATCGCGAAATGATCAAGTATGACACATAGAATGGATCTGCTATTCCAGTTTAAATAAAAAAAAATCATTTCAGTAGGCCTTTAAATAAAATCTTAAAATTATATTTTATTTCGTCATCATCATGGCGCCGATGAAGGCTGCCTCGGTGCTCTCGTGCGCTCTGTTTTGTTTGTTTTTGTGCGTAAATTGTGTTTCCGGGTGCTCTTACACCCGCGAAGAGCTACTGAACATCAGATCCATCGTCCCTATGGATTTATTACCGGTCTTTTTAGCGTCAGCTGCGGATTTGGTCCATTCTGTTATCAAAAGAGGGAGACCGAACCGAAGAGGGAAGCGTGCGGGCGCCCTTGTCCGTCTCCGCGGACGGGGATTACGCACGCCTCTACCAGGCATCTTTCTCTCCAATGTCCGCTCACTTGCCAACAAGATGGACGAGTTAGCGTTGCTGATGAGAAGAAACAAGGACTTTTCCTCATCTTGTGTGTTGTGCTTCACGGAGACATGGCTGAGCGCCAGTGCCTCGGACAGCGCGGTTCAACTGGAGGGCTTTCATCTTCTCCGCGCGGACAGAGACGAGGAGCTCTCCGGCAAAAAAAGAGGCGGTGGAGTCTGCTTCTTCATCAACAGCAACTGGTGTACAGACGTGACGGTGATGTCCAAACACTGCTCTCCTTCTCTGGAATATATTTTCATTCACTGTAAGCCCTTTTACTCACCGCGTGAGATCATTTCATTCATTCTGGTGGCTGTTTACATCCCACCCGGCGCGGAAATGCGTGACGCTCAGCGCACGCTTGCAGGACAGATCTTACATGTGGAACGGTCTTTTCCGGACTCTCTTGTTATCGTGCTTGGTGACTTTAACAAGGGAAATTTGAGCCAGGAATTACCAAAGTATAGGCAGTTTATTAAATGCCCGACCAGAGAGGAGAACACTTTGGATCACTGCTACACTACAATAAGCAAGGCATACCATGCAGTCCCGCGCGCTGCTCTTAGACTATCAGATCAAGTGATGGTGCACTTAATCCCTTCATACAGACAGAGACTGAAACCGGCTAAACCTGTTATGAGGACCATTAAGTGTTTCACCGCCGAGTCTGTGGACGAGTTGCGTGCATGTTGGGAGACGACAGACTGGGAGGCAATTGGAGCGGCCACGGACAATCTGGACGAGTATACGGACACTGTGACCTCATACATACAGTTCAATGAGGCGCGCATCATTCCAACGCGCACCAGGGCTTGTTATAACAACGACAAGCCCTGGTTCACACCCAAGGTCCGACAGCTGCGCAAGAAGAAGGAGGCTGCGTGGAGAAGCGGGGACCGGAGTACCTACAGAGAAGCGAAGTACCACTTCAACAGGGAAGTGGAGAAAGCTAAATCTGTGTACTCTAACCGTCTACAGGAACAGTTCCACTCCAATGATTCTGCGGCCGTTTGGAGAGGGCTAAGGGCCCTTACGAAGTATAAGCCCAAAACCCCCCAGGCCCTGAATGACCGGACTCTCGCTCAGGGCCTCAACACACATTACTGTCGCCATGAACGGCCTTCAGCTCATCAAAGCCCTGCTCCCCCCACCATCACCCTCCCCACCAATGCCAGAACTTCATTAAAGGAGTTAAAGGACTCCAAGGACATCACAGGACTCCAAGAACATCATAGGACTGTAAAGGCCCTCTCTATCCGAGAAGAGGATGTACGCCGGCAGTTCTTGAAGCTAAATACGCGGAAGGCCCCCCAACCCTGCCCCCCAAACATCAACCCCCCCCTCCCGCCGTGCGTCAGTTGAGGTGGGCGGGGTTTGGTGGTAGCGGGGGTGTATAATGTAGCCCGGAAGAGTTAGGGATGCATGGGATTCCGGGTATTTGTTCTGTTGTGTTTATGTTGTGTTACAGTGCGGATGTTCTCCCAAAATGTGTTTGTCATTCTTGTTTGGTGTGGGTTCACAGTGTGGCGCATATTAGTAAGAGTGTTAAAGTTGTTTATATTTCCACCGTCAGTGTAACTTGTATGGCTGTGGACCAAGTATGCCTTGCTGTTGCATAGTGTGCAAGCAGAAGCTGCATACAACATGTACCTGGACTGGCACGTTGTCAATGCTGGTTGTAGAGGGTGCTATTATTGTTGTTTGGGTGAAAATCAGCAGACATTCGAGAGAAAAGTAGACTTAAATTTCGGGGATCTCCCGGTAAAATCGGGAGGGTTGGTAAGTATGACGCTGTCAAGCGCCATTCATATAAAACTTGTGGTCCGCACTAACATTAAATTTTCATATTAAGATGCGGGCTGCGTGTTTGAAACCCCTGGTTAATACATAGCACAAAGCAAAAAAAAACTTTGTATGCAGTGTTTTTTCATTTTAAATTTCAAAAGAGTTTTGTGGCTCCCATTGTTTTCTTTAATTTGTGAAACTGGTCAAAATGGCTCTTTGAGTGGTAAAGGTTGCCGACCCCTGTACTACAGTAATAAACTATACTATAGTGACATTTTAGTTGTTATTACTATAGTAATAAACTATACCATAGTGACATTTTAGTTATTACTATAGTAATAAACTATACTATAGTAACATTTTAGTTAGTACTACAGGAATAAACTATACTATAGTGACATTTTAGTTGTTATTACTATAGTGACATTTTAGTTATTACTATAGTAATAAACTATACCATAGTGACATTTTAGCTATTACTATAGTAATAAACTATACTATAGTGACATTTTAGTTAGTACTACAGTAATAAACTATACTATAGTGACATTTTAGTTAGTACTACAGTAATAAACTATACTATAGTGACATTTTAGTTAGTCCTACAGTAATAAACTATACTATAGTGACATTTTAGTTATTATTATTATAGTAATAAACTATACTATAGCGACATTTTAGTTAGTACTACAGTAATAAACTATACTATAGTGACATTTTAGTTATTATTAAAGTAATAAACTATACTATAGTGACATTTTAGTTATTACTAAAGTAATAAACTATACTATAGTGACATTTTATTTGTTATTACTATAGTAATAAACTATACTATAGTGACATTTTAGTTGTTATTACTATAATAATAAACTATACTATAGTGACATTTTATTTGTTATTACCATAGTAATAAACTATACCATAGTGACATTTTAGTTGTTATTACTATAGTAATAAACTATACTATAGTGACATTTTAGTTATTACTATAGTAATAAACTACTATAGTGACATTTTAGTCATTACTATAGTAATACATTATACTATAGTCTATCCTAAAGCTACAGACACACAAAGCATGTTGCTAGTAGGGCTTAGCGAAGCAAAAGTTAGCAACACTAGCATAGCTACGTGAGCGAAAGTGCTAACATTACTTTCACCATTTACCTGCTGTTTTGTTGTTTGTTTATGTTTAACTGATGCAGACTTTATTTTACTCATGTATCTTTTGACCATTTAACCAGTGTAGTAACATGACACTAGGTTAGCCTGTGCGCTGTTGGCGGCGCTCCCCTTTTAGGACGTGTAGCAAAGCCTGTAGCGAGCAGACTCACGTGAGGGAGGTTTCGGTGTAAATGTTGAGGAAGTAGCCCCCCAGCAGGTAGCCCACAGCCGGGCCCACAATGGCAGCAGTGTAGAAGATCCCTGTGGGAAGAGAAAGTCAATGCACTTCAGGTACTTCCAGTTTCCTAACCAGCACTTCCTGTGGAGCAACTTCATAAGGGTCCTTTTGTTGTTTAGAAACGACCATTACATAAATAAAAAGGAGCCACTTCATTGTATTTCTGTTTTGTTTAAAATAGCAGCTCTCCAGTACAAACAGTAATTGACTAAAAATATATTCAATAGAATTTAAGCATTTTATTTTTTACATGATTAAACATATCTATTATACATATTATTTTATATATTATTTATCTTGTTTTTTTTAAATATTTATCTACATTTTACACACTTTTTGCGCTCCTAGCTTTTTCCTGTGTTGTTAAAAACTGAAAAACTAAGAATTGTTAAATGGACAGTTCAGCTTGCCGATTATGTAACGTTTCACATTTTGCTGCATGCTTTGAATAGGAAAAAACATCGCCATCTGGTGGGCAGACGTACAAAAATAATCAAAGATATAGTTATGATTACTTATGAAAAAGGGGGGACCAAAAATGAAATTGTTTCCTTTAATTTATGTAGTTACATTTAAAACGATACAAGCGCTAATATCAATGATCAGTGTTATTGTTTCAATTGTAGTGTCATGTATTTTTTTATTACCAATTCTTCATTACAGGGGTGTCCAAAGTGTGTAGCTGTTTTTTTTAACGGCCCGCGGCACAATTGTTAGCATTCCAATATTAGCACGCTAGCTTTTCTGCAAATTTTCCAGGTATCAAATATTTTGTTACTTGACAAATGATACCGTTAGCATGCTAGCTTTATATTTTTTTTCCTTATTTAGCTAATTCTGTAGGGATGCACAAAAGTCACATTTTGGTACTTAATGCATGCTAATGTTAGCATGCTAGCATTTTAAACACATTTCTCAGGTACACTATCAGTGGTACTTTAACTTTAACTTTACACAACTCAGTAATATATTTTGGTGTTTGATGCATCTTACAGTTAGCATTTTAGCATGTTAACATTAGCATGCTAGCTTTTTTTTTAGGTAATTTTGCAGGTATTCGCCTCAGTGCCATATAGTTTAGTATGTCACTAATGCTACCTGTAAGCATGTTATTGTTAGCATGTTAGCTCATTTTGCTACTATTTTTTGTGACTTGACGCTATCTGGCCAGTGTGCTAACTGTTAGCATTTCAGTTTGGCTTTGGCTCTTCACCAGTCACATGAAATGTTTGCCGAAGTTGCAATTTGTAGTCCTTTGAAAAAATATATACTGGTTTTGAAGGTGCAAACTACCAACATGGCCCCCGCGTCCTTTGATTTCTTTGATTTGTCAGATGGAAAGCGCCACTCTCCATAGCAACTGACACGGTGGTCAAAATTGGAATTGCCACAAAACACATTTTAAGATATTCAACACACTGCCGAATGGCGGCTAAAGTGGACCCCCAAATTTGTCACTTTTCAGGTGTCAGGTAAAATCCCCTTCTTACTGTAATTATTTTACCAAAAAATATATTGTGAGAATCGGTTTGAATCATGTTTCATTTAAAGTGGATAATACATCTCCTCCCTCCAATTTGTCTCGTTTCATGTGTCGGGTAAATCGTGACAGGTTGGGACCATATGAATCCCCTTCCTACTGAAAATATTATACAAATAATACACTGCGAGAATCGATCTGAATCGAGAATCGGTTTAAGTGGATAGTGCACCCCCGCAATTTGTCACGTTTCACGTGTCAGGTAGAACGTGACAAATTGAGGCCAAATGAATCCACTCCCTGTTGTAATTATTATACCAAATAATACATTGTGAGAATTGGTTTGAATCGAGAATTGGTTAGAGTGGCTAGTGTACCCCCCCCACCCACAATTCGTCATGTTTCATGTGTCAGGAAAAACACAACAAATTGGGGCTTTAATTAATCTTCTTCCAGTTGTAATTATTATACTAAAAATACATTGTGAGAATTGGTTTGAATCAAGAATCAAATTTTAGTAAGAACCGGTTTCAATCAAGAATCAAATTCTAGTAAAACTAGAAATACAATAGGGTCCTCTGTCCCAAAGGGACATTCGGTCCCTAACTACAAGTTTTACTCTTATAATTGAGATTTACTCTAATACTACATGTTTGTCATAATATTCTAACTTGATTCTGGTATAATTAAAACACTGTCACGTTTCATGTGTCAGGAAAACTGTGACCATTTGAATCTCTTTCCTACTGTAAATATTATACAAATAATACATTGTGAAAATCGGTTTGAACCGAGAATCGGTTTAAGTCGATAGTGCACCCCCGCAATTTGTCAAGTTTCATGTTTTAGGTAAACAGCTGCGAATTGAGGCCATATGAATCCACTTCCTGTTGTAATAATTATACCAAAAAATACATTGTGAGAATTGGTTTGAATGGAGAATCGGTTTAAGTGGATAGTGCACCCCCGCAATTTGTCACGTTTCATGTGTCAGGTAAACCGCCACAAATTGACGCCATATGAATCCACTTCCTGTTGTAATTATTATACCAAAAAATACATTGTGAGAATCGGTTTGAATCCAGAATCAGTTTAAGTGAAAAGTGCACCCCTGCAATTTGTCACGTTTCATGTGTCAGGTAAACCGCGACCAATTGAGGCCATATGAATCCACCTTCTGTTGTAATTATCATACCAAATAATACATTGTGAGAATCGGTTTGAATCGAGAATCACTTTAAGTGGATAGTGCAACCCCGCAATTTGTCACGTTTCATGTGTCAGGTAAACCGCCACGAATTGAGGCCATATGAATCCACTTCCTGTTGTAATTGTTATACCAAATAATACACTGTGAGAATCGGTTTGAATCGAGAATTGGTTAGAGTGGCTAGTGTACACCCCCCACCCACAATTTGTCATGTTTCATGTGTCAGGAAAACCGCGACAAATTAGGGGTATCTGAATCTCCTTCCTGTTGTAATTATTATACCAAAAAATATATTGTGAGAATTGGTTTGAATCAAGAATTAAATTGTAGTAAAATTACAAGTTTTACTCTTATAATTGAGATTTACTCTAATATTACATATTTGTCATAATATTCTAACTTTATCCTGGTATAATTAAAAAAAAATCTTGTTTCAGGTGTCAGGAAAACTGTGACGAATTGGGGCCATATCAATCTCTTTCCTACTGCGATTATCATACCAAATAATACATTTTTTGAGAATCGATTTGAATCAAGTATCAATTCTGAATCGAATCATCCCCCCAAGAATGGAGTCGTCGCCCCCCCGGTACTCACCGATGTAAACCGGCCCGTAGTTGGACTTGACGTTCTCGTCCAGGTAGGTGACTCCCAGCGTGTAGAGGGGCGTGGCTCCCATGCCGTGCAGGAACTGTCCCAGCATGAAGACGTAACGATACCCGGACAGACCCGCGTTGCCGCTGTCCCGGCACAGGCCGGTCCGGTTGCCACCGCACATGCCGGCCTGCTGGGACAGGCTGACCCGGTACGGCGGCGTGGTGAAGTGCGGCAAGGCGAAGACCAGCGAGCCCAGCCCCATGAGGAGCACGCCCCAGCCCAGCCAGCGGGGCTTGTGGCCCGTGCCGCCGAAGTAGCTGACGAAGGCGAGGCAGACGCAGGCGGCGATGTCGTAGGAGCTGACGATGACGCCCGACTGGTAGCTGTGCAGGTCGAAGCGCCTCTCGATGGACGTCACCACCGTGTTGACAAAGCCGTTGATGATCATGCCCTGCAGGAAGGAGGCCACGCACAGGAAGAACAGCACCCAGCGGGGCGTGTTGAACACCTGGATGGCTTTGGGGGTCAGCGCCCCCCAGCCGCACAGCTGACCCCAGCACGCCACCTTTTGTCCGTTCTGGGCCGGGGCGGACGCCCCCGTGAAAACGCATGCTCGACTCGCATCGTTATTGTCCGTGTCAGAATCCACGGGGCCGCTCGGGGGCAGCTGGTGGAAGTCCAGGAGCTCTCGACCGGAGCTGAAGGAGTTGTTGGCGTGCGGCATTGACGCGCCCGGGAAGACAAGCAGGTGGGCAGGAAGACCAGCAGGTGTGCGCAAAGAGAAGATCGGCTGTGGAGTGTGGAGCAGACCTTGGTGCACTTTTTATAGGGCCAGCATCACGGATTCCTGCAGGCACAAAAGGAGGTTTGGTCTGTGTTATTGCTGTTGGAAATTGCTGATAGACAAACATGTTCCAGCCCATTTTCCCCTTTCATTTTTACTAGTCACAATGGAACCAAAACATCTCGACCGCCATAGTAAAAATACAATTACTTTTTGGAAATTTAGTAATAAATTGGATTGCATAAAAAGTGTATCTTTTTGTGTGTGTGTGTGCATTTTTATATTGATGCAAATCAGATTTGATTTAGATTTGTAAATAAATAAACAACTATTTCATTTTTTACATCATTATTATTATAACAATAATTATTATTTTTTTAAATTATTAATTTGTAGAAACCAAAACTGTACAGACACATTTGGACCTCCATAGTAAAAATACAATTGCTTTTTGGAATTTTAATAATTTGGAACACATAAAAAAATATTTTTTTTCTTACTGTGCATTCAATATTTATGCAATATTTACCAGATTTGATTCAGATAAAAAAAACAAAAAACAACTATATCATTATTTACATCATCATTATTATAATTATTATTATTTATTAATATTATTAATTTGTAGAAACCAAAACGAACGGTACAGACACATCTGGACCTACATCGTAAACATACAGTTACTTTTTGGAATTTTAATAATAATTTGGAATGCATGAAAATATTATTTTTCTTATTGTGTATTCAATATCTACCAGATGTAATTTAGATTAAAAAAATAAGTACTGCCATTTCATTTTCTACATTGTTCTTATTATTTATTTATTTATGTATTATTTATTACTATTATCAATTTTTAAAAAACAAAACTGTACAGACCCATTTGGACCGCCATAGTAAAAATACAATTACTTTTTGGAATTACTACAGTAATTATTATTTATTATTTTCAATTTTTCCATCATTATTCATTTTAACTTTTGTCAAAAAAATTAAAATAAAACATCATTATTACAGTATATATTATTTATTATTTTTCCATCATTATTCATTTGAACTTTTGTCAAAAAACAAAACAAAACAAACAAAAAGAAAACTCAAAATGAAAACCCAAAACTGTATAGACGCATCTGGACCTCCATAGCAAAAGTACAATTATTTTATGAAAATGTTAAAATTATTTGGTGCACATAGGGCTGTGAGCGCACCTGTTTTTATTAGCACACACAAATTGGCACAATCAACCACGGATGCCTTTCAGCTGTGCGTGTCAGCCTTTAATAATTAAAACAGGCGTTCAGGAAATAAAAGACAATTAGGCCAAACGCAATAATTGAGGGCACATCTTAACATGTATAATTAAATCTTAATTAAGCAAAAATATTGCTCCGGCCCGGCTGCATCAAATACTAATACTATTTTTTTTTTTTTCCCAAGATGGCGGCGCGCACAGACGCAGCGGCTCACGGCTCTCCTTTTCAGTGCTCTTTCCTCCTTCTTTTCTTCTTGTTTTTTTTCCTTTTGTGCACCACCTGTACTGCAAACACCCGGTACACCCGCCAGTCACTCTTGGATATCGGGAACTCGCACCAGATATCTGTTTCGAGCGACTTTCACCACGAGCACAACATCCCAGACGACATAGCAAGAGCACCGGGCTCTCCGTGGTTTGTTGTCGGGTCTGGGAGACGGCGCAGACGGAGGAGGGAGAGGAAGCAGAAGCGTGGCCGCAGGTCCGGCGTCTTGCTCAGGCTTAGGAAACAACCCCACAAGCCACCTCTACCGAGCCTGTTCCTCTCCAATGCCAGATCCCTCGTACAGAAGATGGATGACCTGGAGTTACAACTCGCTGGAAACCGCTATGTTCGGGACTGTTGTGCTATGATTATCACCGAAACCTGGCTTCACCCGGAAATACCCGATGCTAGCATGCAGCTAGCCGGCCGCAGTCTGCTCCGCCGGGACAGAACTAAGGACTCCGGTAAGAGCAGAGGAGGGGGGCTCTGTATTTACGTGCATGAGAACTGGTGCAACAACGGGACAAGTTGTTGCACAATCATTGAACAGCACTGTTGCCCGGACGTGGAGTACATGTCTGTTAGATGTCGGCCTTTTTTTCTCCCGAGAGAGCTGTCTGTTGTTATCATCACGGCTGTGTATATTCCACCGGACGCCAAAGTAAACACAGTGCTCTCTCTTCTGCTGAACACCGTCAACGAACAGCAGCGGGCCCACCCCGACGGTGTTCATATCATAGCAGGGGATTTTAATAAGGCCAATCTAAAGACTGTACTCCCTAAGTTCTACCAGCACGCGAAGTGTTCTACAAGGGGCAAGAACACCCTTGACCACGTGTATACCAACGTGAAGCACGCGTACAGAGCTACACCCCTGCCCCAGCTTGGACAGTCAGACCATCTTTCCCTCCTGCTCTCTCCTACCTACACCCCCATCAGACGCCAGGCCAGGCCCATCACAAAGACTGTTATGACCTGGCCTGACGATGCACTCCCCAAACTTCAGGACTGCTTCCAACACACAAATTGGGACCTCTTCCAACAACAGGAGCTGGAGACAGCCACAGGAACGGTGCTGGACTAGATACCGTTTTGCATCGGGAATGTGACTGTGGAAAAAAACATCCGGGTTTACCCCAACAAGAAACCCTGGATGACCAGCCAAGTCCACTGTACAGGAGCACAGTGTCAGACGAGTGCTCCTGGCTGTGAACCCCAGGAAGGTTGCCGGACCAGACGGAGTACCTGGAAAGGTGCTCAGGGCGTGCGCCCACCAGCTCGCTCCCCCCCCTCACCAGGATCTTCAACCTCTCCCTGGCTCAGGCAGTCATCCCATCCTGCCTGAAGTCATCTACAATAATCCCGGTGCCGAAGAAGTCTCCCATCACCAGCCTGAATGATTACCGACCAGTGGCCCTCACTCCGGTAATCATGAAGTGCTTCGAGAGACTGGTTCTCCAGCACATCAAGGACCATATCCCTCCAGACTTTGACCCCCACCAGTTCGCATACCGGGCGAACAGATCCACAGAGGACGCCATCGCTGTTGCTCTCCACTCTGCTCTGAACCACCTGGAGCAGCAGCAGAGCTACGTCCGGATGCTCTCTGTGGATTGTAGTTCTGCCTTCAATACAATAATCCCGGACAGACTCTGCAATAAACTGGACACTCTTGGCCTCCCCCCTCTCACAAACGCCTGGATAAGGGACTTCCTAACGGACCGACCCCAGAATGTGAGACTTGGCCCCCACCTCTCATCCACCCGCACGCTGAGCATCGGCTCCCCACAGGGCTGTGTGCTGAGCCCCCTCCTCTACTGCCTCTACACCCATGACTGCAGTCCAGCCCACAGTGACAACCTTATCGTCAAGTTTGCTGACCACAGTGGTCGGGCTCATCTCCAGGGGTGATGAGGCTGCCTACAGGGAGGAGGTCCTGAAGCTGACGGCCTGGTCTTCGGAGAACAACCTCGCTCTCAACACCAGCAAGACCAGAGAGATCATCGTCGACTTCAGGAGGAGCAGCACTGACCCTGCCCCCCTCTACATCAACGGCGAGCATGTGGAGGGGGTCCACACCTTCAGGTACCTTGGAGTCCACATCTCTAACGACTTTTCCTGGACAGTCAACACCACAGCAATCATCAAGAAGGCTCAGCAGCGGCTACACTTCCTGAGAGTCCTCGGGAAGTACAACCTGAAGCCTGACCTGCTGCTGACTTTCTACCGCTCGTCCATCGAGAGCCTGCTGACCCACTGTATTACAGTATGGTACGGCAGCTGCACTGCAGCAGACAGGGAGAGGCTGCAAAGAGTGGTCAAGACGGCTCAAAAGATCATCGGCCGCCCTCTCCCCTCTCTGATGGACATCTACACCTCCCGCTGCCTCAACAGAGCCAGTGCCATCATCAAGGACAGCACCCACCCTGGCTATGACCTGTTCCACCTGCTGCCCTCTGGGAAGCGCTACAGGTGCATTAAAACCAAGACGAACTGGCTAAAAAACAGCTTCTTCCCCAGGGCCATAACCACCCTGAACAGACTTCCCCATTGACCCTCATAACTGCCTTGTCTTCGGTGCAATAACCCATTCCACCAACCACCCTGTTTCATGTAGATGTTCATGTACATATTCATTTCACCCTCTGTATAGAGTGTACACTTGTTTTATCGCACTGTATGGAATGGCCTCAATCTCGTTACCCTGCGTAATGACAATAAAGCTGATTCTGATTGTTATTCTGATTCTAATATAAATCCATTTAATAAAGTCAAAATACAAATAAGGCAACAAGAGAAGTATCCCACACTTCTCTTTTGTAAAGTAAATTTGTACAGCCGATATGGGCATCTACATCAACAATATGAGTTGCCTGAGAAGCTGGACAGGACAAAAAAAAAATAAAGCAAAAATATGATTTATTTGATTACTCGATTAATCGATCGGGATATTCAATAAAATACTCGATTACTATAATAATCGATAGCTGCAGCTCTACATCAAACATTAAAGTAGTATGAACTAGTATTACTAATACTACTACTCCAAGTAGCACTAATACTCATACTAAAACTAATACTGGTTATGAGCACAATCACAAAGGAGGGCAGTTCTCACTGATATGTCATCCACATCAAATATTAAAGTAGTATAAACTATAAATAAATGATAAATGGGTTATACTTGTATAGCGCTTTTCTACCTTCAAGGTACTCTAAGCGCTTTGACAGTATTTCCACATTCACCCATTCACACACACATTCACACACTGATGGCGGGAGCTGCCATGCAAGGCGCTAACCAGCAGCCATCAGGAGCAAGGGTGAAGTGTCTTGCCCAAGGACACAACGGACATGACTAGGATGGTAGAAGGTGGGGATTGAACCCCAGTAACCAGCAACCCTCCGATTGCTGACACGGCCGCTCTACCAACTTCGCCACGCCGTCCCTCTCAAACTAGTAGTACTACTACTAGTACTCCAAGTAGCACTAATACTAGTACTAAAACTAATACTGGTTAGGAGCACAATCACAAAGGAGGGCAATTCTCAGATAATATTTCATCCACATCAAACATTAAAGTAGGATGAACTAGTAGTACTAATACTAGTACTCCAAGTAGCACTAATAGTAGTACTACAGCTAGTACTGGTTATGACCATTGTGCCTCTTTTAAGACCTCATGTTATAATAAGAATCAATAAGAGCCCCCGCGACCCCGAAAGGGACAAGCGGTAGAAAATGAATGGATGGATGGAAGAATCGATAAGAGAACCGTTAAAGTACCGAAGCGTTAAGCAGAATCGGAAGTGGAACGGGAACTGGAAAACGCTAATCAATTCCCATCACTACGCATTATCACAGACGTGCTGACACAAAAAACCAAAGACGGCTTTCCAAAATGAGCACGGCGTTCATGTCTTTACCAAGAACAGGGGGAAATGTTTTTGCGAGCGGCGGCGGCGCGGACCCGCTTCCGCCCGGACTGTTGTCGACGCCAAATTTTGTTGTCGACTAATCGTTGTGCCACTACTCCGAGCTGTTTTCTTTTGCAGCATCGGTGCTTTCAAAGCAACAAAGTCGTATTATCGTCAAATTTCTTTTTTAAGCGTTTTTGGCAGGATTTGGTCGATTTAATAAAACTTAAGTGTAAATGAAAATACAGCTTCACCACTTTAGTCATTTCAAATGGTATTAAAAATGTCATTAAAAAAATTCAAAATTTAATTTTTTTTGGTTTTAAATAAATAAAAAGTTTTATGTTACTGCCAACAAGTAAAAAAGAAAATAAAAGTATTTTTAATATAAGACAAAAAGAAGTGTTAAAGTACAGCAAAAGTTGTTTTTGAAAAAAATACATAGTTAATAGGAAAACATATCTATTTTTTTTTTTTTTTTTTTTTTTAAATACACCAACACTAAAAATGTATTCTTACGGCAAAAGTCAATATATATTTAAATTTTTTTTCTTGTAACAAAACAAAGTGTTTAAAGCTTTTTTAAACTGTATTTAAGTTGCAATAAAACAAATGCAAGAAAGCAAATTTTAATTTTATTGATCTAAAAATGCCAAGAATAAAGAAAGGGTAACATCAAAGCACAACATGTTTTAAATTGTGAACCATTTATTATTACAGGATTTGTTTTATTGAAAAAAAATCTGAATTAGTAATCTTCCTCTTGATTTTGATCATATTCAATATTTATATCTAACCTCCTGACAGTTTACTACCTTGTCAAATGATATAAAAGCATGTGTTCATCACAAAGATTATTATTAATTTAACAAATAAACCTCATGTTTAGGTCAGGCTGATTTGAAAAAGAAATAAACAATACATTTACATACAATATGTATTATGTTATGCTAAAATAAATACATTAATTATAAATATGTTTAACTAAACCAGGGGTCGGCAACCCAACATGTTGAAAGAGCCATATTGGACCAAAAATACAAAAAACTAATCTGTCTGGAGCCGCAAAAAATGAAAAGCTGTATATAAGTCTTATAATGAAAGCAACAAATGACGTAAGTGTCTATATTAGCTATATTATCCTACTATCAAAATGACTTTAAAAGTCTTATATAAGTGTTATAATGAAGGCAACATATGATGTAAATAAATGATAAATGGGTTATACTTGTATAGCGCTTTTCTACCTTCAAGGTACTCAAAGCGCTTTGACAGTATTTCCACATTCACCCATTCACACACACATTCACACACTGATGGCAGGAGCTGCCATGCAAGGCGCTAACCAGCACCCATCAGGAGCAAGGGTGAAGTATCTTGCCCAAGGACACAACGGGATGGTAGAAGGTGGGGATTGAACCCCAGTAACCCTCCGCTTGCTGGCACAGCCACTCTACCAACTTCGCCATGCTGAAATTCAGCCAATATTACATACAGATAATGTGTCATGAGACATGCAAAACTAAATTATATACAAAGAGGATAAAAGTAAAGGATATTAAATGAGCACAAATATACCTACAAATGAGGCATAATGATGCAATATGTACAATATTTTACCATGAATTGATTTACGTGGACCCCGACTTAAAGGCCCACTGAAACCCACTACTACCGACCACGCAGTCTGATAGTTTATATATCAATGATGAAATCTTAACATTGCAACACATGCCAATACGGCCGGGTTAACTTATAAAGTGCAATTTTAAATTTCCCGCTAAACTTCCGGTTGAAAAAGTCTATGTATGATGATGTATGCGCGTGACGTCAATAGTTAAACGGAAGTATTCGGATTGGTGAATCTTTTGCAATTTGTTTAATGAACAATGAAGACTGCAAAAAAGAAAGCTGTAGGTGGGATCGGTGTATTAGCGGCTGGCTGTAGCAACACAACCAGGAGGACTTTGACTTGATTGCAGACGCGCTATCCGACGCTAGCTGCCGACCGCACGGATGATCGGGTGAAGTCCTTCGTCCTTCCGTCGATCGCTGGAACGCAGGTGAGCACGGGTGTTGATGAGCAGATGAGGGTTGGCTGGCGTAGGTGGAGCGCTAATGTTTTTAGCATAGCTCTGTGAGGTCCCGTTGCTAAGTTAGCTTCAATGGCGTCGTTAGCAACAGCATTGTTAAGCTTCGCCAAGCTGGAAAGCATTAACCGTGTAGTTACAGGTCCATGGTTTAATACAGGGGTCACCAACGCGGTGCCCGCGGGCACCAGGTCGCCCGTAAGGACCAGATGAGTCGCCCGCGGGCCTGTTCTAAAAAATAAAAAATAAAAAAAATAAAAAAAACAAAAAATTATTATTATTATTATTTTTATTTTTTTTAAAATTAAAGGCCTACTGAAATGAATTTTTTTTATTTAAACGGGGATAGCAGATCTATTCTATGTGTCATACTTGATCATTTCGCGATATTGCCATATTTTTGCTGAAAGGATTTAGTATAGAACAACGACGATAAAGATTGCAACTTTTGGTATCTGATAAAAAAAAGGCTTGCACCTACCGGAAGTAGCGTGACGTAGTCAGTTGAACATATACGCAAAGTTCCCTATTGTTTACAATGATGGCCGCATGAAGTGAGAGAGATTCGGACCGAGAAAGCGACAATTTCCCCATTAATTTGAGCGAGGATGAAAGATTTGTGGATGAGTAAAGTGCAAGTGAAGGACTAGTGGGGAGTTGAAGCTATTCAGATAGGGAAGATGCTGTGAGAGCCGGGGGTGACCTGATATTCAGCTGTGAATGACTACAACAGTAAATAAACACAAGACATATATATACTCTATTAGCCACAACACAACCAGGCTTATATTTAATATGCCACAAATTAATCCTGCATAAAAACACCTGCGTGTTTGTTATGCTAGCTCCTAGCTCCTCTGCTAGCTCCTAGCTCCATAGAACACGCCAATACAATTCAAACACCTGATCAACACACACAATTACTCAGCCCAAAAGACCGTTTACCTAACCCAAGGTTCATAAAGCTTATATCTTTTTAAAAAGTTACGTACGTGACGCGCACATACGGTCAAGTTATCGAATGTTTAGCAGCCAAGGCTGCATACTCACGGTACCTGATATTCAGCTGGGAATGACTACAACAGTAAATAAACACAAGACATATATATACTCTATTAGCCACAACACAACCAGGCTTATATTTAATATGCCACAAATTAATCCTGCATAATAACACCTGCGTGTTTGTTATGCTAGCTCCTAGCTGCTCTGCTAGCTCCTAGCTCCATAGAACACGCCAATACAATTCAAACACCCGATCAACACACACAATCACTCAGCCCAAAAGACCGTTCACCTAACCCAAGGTTCATAAAGCTTATATATTTTTAAAAAGTTACATACGTGACGCGCACGTACGGTACGGTACGTGTTATGCTAGCTCCTAGCTCCTCTGCTAGCTCCTAGCTCCATAGAACACGCCAATACAATTCAAACACATGATCAACACACACAATCACTCAGCCCAAAAGACCGTTCACCTAACCCAAGGTTCATAAAGCTTATATATTTTAAAAAAGTTACGTACATACGCAAAAAAAAGCCAAAGCTGCATACTCACAGTAGCACGTCTGCGTCTTTGTCATCCAAATCAAAGTAATCCTGGTAAGAGTCTGTGTTGTCCCAGTTCTCTACAGGCGTCTGTGTATCCAAATCAAAAGTCCTCCTGGTTAGAGTCTCTGTTATCCGAGTTCTTCCATCTTGACTGCATCTTTCGGGAATGTAAACAAAGAAGCGCCGGCTGTGTACTGTTGTGGCTGACTACGTTCGAAAAATACGTCCATTTCGCACCGACAACTTTCTTCTTTGCTTGCTCGGCTTCCTTCTCCATAATGCAATGAACATGATTGAAACAGATTCACGAACACAGATGTCCAGAATACTGTGGAATTATGAAATGAAAACAGAGCTTTTTCGTATCGGCTTCAATGTGGAAGGCATACCCGTGTTCGCCGGGCTACGTCACACGCATACGTCATCCTCAGAGGCGTTTCGAACCGGAAGTTTAGCGGCAAATTTAAAATGTCACTTTATAAGTTAACCCGGCCGTATTGGCATGTGTTATAATGTTAAGATTTCATCATTGATATATAAACTATCAGACTGCGTGGTCGGTAGTAGTGGGTTTCAGTAGGCCTTTAAATCTACATAGAAAAAACACAAGATACACTTTTAATCAGTGCATCAACCCAAACAACCTCCCCCATGCACACTCATCCACACCCACTCACACAAAAGGGGTTATTTCTTTCTTCTACCAATATTCTGGTTCCCACAACATAGACAACACATCTGCAAGGGACACAGTCCCTGAAGCACATATGATTGTATAGGCTGCTGGCCCACTAACATTTTCATTAATTACTATTTTTTATGTAATTATTTTTATATTGTTTTACTTTCTTTTTTATCCAAGAAAATGTTTTTTATTTATTTATCTTATTTTATTTTATTTTTTAAAAAAGGGCCTTATCTTCAACAGACCAGGTTGTCAATGAAATTAGATTTGTTTAAAGGGTTTTTTAAACCAGGCCCAGTCCAGATAATGTCCAAGTCGGACTCAGAAACACACACCTTCATTCATGTACACAGAAAAAAATTAGGGAACACAACAGATTGCATATAATTTATAAACAAAATTACATTTTCAAAATAAGCATTTATGTACAGTCCAGATTATGTCCAGGTCACTCAAATTAGGGAACACAACAACAGATATCATATAATCTATAAACATAGTTATGCTTTCAAAATAAGCCTTTGAGGACTTCTCATCTTTTTTTTAATGTTTTTTGGCATCATTATTGTTTTCAACCATGTAACTTTCTAAAATGAGAAAATACTGAATACATGTTTTAAAGAAAGTAATACTAAGTGAATATCTGTTTTTGGCCTTAAAAATAAAAATTTTACCGAGTACTATAATTAAATTGACTAAATCATGATTTTCAATGAACTCTCCTAAAATAACAGAAACCACATCAAGCTTCATAAACAAACCAATCCTTAAACACATTTTTTCAACTTCCACCCAAAACAAAGACACAATATGACAATACCAAAACAAATGCAGGGTGGATTCAGGCTCCTGACAACAAAATCGGCAATCATCTGACTCTGTCATATTCCATCATTTTAACATTTTCCCTGTGGGTAAGAAGTTATAAATAATTTTAATTTGAAAATAACGATTTTGCACATCGATAGTGGTTTTATAGATTAGTTTGAATATGGCTCCTCTCTGAGCTGCCACCTTACCGTGGTAGAGGAGTTTGCGTGTCCCAATGATCCTAGGAGCTTTGTTGTCCGGGGGCTTTATGCCCCCTGGTAGGGTCTCCCAAGACAAACTGGTCCTAGGTGAGGGATCAGACAAAGAGCAGCTCGAAGACCTCAATGAAAAATAAAACCTATGGACCCAGATTTCCCTCGCCCGGACGCGGGTCACCAGGGCCCCCCTCTGGAGCCAGGCCCGGAGGTGGGGAACGATGGCGAGCGCCTGGTGGCCGGGCCTGTCCCCATGGGGCCCGGCCGGGCACAGCCCGAAGAGGCAACGTGGGTTCCCCCTCCAATGGGCTCACCACCCATAGCAGGGGTCATAGAGGTCGGTGCGATGTGAGCTGGGCGGCAGCCGAAGGCAGGGCACTTGGCGGTCCGACCCTCGGCTACAGAAGCTAGCTCTTGGGACGTGGAACGTCACCTCGCTGGGGGGGAAGGAGTCTGAGCTAGTGCGCGAGGTGGAGAAGTTCCGACTAGACATAGTCGGACTCACTTCGACGCACAGCAACGGCTCTGGAACTAGTTCTCTCGAGAGGGTCTGGACTCTCTTCTACTCTGGCGTTGCCGGCAGTGAGAGGCGACGGGCCGGGGTGGCAATTCTTGTTGCCCCCCGGCTCAGAGCCTGCATGTTGGAGTTCAACCCGGTGGACGAGAGGGTAGCTTCCCTCCGCCTTCGGGTGGGGGAACGGGTCCTGACTGTGGTTTGCGCTTACGCGCCAAACCGCAGCTCAGAGTACCCACCCTTTTTGGATTCACTCGAGGGAGTACTTGAGAGTGCTCCCCCGGGTGATTCTCTCGTTCTACTGGGGGACTTCAATGCTCATGTTGGCAGCGACAGTGAAACCTGGAGAGGCGTGATTGGGAAGAATGGCTGCCCGGATCTGAACCCGAGCGGTGTTTTGTTATTGGACTTTTGTGCCCGTCACAGATTGTCCATAACAAACACCATGTTCAAGCATAAGGGTGTCCATATGTGCACTTGGCACCAGGACACCCTAGGCCGCAGTTCCATGATCGACTTTGTAGTTGTGTCGTCGGATTTGCGGCCTCATGTTTCGGACACTCGGGTGAAGAGAGGGGCGGAGCTTTCTACCGATCACCACCTGGTGGTGAGTTGGCTGCGATGGTGGGGGAGGATGCCGGACAGACCTGGCAGGCCCAAACGCATTGTGAGGGTTTGCTGGGAACGTCTGGCAGAGTCTCCTGTCAGAGAGAGTTTCAATTCCCACCTCCGGAAGAACTTTGAACATGTCACGAGGGAGGTGCTGGACATTGAGTCCGAATGGACCATGTTCCGCACCTCTATTGTCGAGGCGGCTGATTGGAGCTGTGGCCGCAAGGTAGTTGGTGCCTGTCGTGGCGGTAATCCTAGAACCCGTTGGTGGACACCGGCGGTGAGGGATGCCGTCAAGCTGAAGAAGGAGTCCTATCGGGTTCTTTTGGCTCATAGGATTCCTGAGGCAGCAGACAGGTACCGACAGGCCAAGCGGTGTGCGGCTTCGGCAGTCGCGGAGGCAAAAACTCGGACATGGGAGGAGTTCGGGAAAGCCATGGAAAACGACTTCCGGACGGCTTCGAAGCGATTCTGGACCACCATCCGCCGCCTCAGGAAGGGGAAGCAGTGCATTATCAACACCGTGTATGGTGAGGATGGTGTTCTGCTGACCTCGACTGCGGATGTTGTGGATCGGTGGAGGGAATACTTCGAAGACCTCCTCAATCCCACCAACACGTCTTCCTATGAGGAAGTAGTGCCTGGGGAATTCTGTGGTGGGCTCTCCTATTTCTGGGGCTGAGGTTACTGAGGTAGTTAAAAAGCTCCTCGGTGGCAAGGCCCCGGGGGTGGATGAGAGTCGCCCAGAGTTCCTTAAGGCTCTGGATGCTGTGGGGCTGTCTTGGTTGACAAGACTCTGCAGCATCGCGTGGACATCGGGGGCGGTACCTCTGGATTGGCAGACCGGGGTGGTGGTTCCTCTCTTTAAGAAGGGGAACCGGAGGGTGTGTTCTAACTATCGTGGGATCACACTCCTCAGCCTTCCCGGTAAGGTCTATTCAGGTGTGCTGGAGAGGAGGCTACGCCGGATAGTCGAACCTCGGATTCAGGAGGAACAGTGTGGTTTTCGTCCTGGTCGTGGAACTGTGGACCAGCTCTATACTCTCGGCAGGGTCCTTGAGGGTTCATGGGAGTTTGCCCAACCAGTCTACATGTGTTTTGTGGACTTGGAGAAGGCATTCGACAGTGTCCCTCGGGAAGTCCTGTGGGGAGTGCTCAGAGAGTATGGGGTATCAGACTGTCTGATTGTGGCGGTCCGCTCCCTGTATGATCAGTGCCAGAGTTTGGTCCGCATTGCCGTCAGTAAGTCGGACACGTTTCCAGTGAGAGTTGGACTCCGCCAAGGCTGCCCTTTGTCACCGATTCTGTTCATAACTTTTATGGACAGAATTTCTAGGCGCAGTCAAGGCGTTGAGGGGATCTGGTTTGGTGGCTGCAGGATTAGGTCTCTGCTTTTTGCAGATGATGTGGTCCTGATGGCTTCATCTGGCCAGGATCTTCAGCTCTTGCTGGATCGGTTCGCAGCTGAGTGTGAAGCGACTGGGATGAGAATCAGCACCTCCAAGTCCGAATCCATGGTTCTCGCCCGGAAAAGGGTGGAGTGCCATCTCCGGGTTGCGGAGGAGACCCTGCCCCAAGTGGAGGAGTTCAAGTACCTCGGAGTCTTGTTCACGAGTGAGGGAAGAGTGGATCGTGAGATCGACAGGCGGATCGGTGCGGCGTCTTCAGTATTGCGGACACTGTATCAATCCGTTCTGGTGAAGAAGGAGCTGAGCCGGAAGGCAAAGCTCTTAATTTACCGGTCGATCTACGTTCCCATCCTCACCTATGGTCATGAGCTTTGGGTTATGACCGAAAGGACAAGATCACGGGTACAAGCGGCCGAAATGAGTTTCCTCCGCCGGGTGGCGGGGCTCTCCCTTAGAGATAGGGTGAGAAGCTCTGCCATCCGGGGGGAGCTCAAAGTAAAGCCGCTGCTCCTCCACATCGAGAGGAGCCAGATGAGGTGGTTCGGGCATCTGGTCAGGATGCCACCCGAACGCCTCCCTAGGGAGGTGTTTAGGGCACGTCCGACCGGTAGGAGGCCACGGGGAAGACCCAGGACACGTTGGGAAGACTATGTCTCCCGGCTGGCCTGGGAACGCCTCGGGATCCCCCGGGAGGAGCTGGATGAAGTGGCTGGGGAGAGGGAAGTCTGGGCTTCCCTGCTTAAGCTGCTGCCCCCGCGACCCGACCTCGGATAAGCGGAAGAAGATGGATGGATGGATGGAGTTTGAATATGGCATCCCATGGCAACGGGCAGTCAAAAAAGTCCTCCCATTTTCCATTTGTGTTGTATGAGGCAGCCTTCAAAGATTTCTTTATTAAATAAAAATTATATATTTTTCTATTTATTTTAGTTCCTTTTTGCCAACTAGAATTTCTTAATAGAGGTTTACAAACAAAAAATTTAGTAGTTCTATAATTAATTATTTGTTTCCATCTTTTCCCAATTACTCCAGTTAGTTGATAAAATGAAAAGCTTGAGCAAGCATCACCATACATAGCTCTAAATTCATCATATTTCATAATTTTACCATTCTCATTGATAATATCATTGACAAAAATGATTCCTCTTTCAAACATATTTTTCCAAAAGAAAGGCTTTCCATCTATTACAATATTGGAGTTCATCCATATTAACTGCTGCAAAATATCGTCTCTTTTTTCTGGTACATACAATTGAAAACACCACTATGAGTGGATTGTTTCCTTTATGAACCCCGCCATGTTTCCCAGCAGACTCTCTGGGAGGGGATCACTTGTAAAAAAGGATACAATTTCTTTTGATACAGTACATGTTTTTTGTCCAACAGGACATTTGTGTACCACTCAATGTTTAAATACATCTTTGGAACAATTGATGCTTTTAAAGACAGACACATAACTTCAAGGTTGAGAAGTTTCAGGCCCCCATATTCATACTCTTTGTACAAAACCTTTCTTTTAATCTTTTCTGGTTTGCCGTTCCAGACAAAATCGAAGACCCTCCGCTCATAAATCTTAAAAAAGTTTTGTGATGGAGCTGGTAATGACAAAAACAAATAAATAAATTGAGGAATAATTAACGAGTTGGCAATAGACATTTTACCATACAAGGTTAGGGATTTCCCTTTCCATAATTGCATAATTTTGTCCAGCTTTCTTAGTCGATTATCATAATTTACTGAGCCCAGATCTTCCAGATTTTCTGGGACAACAACACCAAGTATGTTAACTGGTCCATCTGTCCACAAAACAGGCACTTTGCATTCCATTCGAAAGGACGTTCCCTTTAGATTTCCGATCCTCAACATTTTACATTTATCATAATTAAGCTTAAGGCCAGATTGCTGTGAAAATATGTCCCAAAGATTAAGAAGGTTCCGCAAACAATGAGGAAAAATCTTATCTTTGTGAATCAGCCTTTTCTGACATGAACTTCATCAAGAACAAACACAGAACACGCCTCACTGATGCACATCTGCAAGACTCACTCAGAGTTGCAGTGTAAAGTTACACACCAGAGTACAACACACTAGTTAACAGCATGCAATGCCAGGCTTCCCACTAACTGACAAAGAAACATAACATATTTGGTGTCCAGTTCAAAGTGTGACATGATTTAAAAATTTGAGAGTTTACTTTTGTATTTTACATGAGTTATTATTTGTACAAACATGGTGCAAAGTAATTCATGATTTGTTGAAAAATGTTAGTGGCTATCTAGTTAAAATGGGATATTGTGATTTCACAAGACTGTCTTAGAAGTGATCATTTGAAAATGTTCAATTTGAAAAATGTGCACTTAGAGAAAATATAAAAATAAAGTGTTGCATATTGATATTTATCTGTTTCTATATATATTTATTGTGAGAAATCATTAAGATGATCAGTGTTTCCACAAAGATAAATATCATTAATTATTAATAATAACAGAGTTAAAGGTAAATTGAGCAAATTGGCTACTTCTGGCAATTTATTTAAGTGTGTATCTAACTGGTAGCCCTTCGCATTAATCAGTACCCAAGAAGTAGCCCTTGGTTTCAAAAAGGTTGGTGACCCCTGGTTTAATAGTATTGTTGATTTTCTGTCTATCCTTCCAGTCAGGGGTTTATTTATTTTGTTTCTATCTGCATTTAAGCACGATGCTATCACGTTAGCTCCGTAGCTAAAGAGCTTCGCTGATGTATTGTCGTGGAGATAAAAGTCACTGAGAATGTCCATTTTGCGTTCTCGACTCTCATTTTCAAGAGGATATAGTATCAGAGGTGGTTTAAAATACAAATCCGTGATCCACAATAGAAAAAGGAGAAAGTGTGGAATCCAATGAACCCTTGTACCTAAGTTACGGTCAGAGCGAAAAAAGATACGCCATGCACTGCACTCTAGTCCTTTACTCTCACGTTCGTCATCCACGAATCTTTCATCCTGGCTCAAATTAATGGGGTCATCGTCGCTTTCTCGGTCCGAATCGCTCGCGCTGCATTGTAAACAATGGGGAAATGTGAGGAGCCCTTCAGCCTGTGACGTCACGCTACTTCCGGTACAGGCAAGGCTTTTTTTTATCAGCGATCAAAAGTTGCGAACTTTATCGTCGATGTTCTCTACTAAATTCTTTCAGCAAAAATATGGCAATATCGCGAAATGATCAAGTATGACACATAGAATGGATCTGCTATCCCCGTTTAAATAAAAAAAATTCATTTCAGTAGGCCTTTAAACAAGTTGAAAAACGTATTCTGGTGTTACCATTTAGTGGTCAATTGTACGGAATATGTACTGTACTGTGCAATCTACTAATAAAAGTTTCAATCAATCAATCAAAAACA
This sequence comes from Entelurus aequoreus, assembly GCF_033978785.1. Classification (NCBI taxonomy): domain Eukaryota; kingdom Metazoa; phylum Chordata; class Actinopteri; order Syngnathiformes; family Syngnathidae; genus Entelurus; species Entelurus aequoreus. The sequence continues at coordinate 73,375,647 of NC_084731.1, forward strand.
TACAGCTAGCCTAAATAGCACGTTAGCATGGATTAGCACTGACCAAATATGACTGATTAGCACACCAACAAGTCAATAACATCAACAAAGAGCACCTTTGTGCATTCACGCACAGCATGAAACTTTTGGTGGACAAAATGGGACAAAGAAGGAGTGGAAGATTTTACATGTAAACAAACTGTTGCGTGCGTTTGTATCCCACCCCCCCCCCCATCTTTTTCCATTTTGAATCCTTTTTTTAAAAAAAAAAGGCTCCAGGGAGCCACTAGAGTGGCACTATAGAGCCGCACGTTGCTGATCCCCGAACTAAACTGTCAATAAAATTAAAGTGCAAATAAAAATACAGCTTCACCACTTGAGTCGTAATTTTTGCGCTTAAGAAATTTCTCAAAGACATTAGCGACAGACTTCTTCTGTTTGTTTTGTATTGTCATTACTGCCACAAGTGGTGGAAAAGTGTATTACAACTGAGTGCTGCTGCGGCCTATATGGACCTCAGCTGAAAAACACATGACATTTTCGGGGGCGCTTGCAACCCAACACTGGGTTAAGAAACACTGGTATATGGCGCCGATGAAGGCTGCCTCGGTGCTTTCGTGCGCTCTGTTTTGTTTGTTTTTGTACATAAATTGTGTTTCCGGGTGCTCTTACACCCGTGAAGAGCTACTGAACATCAGATCCATCATCCCTATGGACTTGTTACCGGTCATCTTAGCGTCAGCTGCGGATTTGATCCATTCTGCGATCAAAAGAGGGAAACCGAATCGACGAGGAAAGAGAGCGGGCGCACTTGTCCGTCTTCGCGGACGGGGATTACGCACGCCTCTACCAGGCATCTTCCTCTCCAACGTCCGCTCACTTGCCAACAAGATGGACGAGCTAGCGTTGCTGATGAGAAGGAACAAGGACTTCTCCTCATCCTGTGTGTTGTGTTTCACGGAGACTTGGCTGAGCGCAAGTGTCCCGGACAGCGCGCTTCAACTGGAGGGCTTTCATCTCCTCCGCGCGGACCGAGACGCGGCGCTCTCTGGCAAAAAAAGAGGCGGGGGACTATGCTTCTTTATCAACAATAGCTGGTGCACAGACGTGACTGTCATTTTTAGACACTGTTCTTCCTCTCTGGAACATTATTTCATCCACTGTAAGCCCTTTTACTCACCGCGTGAGATTGTTTCATTCATTCTCGTGGCTGTTTACATCCCGCCCGGCGCGGACGTGCGTGACGCTCAGCGCGCGCTCGCAGGACAGATCTTACATGTGGAACGGTCTTTTCCTGACTTTCTTGTTATCGTGCTTGGTGACTTTAAAGGCCTACTGAAACCCACTACTACCGGCCACGCAGTCTGATAGTTTATACATCAATGATGGAATCTTAACATTGCAACACATGCCAATACGGCCGGGATAACTTATAAAGTGCAATTTTAAATTTCCCGCCACACTTCCGGTTGAAAACGTTTTATTATGCTGACGTATGCGTGTGACGTCACGAGGGCAAGGGAAGTATTCAGAGCCCGTAGAAAAAGCTCTGTTTTCATTTCATAATTCCACAGTATTCTGGACATCTGTGTTGGTGAATCTTTTGCAATTTGTTTAATGAACAATGGAGGCTGCAAAGAAGAACTTTGTAGGTGGGATCGTGTATTAGCGGCTGGCTGTAGCAACACAACAAGGACTACTTACCCTGATAGCAGACGCCTAGCCGATGCTAGCCGCCAAACCCACGGATGAAGTCCTTCGTCGCGCCGTCGATCGCTAGAACGCAGGTGAGCACGGCTGTTGAGGAGCAGATGAGGGCTGGCTGGCGTAGGTGGAGCGCGAATGTTTTTATCATAGCTCAGTGAGGTCCGGTTGCTAAGTTAGCCTTAGCGTCGTTAGCAACAGCATTGTTAAGCTTTACCAGGCTGAGAATTATTAACCGTGTAGTTACATGTACATGGTTTAATAGTATTGTTGATCTTCTGTCTATCCTTCCAGTCAGGGATTTATGTATTTTGTTTCTATCTGCATTTGAGAACGATGCTATCACGTTAGCTCAGTAGCTAAGTGTGTCACCGATGTATTGTCGTGGAGATAAAAGTCACTGTGAATGTCCATTTCGCGTGCTCGACTCTCATTTTCAAGAGGATGTAGTATCCGAGGTGGTTTAAAATACAAATCCGTGATCCACAATAGAAAAGGGAGAGAGTGTGGAATCCAATGAGCCAGCTTGTACCTAAGTTACGGTCAGAGCGAAAAAAGATACGTCCTGCACTGCCTCTAGTTCTTCACTCTAAAGTTCCTCATCCACGAATCTTTCATCCTCGCTCAAATTAATGAGGTAATCGTCGCTTTGTCGCTCCGAATCTCTCTCGCTCCATTGTAAACAAAGGAAAATTGTGAGGAATATTACCTCCTGTGACGTCACGCTACTTCCGGTACAGGCAAGGTTTTTTATCAGCGAGCAAAAGATGCAAACTTTATCGTCGGTTTTCTCTACTAAATCCTTTCAGCAAAAATATGGCAATATCGCGAAATTATCAAGTATGACACATAGAATGGATCTGCTATTCCCGTTTAAATAAAAAAAATTCATTTCAGTAGGCCTTTAACAAGGGAAATTTGAGCCAGGAATTACCAAAGTATAGACAGTTTATTAAATGCCCGACCAGAGAGGAGAACACGCTGGATCACTGCTACACTACACTGAGCAAAGCTTTTCATGCAGTCCCGCGCGCTGCTCTTGGACTATCAGATCACGTGATGGTGCACTTAATCCCTTCATACAGACAGAGACTAAAACTGGCTAAACCTGTTATGAGGAACATTAAGTGTTTCACCGCCGAGTCTATGGACGAGTTGCGTGCTTGCTGGGAAACGACAGACTGGGAGGCAATTGGAGTGGCCACGAACAATCTGGACGAGTATACGGACACTGTGACCTCATACATACAGTTCAATGAGGCGCGCATCATTCCAACGCGCACCAGGGTTTGTTACAACGACAAGCCCTGGTTCACACCCAAGCTCCGACAGCTGCGCAAGAAGAAGGAGGCTGCGTGGAGAAGCGGGGACCGAAGTACATACAGAGAAGCGAAGTACCACTTCACCAGGGAAGTGGAGAAAGCTAAATCTGTGTACTCTAACCGTCTACAGGAACAGTTCCGCTCCAATGATTCTGCGGCAGTTTGGAGAGGTCTAAGGGCCCTTACGAACTATAAGCCCAAAACCCCCCAGGCCCTGAATGACCGGACTCTCGCCCAGGGCCTCAACACACATTACTGTCGTCATGAACGGCCTTCAGCTCATCAAAGCCATGCTCCCCCCACCATCAGCCTCCCCACCAATGCCAGCACATCATTAAAGGACTCAAAGGACTCCAATGACATCACAGGACTCCAAAAACATCATAAGACTGTAAAGATCCTCTCCATCAAAGAAGAGGATGTACGCCGGCAGTTCTTGAAGCTGAATACGCGGAAGGCCCCCGGGCCGGATGGTGTCTCCCCCTCCACTCTCAGACACTGTGTGGACCAGCTGGCTCCTGTCTTCACTGACATTTTTAACACCTCTCTGGAGCTATGCCGCGTGCCGTCCTGCTTTAAGACCTCTACCATTGTCCCTGTCCCCAAGAAAGCACGGATCACAGGACTAAATGACTACAGGTCGGTCGCGCTGACGTCTGTGGTCATTAAGTCCTTTGAGCGCTTGGTCCTGCCCCACCTCAAGGACATCACCGCCCCCCTCCTGGACCCACTGCAGTTCGCCTACAGAGCCAACAGGTCTGTGGATGATGCAGTGAACCTGGCCCTCCACTTCATCCTGGAGCATCTGGACTCCCCAGGAACCTACGCTAGGATCCTGTTTGTGGACTTCAGCTCTGCCTTCAACACCATCCTCCCTGGACTGCTACGAGACAAGCTCTATCAGCTCAGCGTGCCCAACTCCCTCTGCAGTTGGATTAATGACTTCCTGACAGACCGAAGACAGCACGTACGGCTGGGGAAGATTGTCTCAGGCAGTCGAACCACAAACACTGGTACTCCTCAGGGCTGTGTACTCTCCCCCTGGCTCTTCTCCCTGTATACAAACTGCTGCACCTCCAGTCACCAATCCGTAAAACTTCTCAAGTTTGCGGATGACACCACCCTCATCGGGCTCATCTCGAATGGCGATGAGTCCGCCTACAGGAGAGAGGTGGACCGGCTGACGTCCTGGTGCAGCCTCAACAACCTGGAGCTGAACGCCCAGAAAACAGTGGAGATGATCATGGACTTCAGGAAAGTCACAGCCCCACCATCCCCCCTCACCCTGATTGACTCTCCCACCCCCGTCCCCATTGTGGACTCCTTCCGTTTCTTGGGCACCACCATCACCCAGGACCTCAAGTGGGAGCCGACCATCAGCTCCCTCATCAAGAAGGCCCAGCAGAGGATTTACTTCCTGCGGCAGCTGAGGAAACTTAAGGTGCCGACAGAGATGCTGGTGCAGTTTTACTCAGCCATCGTAGAGTCCATCCTGACCTCCTCCATCACAGTGTGGTTCCCCGGCGCCACAGTCCAGGATAAGAATAGACTGCAGCGCATCGTACGTGCTGCTGAGAAGGTGATTGGCTGCAAGCTCCCATCCCTCCAGGACTTGTTCTCCTCCAGGACCAGGAGGCGTGTGGGTCGGATCACAGCTGACTCTTCTCACCCTGGACACACGCTATTCTCCCCTCTCCCCTCAGGCAGGAGACTACGCTCCATCCAGACCCACACCTCCCGCCACCTGAACAGTTTTTTCCCCTCGGCCATCAGGCAAATGAACAATAACTCCTAACAGCAGCTCCTTGAATTCCTTGAATCCCTTCTAAGTCTATCTGATAGCTCAGTCACAGCTCTTTTTTATACCAAATATGTGTTATATGTGTCTTATGTCGCACGTTTGCACCAAGAAAAATTCCTAGTTTGTGAACCCGTTCTCAAACAATGGCAATAAAACGATTCTGATTCTGATTCTGATTATATAGTAAATGCCATCAACGTCCCGGGGACCATCGCTTCGCAAAGAAACACACCCAGGGCTCACACTATTTGATTTTTCATGCTCATTTTTACGCTATAAAGGTGGTTTCTTTGGGACAATCTCACATGCACGCCTTTTCCTTTGTGATTTCAAAAAATAATAATCATTTCATCCTCAAGGAGGAGAAAGTTGCTTGCTTTGGACCAGGCAAGTCTTTCCTCCTCCGCCGTACACAAAGACTTCTGAAGAAGCAGCCAGGAAACGCTCTGAAGTGCTCGTCTCAGAAGGAGCTTCAAGTTCCGTCCTGCAACTTTTCAGATCGTTTTTACCCCAGCCTTTTAGGAGTTTTCTATAAGGAAAAGTGGTCGTCACGTAAAACACAGCGCTGAATGCCCTTTTATTGTGAAGGGGTGAGAGCACGCGGCTTGTCTGGACTACAGTCTGGATGAGACAAGCAGTGTTTGCAAACATTCACGTACTTGTGGCGGGCCATCACAAGACAATTCGGGGCCACAAGTAAAATTAAAATAAAAGGATTCAAAAAATATTTCAGTTGAATATCGGTGTTTCACGTAAAAAAACCTAAAAGTTCAATGGGATAATGTTATGATATGATATGATAATTGGATAGTTTATTCTCTTATGGCAGCCTTCAATGTACTTGTGGCGGCCCTAAACTTACTTGTTGTGCCCCGCCACAAATAAATGAATGTATGCGAAACACTGATATTCAATTGGAAAAGAAGAATAATTCTTTATTTTTTTTTACTCATAGCCCTAAATGTACTGACTTTACATACACTGATTTGTAATTGATTTTTTTTTTTTCCTGAGTCAGTTTTTTTAAATTTAAATTAACTCATGGCAGCCCTAAATTTACTTATTGTGACCCGCCACAAATAAAAATGTATGCGAAACATTGATATTCAATTGAAAAGAGAAAAAAAACCTAACAAAGACATATATTTTTTACTCATCGCAGCCTTAAATGTACTTGTGGCAGCCATAAATTTACATACGGTGATATTCAGTAGATGTTTTTTTCTACTGGGTCAGTTTAACTTTAAAGTGATTTGTGGCAGCCCTCAATTTACTTGTGGCCGGCCACGAATAACAATGCATGCAGAACACTGATATTCAATTGAAAAGAAGAGAAAAAAAATATTCAACAAAAAAAAAAAAAAAAAATTCCTCATCACAGCCTTAAATTTACTTGTGGCGGCCCTCAATTACTTGTGGCCCGCCACAAATAACAATGTATGCGGACCACTTACATTCAATTGAAAAACTTTTTTTTTTTATTCCTAATTATTTTTTTTTTTTTACTCAAAGCAGCCTTAAATTTACATGTGGCAGCCCCACTTTTACATACACTGGTCTTGAATTATTATTTTTTCTCCTGGGTCAATTTTATAACCCTTAATTTACTTGTTGTGCCCCGCCACAAATAACTGAATGTATGTGAAACACTGCTTTTCGATTGGAAAAAATATATAATTCTTAAAAACATTTTTTTTACTCATAGAAGCCCTAAATCTATGTAGCAGCCCTAAATTTACATACACTGATGTTCATTTGATTTTATTTCTCCTGAGTCAATTTTTTTCAAATTAAAATGTACTTGTGGCAGCCCTAAAGTTACATGCATTGATATTTAATATCATTTTTTTCTCCTGAATCTTTTTTTTAATATTTACTTGTGGGGGCCCTAAATTGACATACACTGATATTCAATGGCATTTTTTTCTCCTACGTCAATTTTTTAACTTAAAATGTATTGGTGGCGGCTACAAATGTACTTGCCTTCCATAAGTAAATTAATCTATGGTAAACACAGATATCCAATTGAAGAAAACATTTATTTTGTTATTATTCCCATTGCTTTATTTGTGAATTTTATTTTATTTTTTTCATTTTTTATACTTGTGGCGACCCTAAGTTTATCTGCGGCGGCCAACCACAAGTAAATGAATCTATGAGAAACACTGTATATTATGTATAATAAAACGTTGCCTATCATCTTGTAATTTAAAAGTTTGGTCACATGATGGCAGCAGAGTGAAGCTATCCATCCATCCATTTTCTACCGCTTATCCCCTTCGGGGTCGCGTAATTTTGGTTAAAAAAATAAAACAAAAAAAATAAACTAGATTTTTTCCCAATTAAAAGGCAACAAATCACAAGACCAAAGGTGTTATATTTCGAAAATGAAATCCAATATTACAAGAAAAGTTAAAAAAAAGTTGTAGTATTACAACAAAAAGTTGAATTAAGTAAAAAAGTAATTAACCTAAGCTGCTATCTTAGAAAACATTTTTGGGGGGATGAAAAAAGGTTTTAATTTCACGAGAAATGTTACATTTAAACTTGTACTTTTTTTTTTTAATATATACAAGAATACAAAACTGTAACGGTGTTTATAAATTTACAAAAGAAGGTTTTACTTTTCAAAAATGTAACTATAATACATGTAAAAAGTTTTATATTTTTTGTCTAATAAAACTGTTATAATATTAACATTTTTGATAAAAGAAAGTGTTATATTACAGCAAAAACTTTTCTGTTTTTTAAAAATACATTAATACAGGAATTCCTTTAAAATTAAAAACAAATCTGACATGTTTAAAGAAAGTGCAATATTACAGTAAAAAATGTGCTATTTTTGAAAAAATATATTAGTACAAAATAAAAAGTAAAAAAAATATGACAAGAGTAGAAGTGTTGCAACTTTACAATATTGGTTAATAAAGGGCCAAATATCATATAGTAAAATTACACATGATTAGACAATGTTGTATGAGATGGACGTTCACAAGAAATAAATCCACAATTCAAAGCAAAAAAGTTTAGATTTTAGACTACATAAAGTTTTATATTACAGCCAAAAAATAAAATTTTACAAAAATATAATACAGGAATTTTTTTGTGTATTAAAAATATGACATGACTAAAAAGTGTTATATTACAGCAAAAAAGTTTTCATTTTTTGAAAAATAAAGGAATATTTTTAGCTGAAAAAAATCTGACATTACTAAAGACAGTTTTATTACAGCAAAAAAGTTCATATTTGAAAACAAAATAAATCATAGCAATATAAGAACATTTTTATTTCATTTAATTTTTTAAAAACACACCAACACTAAAAAGTGAATTTTACAACAGAAAAAAAGCTTTATTCTAAAAAATTATGTCAATACAAGAAATTGTATGCTTCTAATACAACAAATCTAAAAAGTGTTAAATTACGTTAAAAAAGTTGCCTTTAAAAATGTATTAAAACAAAAAAAACATTTTTAAATTTTCTTTATTCTATTTAAATGACAAGAATAAAAAAAGGTTATATTACAGCAAAATAAGTTTTCATTTTGAAAAAATATATATATATTTTTTAACCAATATCATAAAAATATATTAGTACAAGAAAAAAAAAGTGAATTAAAAAATATGACAAGACTAAAGGTGTTGCAACTGTACAATATTTGTTAGATCAATCTTAAACAACAATAACAGGCCGAATATTATAAAGTATTAGACATTGTTTGATGAGACGGACGTTTACATTAACTAAATCCATTATTGAAAGCAAAAAAAAGGTTTAATTAATACAGGATTTTTTTTTCTTGACAAAAAATATGACATGACTAAAGAAAATGTTACATTACAGCAAAAAATTTATTTTTTTGAAAAATATATCCCAGGAATATTTAAAAAAATTATATATATTAACTAAATCCGCATGTTTTATAACTTTACTGTTTGTAGTTAACCTCTGTTCTTTTTGTGTCTACTTTGTGTGTTTATGACACTAATTGTGTTGTCGTGACAACTTTCCGCCTGAGTGGGTGATAAGGACTGACTGTGTTCAGAGAAAACGTATCATAGTATGAAAATGTATCATAGTATGAAAATGTATCATAGTATAAAAATGTATCATAGTATGAGTTACAATATGACCGTGTACCTTGAAGGGGACTTCCCAGAAAGCGTGCCATTTCTAAAACCGCAACAACGGGGCAGGGGAGGGTTGGGTGGGGTGAGGTGAGGTGCACTATCTACTTTTGCTTCATAGTCACACATCAACTCTGAACAATAACGGAAAACTTTAGGGACATTTTGGAGGTTAAAGATGCTAAAACTCGCTTTGTTTTGTAACCGACTAAGTGGAATATCTAACAACTTTGATTCTTAAAAAGTCCATATAAAAAGTAATCTCACTTTAAACAAACTTGTCATGAAGAACTTTGAAATCCTTCAATCTGCTCAGCACTTTTGCATCTTGACTTTTTTTGGAGCCAAAATGAAGCACCTTCAAACTATCAAAGTGACACTTGTTAAAATTCACATTAGTATGTGTAACATACTGTACAGTGCAGTAATGAATATGTGCAACATCATGTACAGTACAGCAATGAATATGTGCAACATAATGTACAGTAATGAATATGTGTAACATATAGTACAGTAATGAATGTGTGCAACATACTGTACAGTACAGTAATGAATGTGTGTAACATACAGTACAATAATTAATATATGTAACATACTGTAGAGTAATGAATATGTGCAACATACAGTACAGTAATGAATATGTGCAACATACTATCCAGTATGGTAATGAATATGTGCAACATACTGTACAGTACAGTCATGAATATGTGCAACATAATGTACAGTACAGTAATGAATATGTGTAACATCCTGTACAGTACAGTAATGAAAAGTTGTAACATCCTGTACAGTACAGTAATAAATATGTGCAACATGCTGTATAGTAAGGAATATGTTCAAGATACAGTACAGTAGTGTTGTACGGTATACCGGTATTAGTATAGTACCGTGATACTAATGAATCATATTCGGTACTATGCCGCCTCTAAAAAGTACCGGTCCCCTACCCACTCACCCCCCCAGTTGTCGCCACGTCGTGACATTGCTGGTTTTACGAGCAGAGGAGCATGTTCGGCAGCGCACACACACGGAGTACTTACAATCAGACACAGTGTGTAGACAGAAAAGGGAGAACAGACGCATTCTGGCTTAAAAACTAAAGATAAAGGTGAAGTTATAACACTGAAACGCCCTCGGGAAGAGGTGCTTTAAGACATGGCTAGCTAGCTATGTGTTTTAGCTACTAAATCACTAATCCTGGCCTCCATGGTACCATTATCACTGGAGGACGAGGAATAGCTAAACATGCTTCACTACACACCATAGCTCACCGGCCGGTGACGCCGATCATGAATGTAAACAAATGTCATGGGTGGATCGACACCTGACATCCACTGTAATGATACCAAGTACAGGAGCGTATCTAGTCGATACTACTATGATTACATCGATGTTTTTAGTATCAAAAATCTTTTTTCGTTTTAAATAAAATTTATATTATGTTTATAAACTCAGTAAATACCTCCCTGGACATATGAGGACTTTGAATATGACCAATGTATGATCCTGTAACTACTTGGTATCAGATCGACACCTAAATTTGTGGTATCATCCAAAACTAATGTAAAGTATCAAACAACAGAAGAATAAGTGATTATTACGTTTTACCAGAAGTGTAAATAGAACATGTTAAAAAAGAAAGTAATCAGATATTAACAGTAAATGAACAAGTAGATTAATAATCCAATTTTACAGTTTGTCCCTCATAATGTTGACAAAATAATAGAATGATACATGACACAATATGTTACTGCATACGTCAGCAGACTAATTGGGATTCTTTGTTTGTTTACTTACTACTAAAAGACAAGTTGTCTTGTATGTTCACTATTTTATTTAAGGACTAAATTGTAATAATAAACATATGTTTAATGTACCCTAAGACTTTTTGTTCAAATAAAGCCAAAATGCAATTTTTTGTGGTCCCCTTTATTTAAAGAAGTATCGAAAAGTATCAAAAAGTATCAAAATACATGTTTGTACCGGTACCAAAATATTGGTATCGGGACAACACTACAATACAGTAATGAATATGTGTAACATAATGTACAATTATGGATATGTGCAACATACTGTACAGTAATGAATATGTGTAACATAATGTACAGTTATGAATATGTGCAACATACTGTACAGCAGTGGTACCCAACCACCGGGCCGCGGCCCGGTACCGGTCCATGGACCGATTGGTACCGGGCCGCAAAAGAAAAAAAAGAAAAATAAAAAGAAAAGAAAAAAGTTTTTTTTTTTTTTAAATTAAATCAACATAAAAAACACAATATATACATTATATATCAATATAGATCAATACAGTCTGCAGGGATACAGTCCGTAAGCACACATGATTGCATTTCTTTATGACAAAAAAAAAAAAAAAGTATTTACGCTAAATATTTGGGGACAAACATGAAAAAAGAGCAACATTACCTGACAGAGAAGTGTTCTGATGTACTTAACTCCGTGCTGTGGTACTAGGACCCTGCTGTGGTACTAAGTCCCTACTGTGGTCTACTGACTCTTTCATCCTTTGGTCTAATCATATCTTTGTTGTTCTGACTTCCTGTTCAACTTATCTGACGTCATAAAGACTCTTCAAAGACACAAAGTATGTTTTTTTTGACATACTTTGACTTTTTTTCCAAGCAAAGTTTCTTTGATGTCAAGGAGCGGCGGAAACCTCAATGACCGACTGATGAGCAGCTGAATATGTCACGTGACTCATTCATAGAGAAGGTTCACTCAGAAATATTAATGTGATCTGTGACATCATCATGGTTACTGTTACCAGGCCCAAAAGCACTAAGCAACGTTGCTCACTCTACGACATGTTTAGGTGTGATGCTTTAGATCATGGGTGTCAAACTCTGGCCCGCGGGCCAAATTTGGCCCGCCGTGTAATTTCACTTGGCCCTTGAGGCGATATCAAATTAACACTAGAGCTGGCACGCCGATTATATTCAGCGGCGGTGCCGCGGTAGCACCGCATTCACCGCTAATTCTCATACTTGCCAACCCTCCCGGGAGAGTCCCAGATTTCAGTGCCCCTCCCGAAAATCGTCACATCCGCTTTTCATCCAGTCCTAAGGGTGCTGGCCCTGTCACATACTATGTGCGGCTTCTTCACGCACACACAAGTGAATGCAATGCATACTTGATCAACAGCGATACAAGTTACACTGAGAGTGGCCGTATAAAAAACTTTAAGTTTTGTTAAAAATATGCGCCACACTGTGAACCCACACCAAACAAGAATGACAAACACAATTCGGGAGAACATCCGCAACGCAACATAAACACAACAGAACAAATACCCAGAACCCTTTGCAGGGGGGGGGGGGGGGGGGGGGGGTTTGGTGGTGGCGGGGGTGTATATTGTAGCGTCCCGGAAGAGTTAGTGCTGCAAAGGGTTCTGGGTATTTGTTCTGTTGTGTTTATGTTGTGTTACGGTGCGGATGTTCTCCCGAAATGTGTTTGTCATTCTTGTTTGGTGTGGATTCACAGTGTGGCGTGTATTTCTAACAATGTTAAAGTTGTTTATACGGGCACCCTCAGTGTAACCTGTATCGCTGTTGATCAAGTACGCATTGCATTCCCGTGAGTGTTCATACAGAAGACGCACATATCTTGTGACTGGGCCGACACGTTGTTAGAATGGATGAAAAGCGGACGTGACGACAGCTCATAGAAGACGTCAAAGGCAGTGCCTTTAAGGCTCGCCCCCAAGACTTTGGCCCGGGTGGACTACGAGATATAATGACTGATGAACACCTTCGTTCGATAATGAAGGTTGCCTCAGCTCAAAGCCTGAGCCCCAGCATCCAAGAAAAGATGCCAGGTATCTGGCTTGGGCACATCAGATAAGATCAGTGTGTTGCAAACTGAGCAGTTTAAAGTCCTGAATGGTTGGTTTATTCATTGTTATTTTATTTTCAAGTTTATTAGCCTGTGGAAAAAGTTAATGTTGATATTTACCTCAGAAAACTGCAAATAGAAAAGAGGCATTCAATTTTTATTGATATTTTTTAATGATTATTATTATTATTTGAAACTGGATTTTGCATGTCACTATAAAGTTATATAAGCCTTGCTTGTTCAATATTCAATGCAAAACTTGTTTGGGTCCCTATTAAAAGGTTAATTTGTTCAACCTTGGCCCGCGGCTTTGTTCAGTTTTACATTTTGGCCCACTCTGTATTTGAGTTTGACACCCCTGCTTTAGATTGATCTTTTTACAAGTTAAATCCACGCTGCAGTACAAGCTGCACACTGACTACTCTAATGTATCAGAGTTACAGAGCACAGACCATGATGATAGTTGGTCCTGTTCCCCAAGGGAGGGAATCAGGCTCCACCTCAGAATGTTGGAATTAATGTTCCCCCTTAGTGGATCGCACTTCACCAGTGGTGCAGCACTCGTGCAGCCCCAGACCCTGATCGCAGGTGGTCATGATCCCCCTCAGTGACATACACTTCCCCAGTGACAGCATCACTCATGCAGCCCCAGATCACGATAGCAGCTGGTCATGATCCCCCTCAGTGACATACACTTCCCCAGTGACGGCAGCACTCGTGCAGCCCCAGACCACGATAGCAGTTATATGAGCCCCCTCAGTGACATACACTTCCCCAATGACAGCAGCACTTGTGCAGCCCCAGACCACGACAGCAGTTGGTCATGATCCCCCTCAGTGAAACACACTTCCCCAGTGACAGCAGCACTCGTGCAGCCCCAGACCACGATAGCAGATGGTCATGATCACCCTTAGCGACATACACTTCCCCAGTGATGGCAGCACTCGTGCAGCCCCAGATCACGATAGCAGTTGTTCATGATCACCCTTAGTGACATACACTTTCCCCAGTGACGGCAGCACTCGTGCAGCCCCAGACCACGATAGCAGCTGGTCATGATCCCCCCAAGTGACATACACTTCCCCAATGACAGCAGCACTCTTGCAGCCATAGACCACAATAGCAGTTGGTCATGATCCCCCTCAGGGAAACACACTTCCCCAGTGACAGCAGCACTTGTGCAGCCCAGGACCGTGATAGCAGCTGGTCATGATCCCCCTTAGTGAAACACACTTCCCCCAGTGACAGCAACACTCGTGCAGCCCCAGACCACGGTTGCAGTTAGTCATGATCCCCTCTTAAGTAAAACACACTTCCCCAGTGACGGCAGCACTCGTGCAGCCCCAGACCACGATAGCAGCTGGTCATGATCCCCCTAAGTGACATACACTTCCCCAGTGACGGCAGGACTCGTGCAAACCCAGACCACGATAGCAGCTGGTCATGATCCCCCTCAGTTACATACACTTCCCCAGTGACGGAAGCACTCGTGCAGCCCCAGTCCATGATAGCAGCTGGTCATGATCCCCCTAAGTGACATACACTTCCCCAGTGACGGCAGGACTCGTGCAAACCCAGACCACGATAGCAGCTGGTCATGATCCCCCTCAGTTACATACACTTCCCCAGTGACGGAAGCACTCGTGCAGCCCCAGTCCATGATAGCAGCTGGTCATGATCCCCCTCAGTGACATAAACTTCCTCAGTGATGGCAGTACTCGTGCAGCCCCAGACCACGATAGCAGTTATATGAACCCCCTCAGTGAAACACACTTCCCCAGTGACAGCAGCACTCGTGCAGCCATAGACCACGATAGCAGTTGGTCATGACCCCACTCAGTGAAACACACTTCCCCAGTGACAGCAGCACTCGTGCAGCCCAGGACCGTGATAGCAGATGGTCATGATCCCCCTCAGTTTCAACACACTTCCCCAGTGACAGCAACACTCGTGCAGCCCCAGACCATGATAACAGTAGGTCACAACCTCCCCCCCTTAAATGAAACACACCTCGTGCAGACCTTGACCACAATAGGAGTTGGTCACAATTCCCTCTTAAGTGAAACCCACTTCCCCGGTGACGGCAGCACTCGTGCAGCCCCAGACCATGATAACAGTTGGCCACAACCTCCCTTAAGTGAAACACACTTCCCTGGTGACGGCAGCACTCGTGCAGCCCCAGACCACAATAGGAGTTGGTCACAATCCCCTCTTAAGTGAAACCCACTTCCCCGGTGACGGCAGCACTCGTGCAGCCCCAGACCATGATAACAGTTGGTTCTGTTCCCCAAGGGAGGGCGCCAGGCGCTATGTGACAATGTCGCGGTACTTGCTGGAATTCTTGTTTTAACTCAACGAACCGCAGCTCCCCCAGTGTGGGTGGCACTCGCGCACAACACCAGCGCCATGCTTGGCTGTAGGCAAGAACCAACAATCTTGCTACTTCCTTGTGTTGCCAGCGGTTTAGTGGACAGCGCTGTACACGGACTACTCTAAAGTGCACCTGCTAGCAGTTTATAGAAGGCAGCTGTAGTCACGTGACAGGCTGCTAGCATAATCGTGACACCCCGCCCCCCTCATGGCGGGAACCGCCCTCACGTGACTCTGCGGCGACAGAAGACAATAAACGAGAAACGTCCCATCGCGTGGCCGGTAAATACGGCGCATATGCGGTTTGTCTGCCGCACGTCAGGACTGGGCTACAGTCGATGAAAGACCGGAACTTACCGTGGGTTGGAGCCCCGCGCCGTCACGTCTGCGTTCCTGCGCCGAGATGTCGGCAGCGTGCCGCACGGTGCTACGTGCACTCGCGCACGCTCGTGCACGTGTATGGGGTGTGTTTAGTGACACCAAACATTGCGAACATCAATATTTCATTTGTACTATTAGATCATTCATTTCATTCTCCTTTTACAGAATATTCAATCATAGAATTAACTCCTTTTTTATCCGCCATTTTGAATCCAGGTCACTAAAAAATAAGTATATTTTCCCTCCTCATAGAGAACGTTCACCTGAAATATGATTTGATCCTCTAAAATGTGCACGTTTTTTCCCTCAAATATTTCTCATTTATCTCACTTTTTTCCTCCGACAAATATGATTTTCTTCTCATGACATTTGGAAACGTATCATTTTATACTTGCATAAAATGATGTAATTCTTATAAAAAATAAGATTGCACGTTTTTCTTGTAAAAAAAAAAAGTTTTATACTTAAAAGTTTATTTGCCCCAATGTTATTCTTATAAAAATATTTCAATCATGCAAAATATTTTTTATAAAAAATGTGACTTTACAAATGTATAATATTTAGAATATATAATATTTAAAATATTTACCTATAAAAGTATTTCGGTGAATGGATTTTTTTTTTTTTAATTATTCCCCTGTTAATATTTTTATTCTAACATAATTACTTAATTCTCCTGAAAAAATGTTTTTTGTGTCGAATTTGAATGTATAATCTTAAAAATAAAAAAAAAGCTTTATGCTTATAATTTCTCCTCCATTTTAATTTTTTTTCACCCATTATTTTTCTTGTCAAATATTTTAATCTCGCAAAAATAGTTGTTATTAAAAAATGTGACTCTATAATCTTTTTTCTTAAAATGTAAAAATATTTCCCCATAAAAGTATGACGTTATCCCTGTGATTAGATGGGATTTTTTTCAAAATGTTTTCCCCATAAAGATTTTTATTCTTCCAAAAATTGTTTTAGTTTATTTTCCTGAAAAATATATATATGTTTTTTTGTCAAATTTCCATTATTTTTCTTGTAAAAAAGCTTTATACTTATTAGTTTTATTCGCCCCAATTTTATTCTTATAAAATATTTCAATCATGCAAAATATTTTTTTTTGTAAAAAGATTGTGACTTTATAAATATAAAATATTTAAAATATTTACCCATAAAAGTATGACTTTATTTCTATGAATAGATGTGTTTTTTTCAAAATGATTCCCCTGTTAATATTTTTATTCTAACAATAATGACTTAATTCATTCTCCTGAAAAAAAAACGTGTTTTGTTTTGAATTTGAATTTTTTGTCTTGTAAAAAACGCTTTATACTTATAACCCCTCCTCCCCATGTTATTCTTGTAAAATGTAAACATTTTGCAAAAAATAGTTTTTATTTTATTTAGTTTTTTCTTAAAATTTGTATTAATTTCCTATAAAAGTATGTGTGGAAGTTGCTTCCCAGCAGTTTCACTGTTAGACACAGCACCAGAGCCAAGCGTGCAGTTTTTAACCAGGTTTTAATGTACATAGATTTTATCAAAAGTTTTCTCTCCAGCAGGACGCGACTTTTCAGCCACGTCTGTATCCTCTCTCCCCTCCTGCTCCCGGTCGCTTACTGTTAAAGACAGCAGATGATTAGATTAACACGTACCACCTGTGAAATCTAATCACCTGCCAGCCGTGTCTCGCCGTCAGCACATGCACCGCCCCTATCTGATGGTGCTCGTCCTCAGCACCATAGACAGAGGCGGTGACCTTAGCTCCTGCAGGCGCACTGGCCACACCTCCCTCCACAGTATGACATTAACCCTGAGAATGGACAACATTGTTTCCTCTATATATTTTTATTCTTGCATAAATATGTAACTTAATCGTCTCCAGATTTTTTTTTATTATTGTAAAAATGGGTCTTTTACGGTAATTGACTTTATCCTCATTTTTATTTTTGCTAAGAAAAAATATGATTTCGTCCCAAGTTGTTTTCCTGTTTAAGACATGACTTTTTTTCTCAAATATTTGCCTTTTATCTCATAAAACAACACTTTTCCGTCCTTCCAAAAAAAAAGTCTCATAAAGAGGCAGAAAGCATTTTCTCAATTTAATTTGGTAAACATACGA
The DNA here is from genome assembly GCF_033978785.1 of Entelurus aequoreus. NCBI lineage: Eukaryota > Metazoa > Chordata > Actinopteri > Syngnathiformes > Syngnathidae > Entelurus > Entelurus aequoreus. The sequence continues at coordinate 73,393,294 of NC_084731.1, forward strand.
TTTTATTATTGCAAAAACCATCATACTTCTTCTAAAATATGAATACATTTTCACATTCCCCCCTAAAAGAAAATTGTTTTATCTTTGTGATAGAAAGTTTTTACCCCTATGTTTTGTCTTGTAGAATTATTCTATTCTTGGCAAAATTGACCTTTATTCTCCTAAAAAAAAACCTGTACTTTATACTAAAGTTTTTTTCTGTGTGATATTGAATTACATTTACAAAAACGCTTTTAGACACTCACACTGATATGTTAAAAGTAGCTCACATAATATTAATAATTGAACGTATTATCTTTCCTCACATATTGATTTATTCTTGTAAAAATGACTTACATTTCCTCAAAAAACCATCCACATAGGATCAAACGTTTTCTTCCACTAATTTTGACCGTGTGAAATAATAATTTTTGAAAACATTTTATTCCACAAAAAATATGGCTTTGTTTTCCTAAAATATCCCATAACCCTCAAAATATATTTTCCCTCTAATTTTTATTTCAGAAAAAAAAGCCGGGCAGCACGGTGGAAGAGGGGTTAGTGCATCTGCCTCACAATACGAAGGTGCTGAATAGTCTGGGGTTCAATCCCGGGCTCGGGATCTTTCTGTGTGGAGTTTGCATGTTCTCCCCGTGTCTGCGTGGGTTCCCTCCGGGTACTCCGGCTTCCTCCCACCTCCAAAGACATGCACCTGGGTATAGGTTGATTGGCAACACTAAAATTGGACCTAGTGTGTGAATGTGAGTGTGAATGTTGTCTGTCTATCTGTGTTGGCCCTGCGATGAGGTGGCGACTTGTCCAGGGTGTACCCCGCCTTCCGCCCGATTGTAGCTGAGATAGGCTCCAGCGCCCCCCGCGACCCCAAAGGGAATAAGCGGTAGAAAATGGATGGATGGATGGAAAAAAAAGCCTTTATACTTACTATTACTATACCATTTTGAATACTTTTTTCACACACACACACACACACACACGCACACACACACACACACGTGTCACATTTGGCCACTAGAGGGTGACATTGCACGGCATGACATATTCCCGCGCAACCCCTATTGTTTGATCAAGCCATGAATGTAAGAACAAAAACAAAGTGAAAGAAAGGTTATTGTTGCAAGAGGTGGTGCTAGGCGTTGCAGCCACAAAGAGATAGCAACCAGTCATATTAAATGACCAGAGGCAGTTGTTAAACCTGCTGTCAATTCAAATAAAAGAGTGTAAACAAACGCCACTCTTAGACAAATTGACTTGCTCTACCTGTCACTCTCTTCCACTGCAAGACAACATATTCATAGATGTTTATACATACTTTTACTTCGCCTTCATCTTGGTAACTTCACTAAAAAGGCGAAACAAACGGAGAACTTTAACCAAGGACACAAAACCACAACAGTTAAACTAAAGGTGGCTACGATTGAGCGTTTCTCTTTCGGCGCCACAGAACGCGGAAGTGCCCATCCCTCCATCCATCTTCTTCCGCTTATCCGAGGTCGGTTCACGGGGGCAGCAGCCTAAGCAGGGAAGCCCAGACTTTCTTCTCCCCAGCCACTTTGTCCAGCTCTTCCCGGGGGATCCCGAGGCGTCCAAGAAGCTTGGCAAAAGTTGGACACATCTACACGTTTGTAGTTGATGATTATATTTTACTGCGTCTTGATTGTTTTTGAGGCGAGTCGAATATACTGTATACTTTAATATATACTACATTCTTAAACACAATATGCTAAAATTGTACATTTGTACAATTCTTTTTTAAGGCAATTTCGGAAGCAAGGTAAATACACATAAGATAAGAACGCACCACATTAGACGGAAGTAGTAACTTCTCGTGAGTATTTGGTCAGGGAACTTAAAAAATATTCAGGAAAAAATCATTTACAATTCTAAATGTGCAATCATTATTGTATTTGTACGATAATTTCACCATCTATACGGTCAATATTATCTTGGTGTACGATAGTTTGACCCCTTCGGTATTACAACGATCCTGCACTGCCTGATGGCCAGTATTGTGTCACGTGACTCTTTACAGACAAGTAGGAGGTGTGTGTTGCCAGCTATTTTCCAAACATTCATAGTTATTATTATTTTTTTACAGGTAAAACTTCATTATAAGATATGCGATTCAGGTTTTCGCTTGGTACCCTACCTTGTATTTGTGTTTTTGTAGTTTAGCTATTGCCGCCAGAGAGCAGTGTTGCCCGGGTTTTTGTGATCCAGCCTTCCAGACTAATGGCTCACTCCTGTTGTGCATAATCCCCAAATATTATTAAAAAAAACCAACAACCATTATTTTTTTTATTATAAGTGTTTAATGTATATACAAACATGAAATGATTTAAATGAAAAGAAAAAAGTTCAATGGAAACTGTCTTTACTCAAAAACAATATGCTGAGACTGTTAACTTGATTTTAAAGTGCATAGTTACATTTGTCGCTGAGCGACGCTCAAACGCACACGTCAACAGTCTAACTAAAAACGTATGTTTGTTTCTTGTGTGGACGAAGCAGGCACAACAACGTGTAACAATATATCAACCTTTTGTTGCTCAAACAGCACAATTTGGCGTAGCACACACCTACTTCCTGTTCCTGTCTACAGCGCTGAGCCTTCTGGGTAATGTAGTATATGAACATATGCTTCCTAGATTACATGCATTTAGTTAACATTCATTTCAAGAAAAAGTGCGAAACAAATTCCATGTATTATTATTTATTATTTCTGGCGGGCGTTGTGGCATCCTATTCTTTTCGGCGATCATTGAACGCCCCGTAAAAACACCTCTGTCTCGTTTTCCTCTGATTATTAAATGATCACTCTGTTCTCAGATCACAGCTTGTAGATTAAATATACACAATTGCATATCTTAGTTGCTCAGAGAGTGATATGTTTGTATAAATTTAGATCATATGTTGTTTCTTAATGGGGAAAGACGTTAATAGATAGCGATCTGGCGGCAGTCCATCCGTGAGTTTATCAATGTACAGTTATTAATCACCGATTTTTTTTCTATCATTTTGATTTAAAGTTTTAAAGTTTTTAAAGCAGGTTGGCAAAAAGATCAACATCTATATTATTACGCATGTAATGCTGTATGCATTCTGATCAAATTTAAATAGTCACATGCTTTTTAAACCATCTTTTAGGGTTTGGTAATTTAAAAAAAATGTATTCCAGTAATATTACACATTTTTCGGTTAATACTCCAAGTTTTGTTATTTAAAATGTATTTTTATATTATTACAGATTGTTTTCATAATATTTTGACTTTATTATTAGAGTATTGCATTCATTCTTCAATAATTCCAGTTTTTTCTCACTATCCAATCCAATCCAATCCAATCCACTATAATTGTGTTTAGTTTTTATTTTTTTAAATTGTTTTTATAAATGTTTACAGTTAACAGTTCATTCTAGTAATAGTAAATATTTTCAGTTTTTATTTTTTTTAATTCAATTTGAGTAATTTTGCCCATTAGTTTTGTAATATTCTGACTTTTTTTAAATTTTATTTTTAATAAAAGTTTTACTCATATGATTTTGAAATTCACTCTCTATCTATATTACATGTTTGTCATAATTTTCAAACTTTATTCTGGTGTATTAAAAAAATATAAAAAATATTTTTAAATTTAATTTGAGTAAAATTACGTAATTTTGATAATCTGATTTTTTCTAACAAAATTTAAAATTTGTATTTATAATTTTTCAATTTTGCAAAACAAAACGAAAATTTGGAGGTGTTGAAATTACCATGTAAAATTACCAATGTTAAACTTTAGCATCATTATATGGCATATCTAATGTAAATTAGCATTAAGCTAGCGTATTTTGAAAATCGAAATCCTAGGGGTGTTGAAATTGCCATGTAAAATTGTCAATGCTAATATTTAGCATGTATACAGGATTGTCCAATGTAAATTAGCATTTAGCTAGCGCATTCTGAAAAACAAAAATTTGGTGGTGTTGAAATCGCCATGTAAAATCGCTAATGCTAATCATTAGCATGTGTATGTCATATCTTAAGCAAATTAGCATTGCGCTAGCGCACTTTAAAAAACAAACATTTTAAGGTGTTGAAATTGCCATGTAAAATTGACAATGCTAAACATTAGCATGCACATGGCATATCTAAAATAAATTAGCATTGAGCTAGCGCATTTTTCATCCATCCATCCATTTTTTACTGCTTGTCCCTTTCGGGGTCGCGGGGGGTGCTGAAACCTATCTCAGCTGCACACGAGCGGAAGGCGGGATACACCCTGGACAAGTCGCCACCTCATCGCAGGGCCAACACAAATAGACAGACAACATTCACACTCACATTCACACACTAGGGATCATTTAGTGTTGCCAATCAACCTATACCCAGGTGCATGTCTTTGGAGGTGGGAGGAAGCCGGAGTACCCGCAGGGAACCCACGCAGTCACGAGGAGAACATGCAGACTCCAAACAGAAAGATCCCGAGCCCAGGATCGAACCCAGGACCTTCGTATTGGGAGGCACACACACTAACGCTTGTTCCACCACGCTGCATTTTGAAGATTGAAATTTTAGAGGTGTTGAAATTGCCATGTAAAATTGTCAATGCTAATAATTAGCATGTATACGGTATATCCAATGTAAATTAGCATTTCGCTACCGGATCTTGAAAAGTGAAAATTTTGAGGTTTTGAAATGTTAATGTAATAACGATAATACTAATCATTGGCATGTATAAGGCATTAAGATAGCGCGTTCTGAAAAACGAAAATTTGGTGGTGTTGAAATCGCCACTTAAAATCACTAATGGTAATCATTAGCATGTGTATAGCCTATCTAATGCAAATTGGCATTGAGCTAGCGCATTCTAAAAATGAAAATTTAGAGGTGTTGAAATTGGCATGTAAAATTGACATTGCTAAACATTAGCATGTATATGGAATATCTAATGTACATTAGCATTGAGCTAGCACATTTTGAAATTTAAAATTTTAGAGGTCTGGAAATTGCCATCTAAAATTGTCAATGCTAATAATTAGCATGTATATCCATCCATCCGTCCATTCATTTTAAACCGCTTATCCGGAATCGGGTCGCGGGGACAACAGCTCCAGCAGAGACCCCCAGACTTCCCTCTCCAGAGCAACATTAGCAACTTCCTCCTGGGGGACCCCAAAGCGTTCCCAGGCCAGAGAGGAGATGTAATCTCCCCATCTGGTCCTTGGCCTGCCCCGGGGTCTCCTCCCTGTGGGACGTGCAACGAGGACCTCCTGAGGGAGACGCTCGTAAGGCATCCGCACGAGATGCCCGAACCACCTGAGCTGGCTCCTTTCCAAGCGAAGGAGCAGCGGCTCTACTCCGAGTCTCTTTCGGGTGACTGAACTGCTTTTTTTTTGATTGATTGAGACTTTTATTAGTAGGTTGCACAGTGAAGTACATATTCCGTACAATTGACCACTAAATGGTAACACCTGAATAAGTTTTTCAACTTGTTTAAGTCGGGGTCCACTTAAATTGATTCATGATACAGATATATACTATCATATATACTATCATCATAATACAGTCATCACACAAGATAATCACAATGAATTATTTACATTATTTACAATCAGGGGTGTGGAGGGGGGGGGGGGTGGGATATGGACATCAAGTAGTGGACATAGAGAGAGAGAGAGAGAGAGAGAGAGAGAGAGAGAGAGAGAGAGAGAGATCAGGAGGCATAAGAAAAATTATCTGCATTTGATTGTTTACATTTGATTGTTAGCAATCCGGGGAGGGTGTTAGTTTAGGGTTGTAGCTGCCTGGAGGTGAACTTTTATTGCGGTTTTGAAGGAGGATAGAGATGCCCTTTCTTTTATACCTGTTGGGAGCGCATCCCACATTGATGTGGCGTGGAAAGAGAATGAGTTAAGACCTTTGTTAGTTCGGAATTTGGGTTTAACGTGGTTAGTGGAGCTCCCCCTGGTGTTGTGGTTATGGCGGTCATTAGTTTGACATGTACTTCGGTATCAGGGAGGTGTACCGGATTTTATAGACTAGGCTCAGTGCTAGTTGTTTAACTCTGTCCTCCACCTTGAGCCAGCCCACTTTAGAGAAGTGGGTAGGAGTGAGGTGGGATCTGGGGTGGAGGTCTAGCAGTAACCTGACTAGCTTGTTCTGAGATGTTTGGAGTTTAGATTTGAGGGTTTTGGAGGTGCTAGGGTACCAGGAGGTGCATGCGTAATCGAAAAAGGGTTGAACGAGAGTTCCCGCCAGAATCCCCAAGGTGCTTTTGTTGACCAGAGAGGAGATTATGTAGATAAATCTCGTTCGTTGGTTAACCTTTTTGATTACCTTGGTTGCCATTTTATCACAGGAAAGGTTAGCCTCTAGAATGGAACCTAGGTAGGTGACCTCATCTTTCCTGGTGATAACAATGTCACCCACTTTTATGGTGAAGTCATTGACTTTCTTGAGGTTGATGTGGGACCCAAACAGGATGGATTCTGTTTTACCCAAGTGTATGGATAGCTTGTTGTCAGCGAGCCAGGTGCAAGTTCTACAGAGCTCAGCACTGAGGATTTTCTCCACCTGTGACTTGTCCTTGCCGGATACCAGCAAGGCAGAGTCACCCTATCTCTAAGGGAGATGCCAGCTACCCTTCTGATGAAACTCATTACAGCCGCTTGTATCCGCGATCTTATTCTTTCGGTCATGACCCACACTTCATGACCATAGGTGAGAGTAGGAATCAGACGTGATTGCTCTAAGACTGCTAGGGCCCTTAAAATTTCAAAAAATAAGTGATTAAATGTGTGAATGTTGTCTGTCTATCTGTGTTGGCCCTACGATGAGGTGGCGACTTGTCCAGGGTGTACCCCGCCTTCAGCCCGATTGTAGCTGAGATAGGCTCCAGCACCCCCGCGACCCCGAAGGGAATAAGCGGTAGAAAATGGATGGATGGATGGAAGTGATTAAATATATAGTGTGTGTACATGTTATTGACTAAATATGCGCTACAACGCGCTCTTTTGTTCAGAATCAGCTTCTTATCACTAGTAACGACGCGGCTTTCCTCTCTCTCATTACCGCAGCTTCACGGTGCTTTAAACAGTGTAGACGCAGCGTGTCCAAAGACTTCAATGGGGAAGCAAACACTGCAGCGAAACGAGACGAGTCATTGGATAAATGCTGGGCTTTGTCCCGCCCATCGGACACTCAACGTCTCTGGGGGTCTGTGGGGTAGTGAGCTGGCCTCGGTTGGCCCGGATGCATGATGATTGAATGATCTGTCTATCAATCAATCAATCAATGTTTATTTATATAGCCCTAAATCACAAGTGTCTCAAAGGGCTGTACAAGCCACAACGACATCCTCGGTACAGAGCCCACATACGGGCAAGGAAAACTCACCCCAGTGGGACGTCAATGTGAATGACTATGAGAAACCTTGGAGAGGACCGCATATGTGGGTAACCCCCCCCCCCCCCCCCTCTAAGGCTGGTTCCCTTTTTGATTGACAGCAAACGGAGTGAATCAGCGATCTTGTGTTGTAAACGTCCGTGGGAGCATTTTTCAATATTCATTCTGTTGTTCTGAGTTGAACCGGAGACTTTCCAGATCCTCTTAGAGACATTTTCATTGTTAAAAATGACTAGCGACATATAGAGCTTTCATTTCTAGTGTTTTTTTGTGTTTGGAGCAGACTTCTTTCACTCTGCAGTTTCTGTCCTTACCGAGCAGCAGGTGCTGCTGAGTCCCTCCACCGTCTCAAAGCACTCACAGGCGAACACACTTCGCACTAGTCTCGCGCCAGTCCCAGCTAGCGAGCTAGCTAGGTAGCAAGCTGCACATAATGGCAGATAATTTGAATGTTGTGGATTGGATTTTGGCGAAGCCATTTGATGGTCTTCCTTATGAAGAAAAACTTTGAATTAAACAGGAGGGCAGATCAACTCCTCAGATTAATTTGGTGCAGAAGGTGGGGAAAAGTAACAGGTCTTTTCAGTTGACCTGGTACGACAAAGTGAGCTGGCTGACTGGAAGTGTTGTAACAAATAAAATGTACTGTTGGCCATGCCTCTTGATGAAACCATCTCAGGGATGTGTTGTCTGGTCAAAAGTGGGTTTTGGTGATCTTTGTAACTTTGACAGGGCATACAAAAGGCATGAAAAAAAATTATGAACATGTGAGTCTGGGCAGACTCAGGGTTGAGCAATGCTTCAGGTGTACAAACTATTGGCATTAGTGGCAACGATTGGAGCTACATCTGCAGATGTAGAGAGGAACTTCTCCTGTTTAAAGGGGCTCAAGTCTTACACCTGCAACACCATGGGCCAAGGCCATTTAAGCAGCCTAGCTCTGCTGGCCATTGAGAGAACACTTGTCAAATCCCTGGAAAAAACGCCTTCTTGGTACGACAGGGTCACAGATCACTTTCTTGAAAAGGAACGGAGGGTTGAATTTACGTATAAATAAACCAACACATTTTATGATGTAGGCCGAAATTGAGCTTCCCCTCCTTGAGAGACCAGAATCCGCCACTGGTAGGAATGTAGATAGCTCGGTAGACCAAGGGCTTTGCCCTCTGGCTCAGCTCTTGTTTCGTCACAACAGTGCGGCAGAGAGACTGCAATACTGCCCCAGCTGCTCCAATTCTCCGGCTGATTTCCTTCTCCATCTTTCCCTCACTCGTGAACAAGACCCCGAGATACTTAAACTCCTCCACCTGGGACAGAGTCTCGCTCTCTACCTGGACTGTACAAACCATCGGTTTCCTGCTGAGAACCATGGCCTCAGATTTAGAGATGCTGATCCTCATTCCAGCCGCTGAACACTCGGCTGCGAACCGATCCAGTGAGAGCTGATGGTCACAAACCGATGGTGCAATCAGGACCACATCATCTGCCAACAGCAGTGACGCAACCTTTAGCCCCCCGAGACGTATACTCTCGGATACGACTCTGCCTAGGAATCCTGTCCATGAAAATCACAAACAGGATAGGTGACAGAGCGCAGCCCTGGCGGAGACCAAACCCCACTGGAAACGGATCCGACCTACATCCAAGTACCCGGACACAACTCTTGCTTTGGTTGTACGGAGATTAAATGGCCCTCAGCAGGGTCCCCCTCACCCCGTACTCCCTCAGCACCTCCCACAAGAGCTCCCGGGGGACGCGGTCATATGCCTTCTCCAAATCCACAAAGCACATGTAGACTGGATAGGCATATTCCCAGGCCTTCTCCAGGATTCCCACAAGAGTAAAGAGCTGGCCAGTTGTTCCCCGACCAGGACGGAATCCACATTGCTCCTCTTGAATCTGAGGTTCGATTATCGGCCGGACCCTCTTTTCCAGTACCTTGGCGTAAACTTAATTAGCACACACCCTTCGGTCCCCCTTTTTGAATAAGGGAACCACTACCCCAGTCTGCCACTCCCTCTGCACTGTCCCAGACTCCCACGCAATGTTGAAAAGGCATATCAACCAAGACAGCCCCTCAACACCCAGAGCCTTCAGCATTTCTGGACGGAACTCGTCAACCCTCGGAGCTTTGCCACTGTAGAGTTGTCTAACTACCTCAGTGACTTCACTCCGAGAGATCGACGTCAATCCCCTATCATCCTCAGGCTCCACTCCTGTCAGGAGGGTGTGTCTGATGTAGTTGGGTTCAGGAGTTCCTCAAAGTGCTCTTTCCAACGCCCTACGACTTCCTCACTTGAAGTCAGCAGAGTCCCATCCTTGCTGTACACAGCTTGGATAGTTCCCTGCTTACCCCTCCTGAGGTGCCGTATGGTCTTCCAGAACAGCTTTGGTGGCGCGATAGTCCTTCTCCATGGATTCCTCGAACTGCTCCCACACCCTCTGCTTAGCCTCGTCCACAGCCACGGCCTCTGCCCTTCGGGCCTGTTGGTACCTTGCAACTGCCTCTGGAGTCCCCTGGGATAACATACCAGGGGCGGTATAGCTCGGTTGGTAGAGTGGCCGTGCCAGCAACTTGAGGGTTCCAGGTTCGAACCCCGCTTCCGTCATCCTAGTCACTGCCGTTGTGTCCTTGGGCAAGACACTTTACCCACCTTCTCCCAGTGCCACCCACACTGGTTTAAATGTAACTTAGATATTGGATTTCACTATGTAAAGCGCTTTGAGTCACTAGAGAAAAAGCGCTATATAAATATAATTCACTTCACTTCACTTCAGTAGAACTCCTTTAGTTGGACGGCTTCCCTGACCACCGCTGTCCACCAAGGTGTTCGAGGGTTACCGTCCCTTGAGGCACCTAAGACCTTCTGGCCACAGCTCGCAGCTGCAGCTTTAGCAATAGATGCTTTGAACATTGCCCATTCCTGTTCAATGTCCCCAACCTCCACATGGATGGCAGAGAAGTCCTGCCGAAGGCGGGAGTTGAAGTCCCTCCTGACAGAGGACTCCTCCAAACATTCCTAGTTCAACCGCATAACACGTTTGGGTTTGCCAGGTCTGTCCATAGGTTTCCCCCGCATATGGGGATATATGGCTGTGGAAGTTGATCCCTACCCGTTCCACGGATATCACGTCACAGAGTCAGGCGTGTCGTTTTACCAGAGTTTTTATTTGTTTCATGCAGCTTTTTCTCATACACTTCTTTCGTGTCGCTTTTCTCCAGTCTCATCCCCCCTTTCCTCCGCTGGTCGCTCACTGTTAAAGACAACAGATGATTAGACTAACAGGCACCACCTGTGCCATCTAATCACCTGCCAGCTGTGCTTCTCCATCCTGCACATGCAGCTGATGGTGCTCCGCCCTCGACACCATAGCCAGAGGAGTTGACCTTTGCTCCTGCAGACGCGCTGACTCACCTCCCTCCACATACCTCCACCGCCAGACTTAGGCCAGGACATCGTCCGGCCGCGCCCACTCCCCCCCCCCCCCCCCCCGCATGAGAGCGATAGAGGAAGTCCGCCACGGCCATCTGCATCCCCGACCTATGGATCACTCTGAAATTGTAGAGTTGTAAAGCGAGATACCAACGGGTGATCCGCGCGTTGGCATCTTTCATGCGATGGAGCCACTGGAGGGGTTTGTGGTCCGAGCAGAGGCTGAACGGGCGTCCCAGCAGGTAGTACCAGAGGGCCCCGACCGCCCACCGGATGGCGAGGCACTCCCTCTCCACTGTACTGTATCTAGTCTCCCTTTCTGACAGCTTCCTGCTGATGTGGTCGGTGCCCCCCTTCTGCTGGGATAAAACAGCTCCCAGCCCTCTGCCCGACGCGTCCGCATGCAAACAAAATGGGATAGAAAAATCAGGCATGTGCAGTACCGGCTCCTCCCAAAGTGCTTTCCTCACCTTCTCAAATGCCTGCTGGCACTGCTCCGTCCACTGGACCAGATCTGGAGCACCCTTTCGGGTGAGGTCAGTTAGTGGGCTGGTCAGGTCCGCGAACCGGGGGACGAACCTCCGGTAGTAGCCCACCAGCCCTAAAAACTGCCTCACCTCCTTTTTCGTCTTCGGGGTCGGGCAGGCCGCAACTGCCGTGGTTTTGTCTATCTGAGGCCGCACCTGGCCTTCCCCCAAGTGGTACCCCAGATACTGTACCTCCCTCCGGCCAACCACGCACTTCGCCGGGTTGGCGGTGAGCCCCGGATGAGGACATCATCCAGATAGGCGGAAGCATATGCCGCGTGGGGCCGTAGCACCCAGTCCATGAGTCTCTGAAATGTGGCAGGCGCACCGAACAAGCCGAACGGAAGGGTCACGAATTGGTACAACCCTTCCGGAGTGGAGAATGCCATTTTTTCCTTATACTCTGGAGACAAGGGAATCTGCCAGTAGCCCTTAGTTAAATCCAGTGTCGTAAAAAAACGAGCAGTGCCCAACCGGTCCAGGAGCTGGTCAACCCGGAGCATCGGGTAGGCATCAAAACGTGACACATCATTTACCTTGCGGCAGTCCACACAGAATCGCACAGACCCATCTTTCTTCCCTACCAGAACTATGGGGCTGCACCATGCACTGTGTGACTCTTCTATTACCCCCAATTCCCGCATGGCTTTTAATTCCTCCCGAACTACTTTGCGCTTGTGTTCGGGTAGCCTATAGGGCAGAGACCTCACCGTCACTCCTGGGCTGGTCTCTATGTGATGCTGGGTGAGGTTCGTGCGGCCTGGCAGGGGGGAAAACACGTCAGCAAAATGTTGCTGTAAATTGGCCACATCTTCTTTCTGTGACGGCATCAGATGATTATCACAGCGGAGAGGGAAGGGCCGGGGGGAGGGGGGAACCTCCGGCCCAGCTCCTCGCTCTCTGCTATCGCCGTCACCATGGAGACAGACTCCGATTCCATCCAACCTTTTAGTAGGTTGAGGTGGTATATTTGGGTTGCCCCGCCCCGGTCAGACCGCCTGACCTCGTAATCCGCGTCACCTACTCGTCGTGTGACCACGAAGGGTCCTTGCCACTTGGCGAGTAATTTAGAGCTGGGTGTTGGGAGTAATACAAGTACTTTCTCTCCCGGTGAAAATTGTCTGAGTTGCGTCCCCTTGCTATACAGGCGCTGTTGACGTTCTTGGGCTTGGAGCAAATTCTCCCGTGACAAGTGCCCCAATGTGTGGAGTTTTGCTCTCAAGTCCATGACGTATTGAATTTCGTTTTTACTGGGCTTGGACCTTCCTCCCAGCTTTCTTTAACTAGGTCAAGCACCCCGTGCGGCTTCTTGCCAAACAACAGTTCAAATGGGGAAAACCCCGTGGAGGCCTGAGGAACCTCCCGCACTGCAAACAACAGGGGATCCAACCATTTATGCCAATTTGGTTTGTCCTCGTGTACGAACTTCCGGATCAAAGAATTTCAAGGTTCTATTCAGCCGCTCAACCAGCCCGTCAGTCTGCGGGTGGTAAATGCTGGTCCGAATTGATTTGATCCCCAATAACCCGTACAGCTCCTTTAATGTGCGTGACATAAAGGACGTGCCCTGGTCAGTCAGAATCTCTTTCGGGATTCCGACTCGGGAGATAACTTGAAACAGCGCCTGCGCGACACTCTTTGCAGAGATGGAGCGCAGCGGTACTGCTTCGGGATAGCCCGTTGCATAATCCACCAGGACTAGCGCAAAGCGATATCCCTGGGTGCTCGGGTGGAATGGTCCGACGAAGTCCATCCCAATTCGCTCAAATAGGACCTCTATGTGTGGTAATGGCCGCAAAGGTGCCCTAGGGGTGGCCGCTGGGTTGACTTGTTAACAGTCCGCTCAAGCCGCGCACTAGCGGCGCACGTCTGCCCGGCCAATAGAAATGGCCCATTACCCGGTTGAGTGTTTTATCATATCCCATGTGACCGGCCATCGGGTTGAAATGTGCCGCCTGGAAAATCAATTGGGTGACTTCTTCCCCTGTCTGAGTGTCACGACTCACTCTGTATAGTCTGTCCCTAATTAGTGCAAAGTGTGGGAAATCCCGTGCTATACCCGGGCAAACCCGCTGCCCATCAATTGAAATCACTTGGCCCTAGGTCGCACGCAAAGTGTCATCTCGAGACTGCTCGAGTGGAAAATCGTCCATGGGGCGCCATTGGGGAACCGGGGCAACCTCTTGCGAAGTTCCCTCCGGCTCTCCTTCCCCCGCCCCCCGGCAGCGTCGGATAGCCTGGCGTCGCCGCTAAGAACAGCGTGGTCATCCCTTTTCCCTATCGGTCGTGAACACACCCCCATATACTGTTTTATTAACCTGCTAAACCCCGGCCAATTAGTTCCAAAGATTACGGGGTGTATTAGGCGCAAACTTACAGCCAGCTTCACATTATGCTTTTCCCCTTCGAAAAAAATTGACACCGGCACCACGGGATACTCGTGAATGTCCCCATGCACACATCTAACCCGCACCCGGGTGACCTTTTCAAATGCCCCGGGTCGAATCAGGTTTTGGTGAATCATGGACTGTTCGCAGCCCGAGTCCACCATCCCCCGACGTATACTCGCTTGTATCCTTACCGGTACATAGTATGTCTCTCCTGGACGGGGGGAGGGTGCCGGAGGATAGCCAGCCCGGATCGATCCCCCCACTTCCATCATTGGACACACGAGCTGTCCACACCTCCAGCACACCTGCCCAGGCATTCGAGGCACTCTTTTTGGGGGAAACACAGTGTCCACAGTAACCTGGCCCTGCTGAGGAGAAAGCAGAATATTGTTGTGTCGTTGCTGTGGCCACGGCTGGGCTCCCTCGGCCGGCAGCGCCCGCATCCTGCGCGGCGCCGAAGATGGCCGCTCCGCTCCTCCTGTAGTCTTCTCCTCTTTCCCTTTTTCCCGGTAGACGGCCAGGTGGTCCTCCGCCAAGGCCACTTCCGCTGCTACGTCCCGGGGCCGGTGGTAGCGGTTCCAAGCTGAGGATGATCCGCTCAATCACCTCGACTTGTTCGGGTTGCAGCCATCTCATTGCGGCGTCTCTCAGCTGCTGGTCCAGGGCGAACGGCCGCTCCTCCTGGCCGAGTCGGATGGCCTGGAACCGGCGTCTGTGGTCCTCCTTGGATCCTCCCGTCCTGTCCAGTATCGCCCTCCTCACGTCCCGGTAGCACACTCGGGACACTGGTGGCAGGCTGAGCGCCGCTCGCTGCGCTTCTCCTGCTAGTACCGGTAACAGCCGCACCGCCCACTCCTCCTCCGGCCATGCACATGACTTTGCCGTCGCTTCGAACATGTCCAAAAAAGTTTGTGCATTTTCCATCTCAGCCATTCTGTACATCCCCACTGTCGTTACTGTTGCTGCGGGTGTCTCCGCTGCGTTCCTTTCCGTCATCGCACGCAAAATCTGGCTCTGCTGAGCTATTTGGTTTTGCATGGCTTCCACCTGCCGGTGGTTTGCGGTTGACTGCTGCACCATTTGGTCTTGCATCGCTGCCATCTGCCGGTGGTTTGTGGTCGACACCTCCACCATGAGATGTCCCAACACCTCTATCGGGCTTGGTGACGACATTACAGTTTTGTCTTTTTGTTGGGCGCCAAATGTGGAAGTCGATCCCTACCCGTTCCACGGATATCACGTTACAGAGCCAGGCGTGTCGTTTTACTAGAGTTTGTATTCGTCTCATGCAGCTTTTTCTCATACACTTCTTTTGTGTCGCTTTTCTCCAGTCTCATCCCCCCTTTCCTCCGCTGGTCGCTCACTGTTAAAGACAACAGATGATTGGACTAACACGCACCACCTGTGCCATCTAATCACCTGCCAGCTGTGCACATGCCCCGCCCCTGGCTGATGGTGCTTTGCCCTCGACACCATAGCCAGAGGCGTTGACCTTTGCTCCTGCAGACGCGCTGACTCACCTCCCTCCACAATGGCATATCCAATTGGCATTTAGCTAGCGCATTTTGAAAAACAAAAATTTGGTGGTGTTAAAATCGCCATGTAAAATCGTTAATGCTAAACATAAGCATGTATATGGCATGTCTAATATAAATAAGAATTGAGTTAACGCATTCTAAAAAAACTAAAATTTGGAGGTGTTGAAATTGCCATGCAAAATTGCCATTGCTGAACATTAGCATGTATATGGCTTATCTAATGTAAATTAGCATTGAGCTAGCGCATTTTTAAAATTAAAATGTTAGAGGTGTTGAAATTGTCATGTAAAATTGTCAATGCTAATCATTAGCATGTATATGTCATATCTAATGTAAATTAGCATTGAGCTAGCATATTTTGAAAAGTGAAGCCTTAGTTTAGAACGCTTTGCTGTCATGGAAAATGACCTACAGTAACAGCAGCACACTGTGCATACGCCTGTTTGCCCGCCGAGTGCTTGAGCCGGTGCCGAGTCTGCATCGATTGGGCGTCCAACTCAAGGAGTGCCAGGTAGTCCTGATTACACGTCGGCCGACCGACCAAGTCAGGTGAAATTCATCTGCTGGACCATGAAGAACATCATCACCCCGTCAAGCTTCGTTAGCTCGCTGCTAGCTCAGCGCCATCATTTATTCTCTCCACAAGGAGGGTATTTTATTTTGAAATAGACGTCATCCTCAATTGTTCTGCACTGTCGCCCAACATGAGGTTGTGTGTGTGTGTGTGTGTGTGTGTGTGTGTGTGCGTGTGCATGTACGTGTGTGTGTGTGCGTGTGCGTGTGCGTGTGCGTGTGCGTGTGCGTGTGCGTGTGTGTGTGTGTGTGTGTGTGTGTGTGTAAGAGTCAGGCAACACACACATGGACAATGTGAATGAAAAGTGCTGACACACACAAAAGTGTGCGGTCACCATGGCAACCGTGTGCCGCGAAACGACTGTTATTTGTTGTAACAACAAAATGTTGTTTTCTCCAGACTAATGCTGAGTCAGCAGCTTTGTCTTAACAGTCGTGCAGAGTGCTCCTGTCATTTACAGGATCTTTGACCAGTGCTTTTTGTAATAGGGCCTTATAAAAACCAAGGCACTCCTGGTATATAGAGGATCTTTGATTAGTGTTTTTGTAGTAGGTACTTAAAAACAGCAAAGCCCTCCTGTTATATAGAGGATCTTTGATTATTATTTTTGTAGTAGGTACAGTACTTAAAAACAGCAAAGCACTCCTGTTATATAGAGGATCTTTGATTAATGATTTTGTAGTAGGTACTTAAAAACAGCAAAACACTCCTGTTGTATAGAGAATCTTTGATTAGTTTTTTTGGTGTAGGTACTTAAAAAAGCAAAACGCTCCTGTAATATAGAGTATTTTTGACTAGTGTTTTTGTAGTGGGTCCTTAAAAACCAAAGTACTCCTGTCATATACGTAAAGGATCTTTGACTAGTGTTTTGTAGTAGGACACTAAAAAAAGAAAAACACTCCTTTTATATAGAGGATCTTTGACTAATGTTTTTGTAGTAGGACGTTAAAAAGCAAAGTACTCCTGTCATATAAAATATATTTGACTAGTGTTTTTGTTGTAGGTACTTAAAGAAAACAAAACACTCATGTTATGTAGAGGATCTTTGATTAGTGTTTTTGTAGTAGGTACTTAAAGAACGCAAAACACTCCTGTAATATAGAGGATCTTTGACTAGTGTTTTTGTAATAGGTCTTTAAAAACAGCAAAGCACTCGTATTATATAGTGAATCTTTGATTGGTGTTTTTTAAAAAAGCCAAATACTCCTGAGATTAGTTGATTAGTTTTTTTGGTGTAGGTACGTAAAAAAAGCAAAACCCTCCTGTAATATAGAGGATCTTTGACTAGAGTTTTTGTAGTTGGTTGTGGAAGTTGCCATCCAGTGGGTCCTCCAGACCACCAAGCATTGCCAGGCGACCCTGTTTCATGGTTATAATACAGTTTTATTGTCTCAATGTCCACGGGTTGCTTTTCAGCAATTATCTTTTGTCTCTCTGTCAGACTCGCTCTCGCTCTCCCTCCAGCTCCCCTCCAGCTCCAACAACGTCTCTCCTCCCAGTAGCTGCTTATACAGAGCGACAGGTGACTAGATAACAAGGCCCAGGTGGGCCATCAACGCACCTGTCGCTGACTTTTAGGCCGGTCCTGGCACACCCTGCTTTGCTGCAGGCCCGCAGGCCACGCCCCCCTTCACATTGGTCTTTAAAAAAACCAAAAGCACTCCTGTTATATAGAGGATCTTTGACTAGTGTTTTTGTAGTAGGTCCCTAAAAAAAGAAAAAACACTCCTTTTATAAAGAGGATCTTTGACTAGTGTTTTTGTAGTAGGTCCTTAAAATCTGCAAATCCCTCCTGTTGTATAAAAGATCTTTGGCAACTATTTTTGTACTAGGTCCTTAAAAAGAGCAAAGCTCTCCTGTTTTTTAGAGGATCTTTGACGAGTGTTTTGTAGTCGATACTTAAGAAACGCAAAGCACTTCTGCTTCAGAGAGGATCTTTGAGGGGGCGGGTTGGTTTTTTTTGTCACAAAAAAATACAATCATGTGTGCTTACGGACTGTATCCCTGCAGACTGTATTGATCTATATTGATATATAATGTAGGAACCAGAATTATTAATAACAGAAAGAAGCAACCCTTTAGTGCGAATGAGTGTGAATGAGTGTAAATGGGGAGGGAGGTTTTTTGGGTTGGTGCACTAATTGTAAGTGTATCCTGTGTTTTTTTATGTCGATTTAATTTTAAAAAAAATTAAAAAAATACAACTTTTTTTTTTTTTTTTTTTTGCGGCCCTGTACCAATCGATCCACAGACCGGTGGTTGGGCACCACTGATATAGAGGATCTTTGACTCGTGTTTTTGTTGTAGCTTCTTAAATACAGTAGAGCTCTCCTGTCATTTAGAGGATCTTTGACAAGTGGTTTTTATTTTGTAGAAGGTCCTTAAAAACAACATTGAACTCCTGTCATATAAAGGATCTATGACGACTCGCACTGTTAAACAACACCGTGCTCCAGTCCAATAGAGGATCTTTGACTCCTGTTTTTGTTGTACGTTTATAAAAACAAAAGAGTATTCATGTTTTATAGAGGCTCTTTGACAATAATTTGTTTTTGGAGTAGGTGGCTTACTATCAGCAGAGTGCTCCTGTCATATAGAATATCTTTGACCTGTGTTTTTGTTGTAGCTTCTTAAATACAGTAGAGTGCTCCTGTCATATAGAGGATCTTTGACAAGCGTTTTTTTTTTGTAGAAGGTCCTTGAAAACAGCATTGAACTCCTGTCATACATTATGAAGGATCTATGAAGACTCACACTATTAAACAACAGCAGGCTCCTGTCCAATATAGGATCTTTGACTCCTGTTTTTGTTATAGCTTCTTGAATACAATACAGGGCTCCTGTCATATAGAGGATATTTGACAAGTGTTTTTGTTCATTCTTAAATACAGAGGAGGTTTGGGAAACTTAACTTGACGTCATCCTCGGGGGGTGTCAGAAACACGGACGACACCTCTCGAGTGGACGGCCATCAGTGTGACGGAGCCGTCTGCTCCCTCCTGTCGCCTCATTTCTTCCGACACCCGGCTGCCGTCTCACAGGAGACTCAGCTTTTGTTTGCCCTTGTCAGCAAAAACCCGCTTTGTACAAAAGTGCAAAGGTGAGAGGAGATCTTTTGTGAGTGGCATTTGCAGCGCCCCCTATGGGGTGTGAAGTTTGATCACCATATGATGAAGGACTTATAGGCAGCCCCTTCATGTTTTTTTTCCAAGACTTGCTCAAATTGCACACACCTGTGCTTTTTAGTCACCTATGAACTAAATTTGCGCTGATTTGGCAAAACACCATGAAGTTGCAGTGAGGGCTTTGTGTGTTTTTCCTCAGGGCTGGTGCTGATTATTAGTAGTCAAGGTGACCATAAGTCATATTTAGAGCCGATATGCATTTTGTAAAAGTTATCTAAACACGAAAAGTAACTATTTTCCGTACTATATAAGCCACACCCACTAAAATTTTGAGAAAACAATATTTTCTATTCATTAACCACAGATATATACTTTGTTAAATGAGTTATCTACACATAAATATATTGAAAATGTTTATTTACATACCTTAATTGTTTCCAAGCAGTGTCTGTAACACGGCAGTAAAACGGCTGATCAAACAAAACAGAAGTCATCGTCATGGACCCACTAGCTGCACAAGCTTGCTCTCCAATCAGCTAAACAGACTCAATAACTCCACGGTAACATTTGGTGAATTTACTGAGGAACTTGTGAAACTGAAATAATAATAAAATATTAGCTAATGTTAACGACGCTACTACATTACTTACATTACCATAGCACGTACAAATATGCATGAAAACACTCCTACAGACATCACACATGGGACGCTTTAGTAGGTAAGAATTGTTTTAGCTATATTGTAAAACTTACAAACGTTGCTTAGAGTGATGAATAAGAAATGCTACGGACGGTTTTACTTCCGGTTTAAGGCATTAAACAGCTAAACAGACTCAATAACTCCATTATGACGTTTTGGTGAATTTACTGAATAATTTGTGAAAGTGAAACAAAACAAAAAGAATGCCGTTGTAACACAGACACCCGTAAACGTGTTAGCATATTAGCTAATGTTAACGACGCTAGCTTGATCCCATTATGCATGAAAACACTCATACAGACATTACACATGGGATGGTTTAGTAAGTAAGAATTGTTTTAGTTGTATTGTAAAACTGACAAACGTTGTTTGGAGGGATGAATGAAGAATCCATACGAGTAAAAACGCTATAAAGACGGAACGGTTCAAAGCTTTAAACAGCAGGAACACTGATAGATTCACACGTGCTCGTCCGAAAAATAGCGCAATAGCACAAATGATAACACCATTTCAGGGTCTTTGCTTGTGTTTAATGAAAACAATTTGCATTAGAGCAAAGACAAATCCATATATTAGCCGCGCCGTTATGTAAGCCACAGGGTTCAAAGGGTTGGAAAAAAAGTAGCAGCTTATAGTCCAGAATTTACAGTATACGTCAGTAAATAGCTGGATACGGCTTTTGGTTGTTGTTGTTTTTTTGTTTTTTTAGGAAACGTGGGACTAGTATCAACATAATGTTTTATGTGGCGCTAATGTTGTGGTTCATTTAGCAGCCCAAACACCTTTATTATGTGGGTCTAAAAGGAGCATCTCCTCAATTCTATAACACTTTATGGGTTTAACACATTGTAAGGTTTCCTCGTGAGGAACCATGAAGTATTGCCAACATTTAAATCAAAACAATACTGGGCTCCTTCACACTGATTATAGTTGGGACATTTTTCAAGATGGCTGACATAATTTCTTCCTGGATGGCACAGAAAGTATGAGAATGTGTGTGCTGCTGCCTGCTCTTCTTTACTTACATAATCATCTCCTATTTGTCAATATTGTATTGTGTTTGACAGGATGGATTAGACGGCATAGACACCAGGGGGCAGTAAATCTCTATGATGTATTATATATATGCAAAATATATATATATAATAATAAACCATACTAAATATATATAAACTAGGCTAGAGATTGGAGTGTGACCAAAATCCAAGAATAGACTAGGTGTGGGTAATTACTTGAGTGTTTTACCTAGTGTTGCCTCGAGAGCGAGAGGAAGGTCAAAACAGGAGGGCAGTCCGTGAGCAGGCGAAAGATCCAGGACGAGAGAGAGAGGTGTCAGAGTCCGTGTCCATGCGAGGGTAGAGGACCGAGGAAGGCAGTCCAAATCCACAGGGGAACAACGGGAGATCCCAAAGGGGTAAGACTGGGGAAGGCACTGTGGGAGGACAACAAGGACGCCAGACACGGAGGGAAAAATGCAGGTGCTGGTAAACCCAGCTGCCGGGTTAATTGAGTTTGAGCCCACGCCGTGACATATTGTTTCCATAAAGTTTGGATTTTTGTCCGAGATATCGTTTCTATTGTGTCTGCTAATGTCGTTCTGATGTAGTTGTGAAAAAATTATGATAGTATCTGATACCGATATACGTAAACATGCCAAATATCAGTGTTGATAATCGATCGATCCCGAAAACAAAGCCAAGGAGCAACGCTCTCTAGTCCCCGTACGCCAGAGATCATGAATGTTGTCTTCTTTCTGTGTGTTTCAGGACAGATGAAGGTCGTTTGTTATCTGACGGTGTCCTTCTCAGCACTTTCAAGAGAGCAGCCCCAGCAGTGGGGGAGGCCAGGGACCCTTCAAAGACTCCTTCTGTCCACATACTCGTCTAATCAGGCAGGGAAAGAAAGAAAGGACGTGACATCATTTCCTTCATCAACAGTTTGGGGAAATCAACCATCCTAAAGTATTGTTGTTAAAAAAATATGTTTTTCAGGGTGGTATCGCCCCCCAAAAAGTAGGTAGTACACCCCCAAGAATCATGTAGCGCACCCTCCAAAACAGTAGGCAGCGCCCCACTAAAAACAGGTAGTGCCCCCAATAGTAGAAAGTGCCCCCCCCCCCCCCCCCCTCCCCAAAGTGTCCAGTGACGTGCGGTGAGGTTCATGGCTGGTGAGGCACTGACTTCATCACAGTCAGATTTACAAACATATAAACCCTAAAGAGTATCTTATTCACCATTTGATTGGCAGCAGTTAACAGGTTGTTTAAAAGCTCATACCAGCATTCTTCCCTGCTTGGCACTCAGCATCAAGGGTTGGAATTGGGGGTTAAATCACCAAAAATTATTCCCGGGCGCGGCACCGCTGCTGCCCACTGCTCCCCTCACCTCCCAGGGGGTGATCAAGGGATGGGTCAAACAAATGCAGAGGACAAATTTCACCACACCTAGTGTGTGTGTGACAATCATTGGTACTTTAACTTAACTTTAACTTTACACATACAAACTGTAGCACACAAAAACGCACATTTAATAAAAAAAACATGTGCTTATCCCACACTTGAAGGGATGTACCAATGCTGAATGTGGCTTCTGGATTTCACTCAAAAGACCAGAGAGTAGTTACTTTTTTTCCTTTAATTTTCCTTTAGTTTGCAATAGTTTTTCCTATGAAGAAACAGCTTCTTTTTTCTTCTTTAGTCTTTTTAGCAGTCTTTAGCAGTGTTAGTAGACTTTAGTAGACTTTAGTAGACTTTAGTTTCTTTAGTTTCTTTAGCTGTCATTAGCTGTCTTTAGTAGACTTTAGTAGGTGAAAACCCGGCTGTCCGTTCAGCTTTTGGTTTTGGTACACTTTTGGCACAACTCTGGGTTATCTGTAATGAACTAAACCTTTCTCCACTCTGCACTGGCGTCTTTTGTACTCATTGATTTGACACAGCTGTCTAATTACCAGGCTCGCACACCAGCAGTTGAGACGGAAGTGCGCCGCGTTATACCTGCGCGTGAACGTAAATTGATCGGCTCTGATCATATAAGCCGATTGGCCGAAATAATGCAGAATTATATACGTTTCCTGGGGTTGCCTAGGTGAATATGGATGCGGTTGTGCTCTAAGATAAAATATAATTTTATTAAGTGGGGCTTGGCTGGTTGCTAAGCAGCCACGGTTGCGAGCTCGCGCATCAGCTGACGAGACAGCTGTTTGCCGCTACAATGGTCTTACCTTTACTTATAAATGAAGTCCATGCGCCGCTGTTGTGCTGGATTAAAGCACCCCCGCTGTAGAATGCACCCACTAACGGGAGTGTGAATGAATGAAATATGAAATCCGTGCTGCAGTCTGCAGGTGTACCTAATATTGTGGCCCTGCAGTCATTCACAACTCCTCCAACACGAACATTATTGTTTTTGCACTTTTTGGCTTCTTATTAAATAACTTTTTTAAATAGATTCAATCTTGCACGTGGAAATTTAAGTGTGGGCTTTAGTTGATATAACACTCCCGTCAGGGGGTGCATTCTACGGCGGGGTGCATTCTCTACCACCAGGAGGCGGGATTACTGCGAGCCTCAGCCAGTGCGTCTTCACAGCAGTTTTATGATTGCTCAGCACAAGAAATACTTACATACATACAGTTGTTGACAAAATACACTGCACATTATATACCTCAGCTAACTAAACTATGGAAATGTATAATATAGTTCATATAGCAATACGGTCTCACTGCACAGCAGGCCACCAGTTAGCCGAGTCCGCAATCCATGTTGAGGCACAACGCAGTGACGTGCCTCAACTGGCTGCTGATCACTGCACCGTCTCTTCTCAGTATTTGAACGGCAAATGTGAAAATTCAGCGATTTTGAATAAAAATAATCTAAAACTGGTGAAGTTAAATGGAAAATAACTTTATAGTCTAATCACTGGATACATATAACAATTTAATAATTTTTTTTCTTTTTACATTTTTTTTCTTTCCATGATTGCACGTGAGGCCCCGCCTCACCTGCCTCCAGTGACTCACATCACTGAAAGTATCAGTAGCCCCCAAACAGAAAAAATTATGTGACGCCCCCTCATACGTAGATAGCGCTACTCAAAAATCAAGTAGTGTACCCTCAAAAAGCAGGTAGTAGCCCCTCGAAAAGTAGGTAGCGCCCCACTAAAAACAGGTAGTGTTCACCCCCAATTAAAGGTAGCGCCCCTTCAAAAGTGGATACAACCACCACAAAAAGCTAGTAGAGTCCCTCCAAAAAGCAGGTAGTGCACCCAAAAAGTAGGTAGGCCCTCCCAAAAGCAGATAGAGCCCCCCGAAAAGTAGGGAGCGCCGGATGACAGAGCTTCTCACCCTATCTCTAAGGGAGAGCCCCGCCTCCAGACGGAGGAAACTCATTTCGCTCGCTTGTACCCGTGATCTTGTCCTTTCGGTCATAACCCAAAGATTATGACCATAGGTGACGATGGGAACGTATATCAACCGGTAAATTGAGAGCTTTGCCTTCCGACTCAGCTCCTTCTTTACCACAACGGATCGATACAGGGTCCGCATTGCTGCAGAAGCTGCAGCGATCCGCCTGTCGATCGCACGATCCAGTCTTCCCTCACTCGTGAAAAAGACTCAGAGGTGCTTGAACTCCCCCACTTGGGGCAATATCTCTTACCCCACCTAGGATGGCACTCCACACTTTTCCGGGCGAGAACCATGGACTCGGACTTAGAGGTGCTGATTCTCACCCCAGTTGCTTCACACTCGGCTGCAAACCGATCCAGTGAGAGCTGAAGATCCTGGCCAGATGAAGCAATCAGGACTACATAATCTGCAAAAAGCAGAGATCTAATCCTGCAGCCATCAAACCGGATCCCATCAACGCCCTGACTGCACTTAGAAGTTCTGTCCATAAAAGTTATGAACAGAATCGGTGACAAAGGGCAGCCCTGGCGGAGTCCAACACTCACTGGAAACGGGTCCGACTTACTGCAGGCAATGCGGACCAAGCTCTGACACTAAACATATAAGGAGCGGACCGTCACAATCAGACAGTCCGATACCCCGTACTCTCTGAGCACTCCCCACAGAACTTCCAGAGAGACACGGTCGGAGGCCTTCTCCAAGTCCACAAAGCACATGTAGATTGGTTGGGCAAACTCCCATGCGCCCTCAAGGACCCTGCTGAGAGTATAGAACTGGTCCATAGTTCCACGACCAGGACGAAAACCACACTGCTCCTCCTGAATCGGAGGTCCGACTATAACGGCGTAGCCTCCTCTCCAGTACACCTGAATAAACCTTACCGGGAAGGCTGAGGAGTGTGATCCCACGATAGTTCTTAAAGAGCGGAATCACCACCCCGGTCTACCAATCCAGAAGTACCGCTCCCGATGTCCATGTAATGTTGCAGAATCTTGTCAACTACGACAGCCCCACAGCATCCAGAGCCTTAAGAAACTCCGGGCGGTTCTCATCCACCCCTGGGGCCCTGCCACAGAGGATCTTTTTAACTACCTACACAACCTTAGTCCCATATATAGAGGAGCCTACCACAGATTCCATAGGCCCTGCTTCCTCATAGGAAGATGTGTAGGTGGGATTGAAGAAGTCTTCGAAATATTCCCTCCACCGATCCACAACATCCGCAGTCGAGGTCAGCAGCACACCATCCTCACCATACACGGTGTTGACAGTGAGGCGGCGGCTAGTGGTTCAGAATCGCTTCGAGGCCATCCGGAAGTCCTTTTCCACGGCTTCCCCAAACCCCTACTGTGTCCGAGTTTTTGTCTCTGCAACCGCCAAAGCTGCACACCCCTTGGCCTGTCAGTACCTGTCCGCTACCTCCGGAGTCCCATGAGCCAAAGGGACCCGATTGGACTCCTTCTTCAGCTTGACGGCATCCCTCACCCTTGATGTCCCCAGCGGGTTCTGGGATTACCGCCATGACAGGCACCGACCACCTTGCGACCACAGCTCCAATCATTGCCTCGACAATAGAGGTACGGAACATGGTCCACTCGGACTCAATGTCCAGCACCTCCCAAAAGTTCTTCCGGAGATGGGAATTGAAACTCTCTTACAGGAGACTCTGCCAGACGTTCCCAGCAGACCCTCACAACGCGTTTGGGCCTGCCAGGTGTGTCCGGCATCAAATTCCACACCATCGGAGCCAACTCACCAGCAGGTGGTGATCACCCGGCAGAACAAGGGAATCACCTGAGAGAGCACTCTCCAGTACTCCCTCTCACACACACACACACACACACTTGCTTAGGCGGTCCATCGTAGTCGAAGATGACGTAGCTTCCATTTTGTTGCATCACACCCATGCCGCCTCTGTGCAGGATTCAAGCTGGGATCTTCCAGTCACATCCTTGACCTGCCCCCGTCGCTTTATCCTGTCACCAGAGGACTTTTTGGAAGAAGCTGAAGCCTGCGCAAAGAGTGTATTTGTGTGAGGGATGGTGCGCGCAGTTCCTTCCCCCACAATCTTGGCCACACCCACCATATTCCAGTGGCACGAGAGAAACTCAAGACGACCTTCAGGTGAGTGCAGTTGCACGGGACTGCCAGAGATCCAGTCAGCTACAGATCCGGTCTGCTGGAAACCTGCCCATGTGTGTCCCCGGAGCACAGATTTTTCATTTGGAGTTTACTCCCGTAGCCATACTCCCTCCCTGTTTAACCCACATGGCTGTGGGGTGCCTTCTTCCGCCTTCGCAGCCGTTGTGGTGGTTGTCACACCCACCGCCCTCCGCCTGCTCTGCCGTTGAGGTCTCGTGGTTTGGGATCACTCTTAGTCTGGTCTCTACCCTTCGACCTGTTCGGCTTGGGTGACCCTGCCAGGAGTGCGAGACTCCAGCCGACATAGCTCTAGGGGTCATGGAGATGCGCAAAGTGCCTCACCACGATAAGGTGGTGATTCCGTCGAGGCACACACACACACACACAGACACACACACACTTACTTGCTTATGGTTGTCCATCGAGTCCGATGACGACATCCACTTCTATCGGTGAGTTCGTTGGTGGCTGAATAGCCCTATCCTGGATAAACAAACCCTACTGCAGGTAGGGCATGTAAATGTGGTGGTGGTGGTGGAAACGGCAACTGTAGGTGTATTCCTCCTGAGTCTTCTCTCCTGTCTCTTGGCTGTCCTATCCTCCTCCAGCAGGCGGGTGCCATCCTGGCACAGCTGACGCCAGGTGTTACAATCAGCAGCCACACCCTCCAGGGCCTCAGGTCTGATTTTACACTTCCTTAGTGCAGTCTTCAGCTGGTCTTTATATCGTTTCTTCTGCCCTCCAGCAGAGCGACGGCCATGGTGTAGCTGGCCATACAACACTTTGCGAGGCAGGCGGTCTGAGGGCATCCTTGCTACGTGGCCCAGCCATCGTAGTTGGTGCAGGGTGATCATGGCCTCAATACTCCTGCAGTTGGTTTTTGAGAGTATTTCAGAGTGAGGCACACGATCACGCCATGTGATCCCCAGGATGCGCTGAAGGCAGCGTATGTGGAACTGCTCTAGGGCCTTGATGTGGCGGCTGTAGGTTACCCAGGCTTCACAGCTGTAGAAGAGGGTAGTGAGGCAAATAGCTTGATAGACAGAGACCTTTGTGTGGAGATGGAGGTTCTTGTTTTGGAAGACCCGACGCCTGAGTCTCCCAAAAGCTGCCGCTGCCTGCTTGATCCTGTTCTGGACCTCACTATCAACAGTGTTGTCATCAGAAAGAATGCTTCCCAGGTATCTGAAGGATGGAACGATTGGTATTTGTTCTCCAGAAACAGTGAAGACAGGTGATGTAGATGGCTTGTTGGAGCTCCACTGGCAAACTACTTCCGTCTTGCTGGTGTTGACGGTCAGTCCCATCCTGCTGTATGCTCTCACCGCAGCCGCAAGAACAGACTGGAGGTCTTGTGGGCTGTGAGATACAAGAACACAGTCATCTGCGTACTGCATCTCAACAATTCTCTCCCTCTGCAGTTTGGTGGTAGCTTGAAGCCTCCTGATATTAAAGAGGTTGCCATCTCGACGAAAGTCCACTGTCACACCGCTGCTGTCCTCAATCTCTTTGTGGAGAAGCTTGGTAACACATAGCAAGAAGATGTTAAAAAGCACTGGTGCTAGTACACACCCCTGCCTTACTCCTGTATGTACAGGGAAGGGGGCAGACTCTTGACCTCCTATGGTCACTCGAGCAGTCATTCCATCATGAAACTGACGGAGGATGTTAACAAACTTAAGGGGACAGCCAAACTTGAGGAGGACTTCCCATAGAAGTTCTCTCTGAACAGTGTCGAAGGCTTTGGAGAGGTCGACAAAGGCCATGAATAGGTCCTGATGTTGTTCCCTACATTTTTCCTGCAGCTGTCTAGCTGTGAAAATCATGTCCACTGTGCTCCTATTCTTTCTAAACCCGCACTGTGATTCAGGCAGTATCGACTCAGTGATGTTATTAATCAGCCTCTGGAGCATCACTTTTGCCAGAACTTTACCGGCAACAGCAAGGAGAGAAATGCCCCTACTGTTGCCACAGACAGCCTTGTCACCCTTGTTCTTGTAAATAGTGACAACATTGGCGTCTCTCCATTGTTGTGGGACGTTCTCTTCAGCCCAGATCTTTGTGATGTACTGGTGCAATGTTCTTGTGCAGAAGTATCCTCCTTGCTTCAGTAGTTCAGCCGGGATGTTGTCATTACCGGGGGATTTGTTGTTTTTGAGGGAGCGGGTAGCTGATCGGACCTCCAGGAAGGTTGGGGGCTCGTCCAAATTGTGCATGACGGGAAGTGTAGGCAGTTCATCCAGAACAGTGGGGTCTGCATCAGATTCCTGATTCAACAGGGTGCTAAAGTGTTCCGCCCATCTCAGCAGGATGCTAGGTTGGTCCTTCAAGGTTGACAGGCCGTCTGCTCTTTTCAGGGTAGTGATGCAGCTGTTTGTTGGGCCGTAGGTCTTCTTGACAGCATTGTAAAAGTTATGCATGTCATTTTTATCGGCAAAGGTTTGGATTTCATGTGCCTTTTTTCTCCACCACTCATTCTGCATCCTCCTAACAGCCCTTTGCACTTCTCCTCGAGCTCTCTGCCATTTCTGCCTGGCGCTACTGGATGAAGGGTTCTCTCGGGTTGCCCTGTGTGCTTTGTGCATATCCTTCAACAGGACATGGATGGTGTCCGAGTTTTCATCAAACCAGTCTTGGTGGTTCTTGCTCTTGAAGCCAATTGTTTGGGCTGCTGCCTCATAGAGAGCCGAGCTGATAGAGTTCCAGTTCTGGTCAATAGAGTTCTCAGAAGAGTTCAAGGAAGACTCCACCGCCCCAAGTTTCTCAGCCAGGGAGCGACGAAAGTCATTTCTTGGACCAGGGTTTTCCAGGCGGGCGCAGTCTAGCTTCTTCCTTTTGGGTCCTCGCTGTCTCAAGGGAGGGCGCACTTGCATGTGGACATTGGTCATAATCAAATGATGATCTGTCCAGCACTCTGCACCTCTCATGGCACGGGTGATGAGGACGTCTTTGGTGTCACTACGCCTCACTATGATATAATCTATCAGGTGCCAATGTTTAGAACGGGGGTGCATCCAGGAAGTCTTATATTTAGCCTTCTGCTGGAAGATGGTGTTGGTTATGGTCAGGTTATGCTCTGAGCAGAGAGTAAGCAGTCTCATCCCATTTGAGTTAACCTGACCAACCCCATGTCTGCCAAGTACTCCACTCCATATCCTGCTGTTCTGTCCCACTCGGGCATTAAAATCCCCAAGCAAGAAAATCGTGTCATTCTTGGGGATCCGGCAGAGAGCCTCATCAAGTGACTGGTAGAAGGAATCCTTGACCTCACTCTCAGATGGCAGGGTCGGTGCATAAGCACTGAGAAGTGTGGCGTAGCGATTCCTGACCAGGGGGATACGGAGGGTCATTAGTCTTTCACTAATGCCGACAAGTGTTTCAGTGAGTCTTGGCAGCAGTGTGTTTTTGATGGCCAGTCCTACACCATGCAGATGTTGTCCTCCTGAGGGGTAGCCTTTCCAGAAGAATGTGTAGCCCATACCTTCCTCAGTTAGAGAGCCTTCATCCAGGATCCTGGTCTCACTCAGGGCTGCAATGTCAATGTTGTAGCGATTCAGCTCTGCAGCAACCAAGGCAGTTCTTCTGTGAGGTCTGTCAGATCTGCCGTACGAGTCCAGGAGAGTCCTTACATTCCATGTTGCCAGTTTCAAGTTGCATGATTTTTTTTATTTATTTCGACCGCAGGTATGGAATGGCCCGATAGGTGCGGTATCCTATCCAGGCGAGATTGAGTGGGCAATTTTTAGGCCACCTTTTCTAGGCCCGTCCTCAATCGAGGTGAGCAGTGCCGTCCCTAAATAAGGCTGCTCAAACACACAGGGGTCTGCCGAAAACAGCTTCCACTCAACCGAGCTGTTAGCGACCTATAACCTGTGCTGCTGCCGTGCAGGGTTCTAGCTAAGAGCTTCCAGTCCATTCAAACCTGCTCCCGTTGCCAGAAACCCCATCGCCGTCAGACTTCAACCAGATGTTAGTCCAGGTACTGTTCACCATGGTCAGAAGTGGGTACCTGCGCAAGGAGATATTTAAGTGCCAAAGGAGGTGCGCTTTCTCCAGTAGCACTATCTTCACCACAATGAGGTAAACCCGGTGGCGTGGGTGAGCCCATGACGACCAGCCCCCCATCATTACTGCAGGAGGTTGCCGGGTCCTTAATCTTTCAAGGCCCGCCTGTTGCGCACAGCAAGCACATTGCTTTTCTGTCAGGGTGTGCTCCCTTAGCCTTTGCCTAAATAAGCTGACCCACAATGCAATGGGGCTATTTACCCATAGTTGGGGCAGGGTTGACGGGCGTCAGGGCGTGTTCCACACAATGGTGGGCCTATACGCCACGTCTCTGGGGCCCACTGCTGCTCCGAGATCCCCTTCAGTTTAGTTCGGGGTCTGCAAAGACCCTTATCCGTGTGTGGCCACGAGGAGGCACTGAAGGAGTCTTGGTGGTGGAGAGGCTTTGTACCAACAGGAGGAGACTTACGCACTCGGCTCCTCTTTTCACCCCCCCGAGGGGGGCTAGCTGGCGGCGGTAGCTGTAAGCAGAGAGTAGCAAGCAGAAAGCAACATGCAACATGCAACATGCACCATCTACAGACATCTCTCTACTTCTACCGCACTAGACGCGTCACACACACCCTGTGTAAGACACACACACACACACACACACACACACACACACACACACACACGTACACGCACACGCACACACACGTTAAGGAAGAACAAGCAGCGTTATGTTACGCCGCTCTGAGGCTAATGGAGGTTAATGAGTGTAAATGGAAAGTAAAAACATACTAATGAGAGAAATTAAAAAGATTTATGATTACATGATTTTATTCATCCACGACTCAGCAACGGTCAAAGATTGAAATATGACATTTGATTGAAAATGTACACAGTAGCAAAAAAAATGTATGTCCTGGTTTATCTCTTTGTTTGATGGAACATAATGTACACATACTGTACATTATACACACTTTTTTTTACATTATACACACATACAGGACACTATACAAACATACAGTACATTATACACGCATACTGTACATTATACACACATGCAGTACACTAAACACACATACAGTACATTATACACACATACTGTACATTATACACACATACAGTACATTATTAACATACTGTACATTATACACACGTACAGTACAATATAAAAATACTGTACATTATACACACATACTGTATCTTATACACACATACTGTATATTATACACACATACAGTACATTATCCACACATACAGTACATTATACACACATACAGTAATTATATACATTCTGTACATTATACAGACATACTGTACATTTTACACTCATACAGTACATTATACACACATACAGTAATTATATACATACTGTACATTATACAGACATACTGTACATTTTACACTCATACAGTACATTATACACATATTGTACATTATCCACACATACAGTACATTAAACACATACAGTACATTATACACACATACTGTACATTATCCACACATACAGTACATTATACACATACTGTACATTATATGCACATACAGTACATTTTACACACATACTGTAGATTATACACACATACAGTACATTATACACACATACTGTAAATTATACACACATTCAGTACATTATACACACATACTGTAGATTATACACACATACAGTACATTATACACACTGTACATTATACACACATACTGTACATTATACACACATACAGTATATTATACACACATGCTGTACATTATACACATACAGTACATTATATACACATACTATACATTTCACACATACAGTACAATATACACACATACAGTACATTATACACACATACTGTATATTATACACACATACAGTACAATATACACAAATACTCAAACACGTCATTTAAAGACATACTACAAAAACGCTTGTCATATGACAGGAGATATCTGCTGTTTTTAAGGACCTACTGCTAAACACTGGTCAAAGATCCTCTATGTGACAAGAGCGCTTTGCTTTTTTTAAAGGACAGACTATAAAAAAAACTGGTTAAAGATCTTTTCTATGACATTAGCACTGAGCTGGTTTTTTGGGACATATTACCAAAACACTAGTCAAAGATCCTCAGTATGACTGTAGTGCTCGACTGTTTTTAAGGACAGACTATAGAAAAAATGTTAGTCAAAGATCCTCTATAACAGTGGTCCCCAACCACCGGGCCGCGGCCCGGTACTGGTCTGTGGATCGATTGGTACCATATCGATCCACAGATATATATATATATATATATATATATATATATATATATATATAAATATAAATATATATATATATATATATATATATATATATATATATATATATATATATATATATATATATAT